>NC_090930.1:86632929-86967215 GCF_040938575.1 Ambystoma mexicanum | reverse complement strand
ATTCCCCACAGTTCTGAGTTGCTTTTTTGGCAATCAGCATTGCCATTCCCAATGGTTTCAGGCTACTGTGTGTGTAGCCCAATGGTGGTTTTAGGCAGTGCCCTCCTGTGCTCACAACATAGGCAAAAATGGGTGGCAGCCTATTCTTCATGTTTTCCCTGTGCACTCTCTGGGGAGTTCTGGCCATCATAATGTTTTCCATGCCAGTACTGCACAGTTTTATGGTAGGGATTGTATACATGGGTAAAAACATCCCACAAGCCCCCCCTCTTGCGATGGCCATTCTGTCCTTTCGCTGATGGAACTCGCAAGATCTGGGATGTCAGAGTTTAAACCGCTAGCGCCACCTTGAGTCCAAAGCGGGTACTGCATGCATTTTTTTGAGTTGTCTTGAACTACTGCATTTCAATAGAGTGGTCTTTTGCTTGATAGTATAGGACCCTTGCTTAACATTGTTTTGATGGCATCCTCACAGTAGAGTGGTGATGTGGAACCCCCCACAAGAAGGTTGTATCTTTGGAGTGGTCTTGTGCCAACTGCGCAGTTCTCCTATTCTGGCGTGAATGTGGGCGGCGATAGCTCATCCCCACATCCACCCAGTCTATTGATTCAGTTTGTTCTGGGATAGAATAATGGGCGGCGACAGCTCATCCCCACATCTTCCCAGTCTATTCATTCAACATGGGTCAAAACCCATGACAAATCCCCCCACCTGACTACGCTTTGATTCAAGTCGAGGGGAAGTCGGGTGCAAAGGAGGTTTTGAGCCCTTGCGCTGGTATGTCCCCATTATCTTCTTCCAATCCTGTAGGTGGCACAGTTCAGCATCTTTTCCTCCACCCAGTTGGATCGATCGGTTCTCCTCACCGGTCCTGATGGGAATATTGGGCGGTACCCTGGGCCCCTCGGGTCTCTGCTCCCGGTCCCCGGATCGTCCTCCTTGGTCAGTCTCCATGGTTTCATCTCTCCTAGGATGATAAAGCAAAGCGGCAATACCTATTCGTAGACATTTCTTCACCACTATTAATGGTGTGGCGAACATATACATTTTATGAATTAGAAGATATGAACATATACATTTTCTTTTTTAAATTAGGAGACAAGAACATATATATATATATATACAAGGATCACAGAATTTTATATGCTATATGTGGAATATTTTAGGGTTGGAACTGAATTACTCTGGAACGGCCCCCTCTGGGATTCCAGTGGATTCCTCCAGTTGTTGCAGAGTGTGCCTGGGATGGCAACACTTTAGCTGATTTATATGTGCCCACTTGTCTTCCCCTTCCGCCAGACTGCCTTTGGGGATGCAGATCTTATAGGCAACAGGGGAGATCTTGTCTATAATTTCAAACGGTCCCTTCCATGTAGGCAAGAATTTTCGCTGTTTGGCCTGGTTCCTTTGGAAATTGTATAGATAGACCCGATCACCCACCTTATATTCCTTTCGGGTAGTTTTTAAATCATAGTGGGTCTTCATGCTCTCGGCTGATCTTTCTAGATTCCGCTGAGCATAGGCAAAAGCATGCTGAAGGTGTTTCCTTAAATTCTCCACATACTCATGAGTTGTGGAGGCATTTATCAACGTTTGCTCTTGGGTTCTGTAGAGCAAATGCTGGGGAAGCACCATCTTGCGTCCAGTCATCAAGTCAAATGGTGATATTTTGGTTGCAGATGAAGGGGTAGATCTGATGGCCATTAGGACCAGAGGTAATCGGATATCCCAACTTGGCCCAGAATCTGCCACAAACTTTTTTAAGATGCTCACAATGGTTCGGTTATATCTCTCCACTGCTCCAGAAGAAGCTGGCCTGTAAGCAATGTGTAGCTTCCTTTTAACCCCCAGTATCTCCCACATCTTTGTCATTACTTCACTGGTGAAGTGGCTACCCCTGTCTGACTCAATCCTTTGAGGTAGACCAAAACGGGAAAAGATGTGGTTAATCATCAGGGCAGCAGCAGTTTCTGACTTGCAATTTGGGGCTGGGAGACATTCCACCCACTTGGTAAACAAGCATGTGACGGTCAACATGTGCTTATTTCCCCTAGCAGAGCGAATCACGGGGCCTACAAAGTCGATTTGTAAATCTGACCATGGCAGTGTCATCCCCCTCTTTTGGAGAGGCGCACGGTGTGTGAGGGATGATGGCTGAAATTGTGCACACACAAGACACCCCTTCAAGTATTGGTCGCGGTCCTGCCCCATGTGTGGCCAGTATGCAACCTCTCTTAAGATTTCCAGTGTTGTGTGAAACCCCCTATGACCGGCGGTGGCCGCATCATGGGCGTGACTTAACATCAGGCTTCGGAATGAGGTAGGAACCACCCACTGATCATGGCCATCTTGGGATTTCCTTACCAACAAACCGTCTTGGATTCGGAACATTTTTGGACATTTCATCAACACTCTTAGGTCCTCTTTCCCAATGTAATCTGTGTCCGTCAGGGGAAAGTTCTCAGGGTCCTCAAGGTGTTGGTAAAACTTACCAATGATTGGATCCCCCTTCTCTGCTGTAATCAAATCAGCATCAGGGGTCTCCTTGCTCCATTGGGCAGTTGAAAGATCATTGTGAGCATTTGTCTGGGACCTAGTGATCGCAGTGACCTGGATTTCCCCCAACAGGGACTCAATCTCAATTAGATCCCCTTGGATGGCCCCGGTTTTGGCCAGCTGATCAGCTAAGTCATTTCCAGTTTTGTCTGGTCCCTCTACTTTGGAATGGCCCTTGATCTTCTTCCAGTAGATGGTCATCCCATTCGAGGTGACCAGATCATCAATGTTTTGGATTAACTTCCCATGTTTCAGGGGTTTGTTATTAGCACATAACATGCCTCTGGTTTTCCAATTAACCAGGTGCTCCACGAACCCGTTACGTACATAATCCGAATCTGTGATTATGACCAGTTCATGGAGTTGATGTTGGACAGCAGTGAGGATGGCCTGATGCACAGCCATCAATTCTGCCACCTGACTACTTCGGGGACCAATTTTGTATCCAGCGGAGGGTTCTGGGAACTCATTCACCCATGCATTCCCTACGCCGGCCACCAGTTCTTTCTCCCCGCTGTCGTCAACATGGTAAGAGCATCCATCCACATAGACAGTGGGCATTCCCTCACACTTGTCTTCTTCAAAGACTTTGTGTGGGGAATTAAGGTATGCCTCCATGTTGTCCTTGATTTTTAGACTTTCGTCCTCGAGACAGTTTTCTCTGGCACAATCATGCAAGTCAGCCAGACCTTGCGCGAGGGGACTCTTCTTGTTTTGGCCATATCTGATCTCCACAGGAAAGCCTTGCATTGACAGAATCCAGGAAGTAATTTGGGAATTACTCACATTTCCGGCCCGGATTCTGTCACTTTGGAGATATTGCAGAGGCTGGTGTGGAGTCTCCACTATGATGTGCTACCCCTGGATAAACGGGCGGTAATTCTTCAATGCCCACACCGTTGCCAGGAGTGCCTTCTCACAATCGTTGAATTTTTCCTCCACAGAGGATAAAGTTTTGCTCGCATAGGAGATTACTTTATTGACCTTGTCATGCTTTTGGTATAATACTGCCATCGAGCACGTATTAGAGAACCCCGTCTCCAGGAAGAACTCCTTGTTTCTGACAGGGTAAGCTAGGCAAGGCGCTTGTGAGAGGCTTCTTTTGAGTTGTCTTACTGCCTCGGATTGTTCTGGACCCCATTCCCACTTGACCCCGCCCCCCTTCAAGAGATGAATCAGGGGTCTAGTGATCTCTGCGTAGCCTTCAATGAACTTTCTGCTGTAATTAGTCAGTCCAAGGAGGCTCCTTAGTTCCCACAGAGTTGTGGGGTCTTTCAGTTTCTGGAGTGCTTCCACTTTCTTTTCTTGGGGACAGAGACCCTGAGGGGTAATCTCATGCCCCAAGAAATTAACACGGGTTCTACACCACTGTGCTTTCTGAAAGGAAGGTTTTACTCCAGCAGCCCTCAACTGTGTCAGAACATATGTGTTCCTCCACAGATGAACTTTTGATGAGGACATCATCTACACAAGCCAGGTTACCCCTCGCACCTAGGTCGGGCATGGCCTTATGTAGGAAAATGTTGAATTAATTGCCGGAGTTGAGGTATCCAAAGGGAGTACGGGTCCAGGTGTACTGCTGGCCCCCAAAGGTAAAAGCCAGTTTGTATTGGTCCTCCCTACTGATAGGCACGGTCCAGAATCCATTGGTTAGGTCTATTGCTGTGAATACCTGTGACCCCTGAATCTGGGCCAGCCCTTGGTCAATGTAGGGCAAAGGCCATCGGGAAGTATGGACCCGTTTGTTGAGCTCCCTAAGGTCGGCGCAGAGTCTCCACTGACCGTTTGGCTTCAATATTCCCAGCACCGGATTATTGAAAGTGCTGTGGACTGGACGGATTATTCCCTGGGACTCAAGGTTCTTAATTATTTCAGTAAGGCACTCCATGGATGCGAGAGGCAAGCGATATTGCTTCACAAACACTGGAGTCATTCCAGGGTCCGTGGGAATTGTTGTGGTGTGGATGTCGGTGCGACCACAGTCATATGAGTCTACCGCAAAGAGATCTTGGAAATCCAAGAAAACTTGTTTCAACTTTTGCTTCTGTTCCAGAGTCACACAGGCATCAGCTAGGTTGACTCTCTCTTCCACCATCTGCCTGAAGCATGGAAAGACTTCTGGTTTGGCTATCTCAGCAGCCTCCTCCAGCTGGGTGGAGAAGTCCCTGGTCAGAGTGCTGATTTGGACTGGAGGCTTCAGGTGGGAAAGGCAGCCCTCATGGACCTGGAAAATCACCTCATCCCTCCTGAAGTCACAAGTCACATCTTCCTTACCATAAGGGCAAGAAGTGTACACCAGGAAGTTCCCCCCATGCCGGGTGAAAATCCTGTCTGGTGTTGTATTGTCCTCACTGTCACTGTCAAAACAGTCCTTGGGGATTGGTCCTAACAGTTCATTTCCTTAATCAATGGAGAAATGTCGGTCATCAACCGCCATTCCAATAGTGGTGCCTGCGGCTAGAGTAATACTCTGTAAGTCGCTGTTATCCACATCTATTGGAATGGTGTCATGTTCTATGTTGACTAGTGGTGTTGGGTTTACCCCTAACCCTTGCTGTTGGAGAGAAGCATTTAGATGAATATAAGCATCAGGGTTTTGCAATTTTTGTCCTCTTTTAACTTTCACTTCCAGGGAGAATTGTCTGGTCCTTTCAGGGATGGTGACTTCCTCTTTGAGCTGAATTTCAACTGCATAAGGTAGCAATTGAGCTGACCTAAATGCTTTTTCTGGATCATCAAAGCCCATGGGATTATCCGCTAATCTGGACCAAGCTTTGAGGTTTATTAGGTCCAAACTAATGGCAAAGCGATTGAGAATGTCTCTGCCTAAGTAAAAGGCGGCAGTGACGTCTCGCACGACCCAACAATTATGGACTATGCTCTTGTTGCCAATGGAGATTTTGAGCATACACCTGCTTGGCAGGAGATGTTTGGAATTGGGTGCTTCCAGGTCCATTTCCCATTTGTCTATCAGTTTGAATGTGGGAATGGCTGGATCTTTTGGGAGTTGGCGGAACATGGCTTCGCTGATGAAGCTCTTACCGTTGTTGACACACACTCGAGCGAGAACAGAGTCCTTCCCATCATTTAACTGAACAGGGATGAACAAATGCTCTCCAATTTGCTGAATATCAGCCAGGCTCTGAGCTGATTTCACATATTTCTGGACTATAGGTGTGGTAGTGTCTGATTGTGGATTAGTAAAGAATTTCAGGGTGTTTCCTTCCAGTGTGGAATACCACCTTAAACTGGAAGGAAGGTTGATTTTCAGAAATAGAGAGGACCCCCCATCACCAGTCTGTTATCCATCTGCTATTACTGTCACGTCTGGAGTTTGGTTGTTCTGGAAGTGAAATTCTACTTGGTCAGATTTTTGTTCAACCATGTGGCAGGTGCCGTTTAAACTAACATGGTTGACACTCTGTTTTAATTTTATTGGTCGGCTAGTCTGGGTCCAGAGGACCTTGTTTACACAATCTATTAGGGGTGACAACCTTCTCAGGAGGTCATTCCCTAGTAAACAAGGGGTGCCCTCTGGAGTCACTACTATGACCGGGTGTTTCACCTTGTGTCGCCCAATTTTAATGTCCAAGTCTGCAGTCCCCTCAACGGGAATGTCCTTCCCGTCAAAGTTCTGCAGTTGTCCAGGAAGAGAGGTGAGAGGAATACAATAATTCTCCCCCCTTCCTGCATTTAGTTCCTCAAAGGCCCTTTTGGACAGAAGGATAGCTTGGTATCCAGTGTCCACCAGCGCCAAAATTGTACCCTGCCCCTGTACTTGTACCGGGACATAGTATCTTCCCTCCTTCTCCTCAAGGGGGCACAGATAATGCACATTTTTGGACAACTGGTGGGCTAACTTTCTGGTTTTGGACATTGCTAGCGAAGAGATTTGGGCAGAATTCTGTGGAGAGCCAGAGGAATCTGAAAGAAAAAGTTGGCAACTGGAAATGGTTTCGGGTTCTGGGCCACCCCCCCCTTTTTGGAAGCAGTTCTCAGGATGGGTTTGACCCACAGGATTTTGGTATTGTCGGTTCTGGGATGAGATGATGGGCGGCGGTAGCTCAGTCTCCACATCTCCCCAGTCTGAATTGGCATCTCTTGGGACCCATTTTTCCTTGGGAGGAGTTCCCCCATCTCTGAAGGAGAAGATCCTTTTCCCAGGATCTTCTGAGGATCCCTCTCCCTCAAATTGGAAGACCTGTACCTCCTCCACAAAGTGGGTCTGTTTGGGTCCTTTGTTTCTCCTACCTTCTCTCTGCTCCTTGGGTGGCAGACTTTCAGGGGTAGGAGATTTTGTTTCCGGTTCCTGGTTTTCCAGGGGCTGTTTACAAGTTGGGAAGGAAGCTTCCTCCAAGGCTTTACATCCCCCTTCCCCTTGTGCCTCCTCCATGGGAACCGGTGGGTTATCGGTGTGCTGCCCCGTCATTGTTCTGGAGCACCAGGTCCAGAGTTTGGGGCATTCTGCGGTGGCATGCTCATCTGAGGGTTCTGTTGAGCCCTCAGTATGTGACCCAGATCCGTGCCATATTTTGGACCTGGTGCTCAAGTTGTGAAACCGGCTCAGGCTGATACGGGGCTCTATTTTCTCCCCTGGGCTGATCCCGGGAAGGGTAGCTATCCCTTCTCTGGTAGTTCCCCTGGTTGGGAAGATTTTGGTACCCCTCCACCCTTGGCCTCCCCTCTCCCGGATTAGGTTGTCTGGGCTCAGGGAATTGGGGAAAGAAGGAAGGATGATTTTGGGGCTGGACATTGGGTGGATACCTGGGGAAAAAGTTATGCCCAGGATTTGGTGAATTTCTGCCCTCCAGTGGGGAAGTTAGGAGGGACGTTCCCTGGGTCAGGTGCTTGGCTGGGTCCCCCCCCCTTGGGCTGGAGGAGTCCACACATAACCCAGGATTGGTTGGTTTCCCTTGTAGCGGGGACTTACATAGTCAGGGGGGTGGGGGACCCCATTTGTGGGACTACCTCCTCGACTCCCTGTCTGTGACTGGCCCGAGGGCCTTCTGGGCTGTGAATTATTTGGTGCAGGCAGGTTTTTAGGCCCCCCATCTCCAAATCTAAAACGGGGGCAACCTTTACCTCTGCCACCTTGGCAGCAGCAGGGGTGCTGTTGGTTTTGCGGTTTTTCGGCGCGTTATTTTTATTTTCGATAGGCTTCTGCACCTCATAGATCTGGGTAGCCTGTTCAATGACCCAGTCTAAAGATCTTTTCTCATGAAAATCTCTCACGAGCTGGGTCATTATGTATTTGGGTAAGGCATGGAAAAACGTATTGATAAATTCTCTGCTATCCGTGCGCACCCTTCTGGTGGTCTGCGCAAAAGCACGCTTTAATTCTTGCACAAACTCTTGTGGGGCCTGATCCTCCCCACATTGCAAATTGTAGGCTGCCTTGCGAGCCTCTTGAGGATTTTTGTGCACAGAAAAATGTTTCAAAATGGCCGCCCTGTATGTGGACCACCTTGAATGGTTTTGATCCTCCAGCCCCGCAAAGAAACTGGAGTATTCTGGTGAGAAGGTCCACTTTACATATTGAATACAGCTTTGGATGTCCTTCAAATGGAAAGTCTCCATCATTTGCTCATAGAGCTCCAAGTGTTCCCAAACAGAATACTTGGCGTTCTTATGATAAGGCGTGATGACACTCCTTATTGCCTTTATTTGTTTCAATGGGTCCTTAAGAAAGACCCTTTTTGCCTTATTGGCCTTTTTGGTTCGGGTAACCCTGGTCCATTCATCCTCCGACTCAGAAGCGCTGCTCCCAGAGGTGCCCGTCTGATCTTCCAGGTTTTCCCGGATTCTGCGAGCCTGGGAATGGCTGGCCGAATGTGGGGACCTGGTCTCTAGTGTCCTGTGACGCTCAGAGGAGTCTTCAGATCCCTCCTTGCTACCAGGATAGGCTGGGTATCCCCTCCACTGACCTAACTGGGCAGAGGTTTTCAGGATGCCCTTAATGGCCCTACTCTCCTGGGGTTCCCCACTAAATTGCACTGTGCTTGGGTGCCCATACCCGGATGCCCGCCCATCCATTCCTGGGAGGTACTGGCCTATGAGCCCCATACTTCTAGCTAGATAGTAATCTGCCATCCCTGTGGCCCTGGGCTCATGTGCACGAGGGGACATGGGGCTGGCAGAGTCCAGGACTGGGAGAGATGAAGGCCTCTGGTAATAGGGCTCCTGAGGTTATGCTCTGGAGTTTCTCTTTCCCAGCGAACCTCATCTCTATCCGCCCCTGCTTCCTGTTGCAATGCAAGAGCCTGCGCTTTCAGTTCCTCAGTTAAGGCCTTACTAGACTCTATCAGTCTCTCCTGCATGGCTACCTGTTGCTGGAGCCTATCATTGTGCTGACGGAGAGCCTCATTTTCTCTCTGTGCCTCCTGATTGGTCCTGGAGTACTGGGCCAGTCTTTGTTACCTCCTCAGTCCCATCCCTACTGGCCTGCTCCTTTCTTGCCAGAGCCTCCTCCACCCTCCTGGTGTGCTCTAACAAGTTCTGGTGTTCTTTTTGGAGGTCACCCAGTCCCTGGAGGGCTAGGTGATTTTCTTCCATTTTCCTTTTTAAGTGGCAGACTTCCTGGCCTAAGATATCCTTTTCCTGACTAAGTGCCTGCATCTGTGCCGCCAGGTCATCCCTTTGCCTTTGAAAGGCACCAGCTTTCTGGCACTCCTGATCAAACTCTGCCTGGGTATCCAGGTCCTTCAGAATCAATTTATTGCTTTCCTCTTTTTCCCTATCTAGGTGGCTTTGCAGGGTGACTACCTGCTCAGCACATGCCCTATTGAAATCTAATTGTTGCTCCAGCTTTTTCTGGCTCTGCAGTAGGGAGTCCAAACCTTCTTGGTACTCCTTCTGCAAGGCCAGAAATCTGGTATCCTGGTCAGCCTTTTCCTGTTGCAGCATGTCCATATCCTCCTTTATTTTAGTGATGTACTGTCTGCTATCATTTTCTGACTCCTGGCTCCTCTGCAGCCTCTGCTCAGAAGAGACCAGGTCAGATTGGGCCTTTTCTAACACCATCTGTTGCCTATTTGCCAGATCTTGGCCTTCAACACATTTGTCCTGCATGGCTCCCATATATAGATACAAATATGCCACTATCCTGGCAATCTTATTGTGTTCCTCTTTTGCCTTAGGGGCCATATAAAGTTCACTCAGTGCCTCATATAGGGGACCCTGATCTCTCCAGATTTCTGACCCTGTTTCAGTGACCTGTTGCGCGATTGCCTGCAACCAGACCGCCTGGTCCTGATGAGTCCACTCACCTCTCACAAATAGCTTATGTAAGAGGTGCTCCCTCGCTATTTTCATGTCTACCGTGGTCGTCATTCTGGAATTTGAGTTCCTTCCTGACTTACAGAAGTTTGTATTTTATTTTGCAAAACAGACCGTTTCCTTAGAGCGTTCCTTTGAGGATTGCCTTACAGCGTAACACAGCGTGGTGATCCGACCGGATGTATGTCTCCCGTCAGTTAGCACACTGTATTAATCTGCACAAGTGATAGATCTAACCCAGAATATCCCGGCTCCGAGCCCCCACTTTTGTAAGCGATATTCAATCAACACTACAGCACTACAGCCAAGTCGATGCCTAGCCTGGGATGCTGAGGAAAACCCTTATTAATGTATTGTTATGTCTAGTTCAGTACTCTAGATGACCACCCTTGTATAACACCCCTCTCTTAGAATCCCCCTGACCCCACTGAGCCAAGAAGTAGGTTTGTTTTGCAAATTAAAAGGTTTATTTGAGGATTTAAACAATATATATATATCACACTTTATAATAAATTAATATCTGATAGTAAACTTAGACATATGATGTTGATCAACAATGGGTAATCTGGCACTAGCACACTTCTTAATCAATGAGGAGTTAGTATAGGATGGATAAAGTAGCAAAAATACTTTTATGGTTTCAAATGGATGCAATGTTGAATGAAAATGCAGTACAGAAACTAACTGATATGGTTTCACAAGATATCATATGTTCACTTTTCCCCTGGTGGCAATTCAACCCCCCCCCGCCCCTTATATGCAATGCAAGGCGATGGAAGTAACACACACAGTTCTCAGGAATGCAATCAAATACAATACAAAATTCAATTCCCACCCCAGCAAGCTTAGAGAAAACAGGTATGAGTTTTAAAACACAGGCCCAAGTGCTTTGAATGTGGTGGCAGTGAAGTGAGAAATATGATGAAAATGCTTTTAATTCCCTTTAGGAGGTTCAGGGTGAGTGAGAGATACTTGGGATGAGCTCAGGCTCGCTTTAGCAATGATTCAGGGATGGTTATTGAGAGGCAAACACATTTTTAGCAAAGGAAAGCAAAAAGCTGCTATGTTTTTACAGGTAAAGAAATCAGGCCAAATCGCAAATCGCGGCAAAATTCGCGAGTGCGTGAATCGCGATTACGCCAAAAGTATAAGGAGTAGCAAGTCGATTAAATAAAGGTTGTTTTTCGGATTTAAAGTAAACTCAAATGACAGGTGACAGCTTGCAGCTGCAGAATTGACAGGTGACAGTTGTGCAGCTTTAAAAATGACAGATGACATGATTTCTAGGAGGCAGTTCTACTTAGGTTAAAATAGTTTGGATTAGATTATTTTAACTAAGAGATTGGTTCTGCACAGTTCTGCTAGGTACTCACAATATATTTTGTGAAGGAATGGGCCTCGCCACGGATCTGGTCAGGTTTTGGACTGGATTCCGGTTCTGGTCTCAGCACTTCACAGCGATCTGGATCACTGGTTCTGCTCACAGCAGTCTGGGTCAGCTCTGCTCTGCTGGTCTAGCCTCTCTGGATTCAGCGGCCTCTGGTTCCGGATACTGCTCTGCTTTCTGGTCCGGATCAAGTGGATTCTGGATGTAACACTGCTTTCTGGGTACTGGCAAGAGTTCTTGGCAAAAGAATTCAGACAGATTGCCCGGCATGCGGAATAGTTTGCAAATGATTTTGAGGCCTGCTGACAAATACTTTTGCTTGCAGTGGGCCTTCTTGATTAAAAGTTCTGTAGTCTTTGTTTATCTTGGAAGTCTAAGTGTTGGATCTCTGGATGTGAAGACGTCGGTCAGCATGCTCCACAGCAAATGGAATTGAATGTCTCTACCTGTCCCAGCAGTCTCTTTTTATGTGTTTTGAAAATGTGTGTGTGCCTTGGCCTAGCTAAGCCTGCCCCTCTCTACTTGTCATTGGCCCAATTCTCCCCTCTCCCATGATTGGGGGAAGGAAATGGATTGTCATCATGTGAGGTCTGTTTATGGGTCAGAGGATCCTCCCCTGGTCAGTTTGCCCACAAATCTATATTTGATTCAAATACATCTTTCCCAGATATACAATTTGTTGGAATTACATGTGCACATTATATATTCCTTATGGTCAATGCTTGTCTGCCTCTGATCTTCCTGGGGGCTTGCATTCAAAAATGACAACATTTTGCGCTTTTTAACTGGTTTTGCAATATCGGACATTTACCCAAAATTACACACATGTGCGCAAGGAGTATGGACATTAATTGATGAAGTGTCAGATTTTTAACATGCAGACATTTGGAGTGGGACCCTATTTTCTGCTAGCAACCCCCCAGAATACACCACAGGGTCCTAACGCCTCTCAAAATGTTCACAGAAAAACCACAAAAATAATGATATTACTTATATAATTCTGACAAGTCCGCACTATGAGTTATCTATCTTTTTAAAATTATGCCCTGGTCAAAAAGGGGTGTGGCTTCCCACATCACAGGGTGGAATAACTGGTTTATCCACTTCCCCCAAGCCAGCTTGTTCACAGAGGCACAGCTGCCCCCCAGTTTCTCCCAAGAGGAAGCTATTTTACGACGCCCCCAATATAACATTTGCCTGAGTCCAGGACAGGCCTTTGTTCAACTCCCTGTAGTCCCCAGGTGCTCCACCCCTAATCTTATCAGAGAGGTGACAACTCCTTTTGGCAAGGGGCAGCAGGATGCAGCTAGGCCTGGGAAGAGTGGCTGAACAGGTTTCTCCGGTTGGGGGTAGTTATCAGGCAGAATCCAGTTTCACTAAGCCAGGTTTCAGCTAAATGTCACTTTTTGTTCCCAGTTTTCTACATTCAAATCAAACTGACAATGTGTACCTATACATTAAATAATTACTTCCTTCAAGTCATTTCAGAATATGGTTTTACATTCTTCCACCTCTTAGCAAGTCTTTCCTTGGTCTGGTTTTGTTTCATTTGTGCAGTTTTACACAAAAGTCTGGTGGTTTTAAAACGCCGGCTTTCTGATAGTGGTGAGTACTGGTATGGCAACCATTTTTGGCATTAAGAAAATGAATTCCCCACAGTTCTGAGTTGCTTTTTTGGCAATCAGCATTGCCATTCCCAATGGTTTCAGGCTACTGTGTGTGTAGCCCAATGGTGGTTTTAGGCAGTGCCCTCCTGTGCTCACAACATAGGCAAAAATGGGTGTCAGCCTATTCTTCATGTTTTCCCTGTGCACTCTCTGGGGAGATCTGGCCATCATGATGTTTTCCATGCCTGTACTGCACAGTTTTATGGTAGGGCTTGTATGCATGGGTAAAAACATCCCACAGATCCTCCTAAGTACAAACTAATGACATGCATATTTTAACTTCAATTTCACATTACATTTATTTTCTTCAAGCTTATACATCAGTCTGGGCCACCTGCTTCTTTGTTTATTCTTCCACCCCTGAAGTCCTTTACATTCTTTTCCCAGGGTTAATGCCCATTTGGGTCCTTATATTCCTTGAACAGAGGGTATAACTCTACCCCTTACGCATGTGGCAGTCACTGAAACATGCCAGTTTCCAGTCAGACCCTGGCCTTCACCAGGAATCACATTTGAATTCTCTGTATTTTTAATAGTTCACACCTATTAGCTGGCTTTCAGGTTTTCACAGCGGTCATCTGCCCACTTCATAGTCTTGCACAAACTACATCCCTTCTTGGCTCTGTGAGCTTCAAAGAGATGTTGAGATAAAGAGAAGAGCACATTTTGAGCCTTGCATATGATGGGGGACGGTGCGCAGTTCTAGTCCTTAGAATACGGTAATAGGCACGTTATAAAGTGAACAGAGGAAGGCAAAGGGGCAACGCGCTGGTCTTGGAAGCAAGACCATGAAGAGCAACAGATGTTCAGATCCGCGCTTGGAAACTGAACTCAGGTATGGTCATAGGTTCATTATAAAAAATAATTAAATAAATACAAATCCTTAGAAAATTGTCTTTTGGGTTAAGCACATATTTTCTTCATGCACAGAAATCTGGTATGTTTGATGCAATTATTTTAAACATGATGCCTGCTTTAATATCTCACATCAGGCTATCAATGTCCAACTTTTATTATAATATACATTTGAATGGTCCAGGTCAGGAAGTTTCCTCTGCAAACAGTTCCTTTCAACCCAAACTGACAAATGTATTAATTTCTAGGGTAGCTTTCTCTTTGGGAAGAATGCAAATCTGTGTTTCATTAGCCTGTAAATGGAAGGTTGGCCTCATTTCTTTTCAGCCTTGTCATTCACACACAGGGCACACTTAATTGTGTTCTTCCTTTTTCTGAGAACACTGTTAGGGTATTTAGCAGCATCAAAATGTCCGTGCTTGCCTTTTCGGTCTGACAGTCAAAAGTGTGCTTTCAAATTACAGGAAGGTTTTTCTGCATTCTTAGGCCCAGTCGTACAGACACAGCTTCCTTTTGTCTTTGGGCTGAAACTACCCCACTCAGTGAACCCTGCTTTAGGATACATGCTATAAGCCTTCAGGGTGTTTGCAGAGTGTGGGTGTTTTGAAATGTTCTTCCTTATTTCTTTGCTTGGGGCTGAGTATGCATAGCACCTGTATGGTCAGTTAGGACTCAATGTTTAAGTTATAAGGACCATCCTGAGGCGGAATAGGGGAAAAAGTAACCGCAGAACTTAGCCCACTGGAGGACGCTGGAATTAGGGGTGGTTCAGGGTGGTGAGTGAATGGGAGGTTAGCGCTTAGATGCTGATTCTGAGCTTTTCAAGGACTATATAAGACCATACCATAACATAACACACCATACCATATATCTGCTCACAGTCTGCAGTGAGGGAGTTGCTTTGGGTGAAGGTCAGCCCTTGGTCTGCTGGGTAAGACAACCTTGTTTACGGTTTTTATTTGTCTCATGACTATCCTTCTGATTGGTTGAGACTTAGGTATAGTGGTGGTCTTTTGAGTCTCCTCCAGACAGTCATGTGATCCTTTTCTTCAAATCAGTGATGTTGTTGGGAAGCAGAAGAGAAGAAACACAGGCTCTATGGGAGTCGATTTCTTAGGTTCCATCGAGGCTCTATGCCCTTTGAGTGTGCTCTGTAACCATACCTTGAACCATGGTGGATGTGGTTTTTGGTCTCTCCCAAAGAAGCCTAGTGCAAAGACGCACATGTGGTATTTATGAAAGAGGTGTTTTAGAATTCCCTATAACGTCCCAGGCTTACCTGTGAGCCCCTGAAGCTGCAGATCCATGAAAACGACCATTGCACGAGTATCTCTCTATCCCACAAAACTCTTTCAGCATGTGTAATGCCAGAAAATTCAGCACGCTTCATTTTCCATTAGCACGCCACCCACACCACATCAAAAGGAGGCAAACCGGGTGCAACATGTCTATAATTGTTAAAAAAAAAAAAACTTCACGAAATATCTGTGGCTGGCCGCCAAAGCCATCAGGCACTAATTTCTTTCAGGGTTAAATAGTGTTCTGTTTTCCAAGTTATTGATTTTCACATGCTTTTACATTTGGTTGCCCTTAATTTATTGTTTTTGTGGTCATTTTTTAAAATATTTAATATTGCTCATACTCAATTAGAATCAGTTTTATCAGCCTGTTTTTCTTGGGTCGCTAGCAGGGACTTAGCCACCCCGACCTACCTTTGTACATGCTAAAATGCACAAATGCCTTCTAAATCACTCAGCCAAATCTCTCATACCTCAGACTTTGGTCCGCCAAGGGCATTCACCTACAGCGCTTTGGGGCCATATCAATGGCACAAAGGCGCTATACAAATTCCACATTACATTACATTACCCCAGCAAGAAGGGTTGTAATCACGTTTAAAGTCAGTAAGAAAGGGTTCTCTCCTACATCATTGCATTTCACCTTGATTCTAGGGTTTAGTCCTTCATTTAGTGGTTGCTGGGGTGATGAGCGGAAGTAGTTATTCATGTATTGCTTGCTGGGGTGATGAGCGGAAGTAGTTCTTCATTTAGTGGTTGCTGGGTGATGAGCGGAGGTAGATCTTTGCTGACTGCTGCAGCAGGTGTGTCCTTGCCTCACCTCTGCAGTACAGAAGCCGCCACGGCGCCTACTTCCTCCCCCACAGATCAGCTTCACACCTGCTAATTAGTGCTCGAGGGCCCTCGCTAATCTCCCACACTTAACCCCTCATCATCTAAGCCCTCTTACCTTTGCGGGTGTTTTCCAGGGCTCGAGTGTGTGTGATGAAGAGGATGCGCGCGCTCTGCCTGCATTGTGCTTTCTGGAGTGTTGTGTACTTACACATTATCAAACAATCTATGGGATGGGAAGCGGATCCTAATGTACTTAATGTCTTACGGATGTGTTGCCCGCAGAGAGGAGGGAGGGTGGGTGAAGGTGAGGAGTTTCAGAGGGAGACGAACAATAGAGGTGGGTGGCTGTTATAGAGGACAGTTTTCTGAGGATTTAGTGTGAGTCCAATGAGGTGTATTGGAGCAGTGTTGGGAGGAAAAAGAGAGACCGATTTTGGGGCACAGAGCCAGTTTGAGGGAGAAGCTATTGAGGCATAGAGGTCTTGTGATATGACTTCAAATCCGTTCAGATGCATCGGGCATGTGGCGGGTGATTGTTAAAATGGTTTTTATACATGTGCGGTAGAGTGAGACATTCTTCAGGTGTCTGAGGCCATAGATGTGAGCAATGAGTGTACATCGTTTGTGGTGCATGAGGTTACTGATATGGGGGATGAGTGGGAGTCTATTGAGGTGTTTCAGGATACTGATATGAGCGATGGGCGAAAGCCTAAAGAGATACATGAGGCTGCTGACATGAGAAATGAGTGAGAATGTATTGAGGTGCATGAGGCTACTGATATGACAGATGAGTTAAACTATATTGAGGTGCATGAGTCTACGGATGTGAGGGATGGCTGAGAATCTGTTGTAGTTTATGAGGCTACGGATATGAGGGATGGGTGAGAATCTATGAGGTGTACAAGGCTACTGATTTCAGAGATGAGTGATACTATATTGAGGTGTATGAGGCTACGGATATGAGAAATGAGTTATACTATATTGAGGTGTATGAAGCTACTGATATGAGGGATGGGTACGAATCTAGTGAGCTGTTTGTGGCTACTGATATAAGGGATGGGTGAACATCTTTGAGGAGTTTCTGGCTACTGATATGAGGGACGGGTGAGCATCTATTCTGGTGTACGGGGCTACTAATATGAGGGGGTGAGAATCTATTGTGGAGTGTGAGGCTACTGATATGAAGGATGTGAGAGAATCGGTTGTGGTGTATGAGGCTACTGATATGCAAGATGGTTGCGATCTCACTGTGCTGTATGAGGTAGATAAATACGTTTATTCCGTTTTTACCATTTGCATGAGACAAAATAAAATACACTACCATACAAAATACAAAAAGTTTGTGCTAAGCCCCAAGTAAAATACAGTACAGTTCATAATTCAAGAGAAAACATGGTCAAATATACAATACAAATATGTTAAAAGCTGAACATTTTCTAACTATACGTTTGAAGGCCTCTAGGGCTACTAATGCATGGTATGAGTTAATACGTATTAAGGTGTATAGACCGTGTGGTATGAGGAAGGAGTGGGCATGTGTATTTTAACCAATGTGAGGGATGAGGGAGGATATTGTAGTGTAACTTGAAAGTGATATAAGGGATGAGTGGGAATCTACTGATGTATTTCTGGCTACTGATATGAGGGATGGGTGATAATATATTGTGGTGTATGAGGCTACTGATAATGAGGGATGGGTGATAATATATTGTGGTGTATGAGGCTACTGATAATGAGGGATGGGTGAGAATATATTGTGGTGCATGAGGCTACTGATAATGAGGGATGGGTGATAATATATTGTGGTGTATGAGGCTACTGATAATGAGGGATGGGTGAGAATATATTGTGGTGCATGAGGCTACTGATATGAGGGATGGGTGACAATATATTGTGGTGTATGTGGCTGCTGATATGAGGGATGTGTGAGAATGTATTGTGGTGTATGAGGCTACTGATATGAGGGATGGGTGACAATATATTGTGGTGTATGAGGCTACTGATATGAGGGATGGGTGATAATCTGTGGTGGTGTATGAGGCTACTGATAATGAGGGATGGGTGACAATATATTGTGGTGTATGAGGCTACTGATAATGAGGGATGGGTGAGAATATATTGTGGTGCATGAGGCTACTGATATGAGGGATGGGTGACAATATATTGTGGTGTATGAGGCTACTGATATGAGGGATGGGTGATAATCTGTGGTGGTGTATGAGGCTACTGATATGAGGGATGGGTGAGGATCGATTGAGGTGTTTGAGGTTACTGATATGAATAATGAGAGAGAACCTAATGAGGTATTTGTAGCTTTTGATATGAGGGATGTGTGAACATCTTTTGAGGTGTTTCTGGCTACTGATATGAGGGATGGGTGAAACTCTATTGAGGTGTGTGAGGTTACTGATGTGAGGGTTGAATGAACGTCTATTGAGGTGTACGAGGCTACTGATACAAGGGTTGAATGAAAGTCTATTGATGTGTATGAGGCTATTGATATGAGGAATGAGTCAAAATCTATTGCAGTACATGTGGCTACTAATGTTTTACCGGAAAGATAGCTCAGCAGCAACGTGTTTGCCTTGGAAGCAAGACGACATGAAGCAACACAGGTTCGATCCCCGGGTCCGCGTTTAGAAACCTCTGGATATTGAAGCGCGTTATAAATACGCAAGTAAGACAAAAAATAAAATTGCACAAATAAAAAAAAAAAACATTCCTGGAACAGCGCTTCGATGCCCGCGGGCTCTGTGAGCGCTTTCAAAATGCAAATAAATAAATAATATGAGGGAGGAAAGAAAATCTACTGGGTTGTCTGGGGCTACTAATGCATGGTATGAGTTCATATTAAGGTGTATAGACTTGCAGTATGAGGAAGGAGTGGGCATGTGTATTGTAACCAATGTGAGGGATGAGGGAGAATATTGAAGTGTAGGTTCATAGGGATAGTGATATGATGGTTGAGCGGCACTCTATTGTGGTGTGTGAGGATCCTGAAATGAGCACTGGGTGAACGTCTAATGAGGTGTTTGAGGCTACTGATATGAGGAATGAGGGAGAGTCTATTGAGGTGTTTCTGGCTTTTGATATGAGGGATGTGTGAAAGTCTGTTGACGTGCAAGACGTGAGGCTACTGATATGAGTGATAGGTGATAATCTATGGAGGTGTATGACGCTGATGATATGATGGATGAGTGGGAATTTTTAAAGTACATGAGGCTACCGATAATAAAGAGGAGAGAGACTCGATTGGGGTGTTTGAGGCTACTCTTGCATGGTATGATTTAGTAGCTAATGAGGTCTATAGACCTTGTAGTATGAGGAAGGAGGGAGAGTGTATGTCTTAACCTATGTGAAGGATCAGTGAGACTCTTGCGGTGTGTGAGGGTACTGATTTGAGGGATGAGTGGGGATCTGTTGAGTGGGGATCTATTGAGGTGCCTGAGGCTACTAATTAGAGGACTCAGTGGGGATATATTGAGGCGTATGGCCTTCTGGTGTGAGGGATTAGTGATACTCTATTGTGGTCTATGAACCTACTGATGATGTGAGAGGTGAGTGAGGATCTACTGAGGTCAATGTGGCTACTCATTTCGAGGAAGGAGTGGTGATGTATTGAGTTGTATGGGTCTTCTGACAGGAAGAATGAGTGTGCGTCTAATGAGGTGTCAGAGTAATCAGAATCACATTCTCTTTCTTTTCATAATGGTAAAACAAAGACGACTGATTAGTTGACTTACAGGTCAAACAGACGTCAACCTGTTAATTAACCTGTTCTCTCCTATCTTACCCGCCCTCCACATGTACCGGTGCTCGACCACATAACCATTGAAACATCGAGAACATCTAGATTTGTCCTTGCAGCATGCTAACCCCACCCACCTCCCGCTTTGTAATTGTGATTGTAATGGGTTATTTATAACGTGCTTAATACCCAGAGGTTTCTAAGTGCGGACCCGGGGATCGAACTTGTGTTGCTCCTCGTCGTCATGCTTCCAAGACAAGCGCATTGCCCCTGAGCTATCCTCCCGAGGCTTTAAAGAGTTCATTCATGAGGACACCTCAGCTAGTCTACCCTATTTATGTTAGGAATCTATGTTTGGCAATGTGCTACCGGTTCACAGTAACTTATTAGATGGTCTTCTGGTCTTGCCCCCTCCACCCACGTGAGGACGCCCGGCTTCTCCGAATTGCTCGTTACCCGATCTGGATTTTGCTGCCAAGATCCACTGGCCTTAGTCCAGTGGCCTGGTTACCTCGGATGGTAAACAGGCTCATAGTCTGCAGTTTCTGGCGCACGTGCACAGTTCAATCCATAACAAACCATATTTGTCTACAGCCAACAGGTGAAGGGGCAGCCTATACAAGACAGCTAAAAGAATGAAAGAAAAATCACAAAGGAGGGGATCGTGCTCCAATATTAATATAGAGGGAAGTAAGACAATATTTCCAAAGGACATTCCTGAAAAGAAAAGTCCCCCATTCCCATCATGTTTACATTATTTATTTATTTACTAGTTCAGGGTCTGCATGCTACCCCAGAAGGAAACCAGGTTTCAGAGGGCTTGGTAACATCAATTACTTATTAACATCAATATTACCCGCGAGGTGGCACTCGGTTTATCAACTGGGGATTAAAGAGCTGTGTTGGGCTGCCTGTGTTATGAACGCCTGCCCGATGGGCATGCTGGGCTTCATCTCTCCTGCCAGCTTTAGATCAGATTAAAAAGGAAGCCTTGCTCCACTGATCTCCATTAGCAGTGTCTTCACCTCTCAAAGGTCTGCTTGAGTAACTAGGCTCGGTATTGGTATTTGGATAAATCTGAATTTAGACCTTCCTCAGTTTAAAGAACAATGGGAAGTATGTGTTTAGACCCAAACATAATGTACAATTCATCCATGCTTACCATGGCTGCAGTGGGATGCATGGCAGCTGATCTTGGTAATTGTGTAGGCAGAAGTGGGTGATTTCATAGGTGTCATTGTTCATAAGCATCTTCTGCGTGATGAGGGTCCCCTTCAAGTCTGATGCTGAGAAAGGGAAACATACTATTTTATGTTGGAGGTAGCATAAGCCGGCGAGATAGCTTGGCAGGTTGAGAGCTGGCTGCTGTGATCTGTGTGTGATGTGTTGGTCTCAGGGTTGAATCCAGGCAAGGCCAACACAGCCTTTCATGCAACAGACGTTGATAAATAAGTACCAACTTTGGTTGGGTGATGTTGTATGTAAATATGTCCTCTGTAAAGTGCTTTGGTGAAAGCGCTATATAAACAACACATCATCCTTAGGTGGGCAGATGCACTGCCATCATCCTATTTTAAAAGAATGATTTGGCTACACAAAAAAATGCAAGATCTCAGTGAAGGACCAACCTGAAAAATGCCGTTGGAAATAATGCCCCTGCCAAAAACCCGACTTGAGCACTACACATGTTTTGAGAATTCTCATCTTTTTTTTAAAAAATGTTGTTTCATAGTCTTGGTAAGTAAAGCCATGTCCTGAACAGACACTGGGGCACTCGTAGGTTCTCTGGGGGTTTGGCTCCAGTCTTTCCTGCATCAAGTTATTAATCTTAACAAAGCTTAAACAATGTTTACAAGAACGTATCCAGCAAGTCACTGTTGATTAAATGTCATCATTGGTGATAGTTCCTGAAACGTCAGCGGTTGGGTGGCAAACACAGTAGTGCAATTGGATATAGTGAGGTTTTAGTCACAGGCGAATTCGTCAAATTCGAATTTGTCGATTTTTTAATTTATTTTTTATCAACGAATTTAGCCACAAATACATATGCAGGGTGGGTAAAGCTAATAATTAAGGTGGGGAAAGTGGATGGGATGTAGAGATGGGCTGTGAGGGGTCTCTCCCCCAAACACATTTGCGACCAAATTGAATAAAAGAAGAAAACAAAATGGCCGACATCACATTCGATGATTTCTCCTCAATGACATGGCGTATAACTGTGCCAGGGAGACCCCTATTATATGTATTGGAGCCCAGTGGGGGAATGGCAGATCCTGTGTGGGCTGCCTTCGGAATTACGGCCCTTCCAGAGGAAAGAATATCTTACTTCATAGAATAACAGTTCTATTTTTTTCCAACAATTCATTCTGGGGGCTAACTCCTTCAGAAGTCTGCTCGCTGCCTGTTCTTCTGCGGATGGGGATTTGCAGTCCTATGATTGATGGCCAAGCATTAAATCTCTGTTTTTTCTGGGGTGCAAGTGCAGTTGTTTTTACTTTTAGGTGCAGATAGTTGTGTCAGCAGCTCATGGTGACATGCTGGAAGAGGGGGGCACAGGGCCAGTAGAGCCCACCTTCTACTGGGGTCAGCACATAATTTTGTAACCAAATATATCTTGGGGATTAATTTTATTTTTTCTTGAGTTTCCGCACTTAAAGTTTGCGACTGTGTAAATTTCACACGTTTGGGGATTAGCTGATTAGACACGTTATTGTAGCCTTCACAGGCTCCTAGAGCTCATTGTAAGGCCGGCTGTATTCTTTATAAAACCGGTATTATTGCACATGCTGCTGGGCTGTAAGTATTTAAGGGAAGACGTTCCAGTGAATTTATCCTGTGTCTGAAACGCCGCCCGTCTATCGTTCCACTTATGTGCACATGTGCCACATGTCCAACTTCTGCTGTGCCCTTTTAGGCCTGTGGGGTTTACAGCATTAAAACAAGATGGCTTCCGTAACGGGCGGGACAAGCGAGAGCCGACTTCACAGTGACGTGATAATTCCCGCCGACTGGCGCGGAACGTCAGAATTAGAAAAGGCGTCAGACTGACGGTATGCCGACAGTTTCAATTATTTCACAGAACATCAAAGGAGTGAAGTACTTTATGGAGAGAAAACGACATATGTAGAGACATGCTTACCCTGAGACTCAGCTCTGCGGATACTGCTCGTTTAGACGTCACTGGAGTGAGAGATGCTGCGCTACTTCATCCTCACACGCAAGCTTTGTGGCTGTCTGAATGTGTGTGCATGCGTGAAGCACAATGGTCAAACACTTTCATGTTAGAGTGAGTGTTGTAAAAGAACACAATGGATATCTAGCCCAGTGTGCACCATGCGCTTATGGATTCAGTCAGGCAACACTTTTATCAAAGACAGATTTGTCAAAGATAACAGATATGTGTTCATGCGTTTGATCCCAAAATTCTGTTTGGTTTGAAATAAAGCAGCAAGGACTCTTCATTGGTGCTATTTACCCACGAGCCTTCCTCATAAGCGCATTTTGACAGAGCACACTAGGAGTGTACAAGACTGTCCACCTTGGAAAGATACTCATTCTGGGTATTGATAACATGCTTTGTTCAGTAAAACAAGGCCAATGTTCATATTATGACTATTATGTATATTCCAAGTGATTGCTAGAAATTAATATAGTACATTTTAAGAGTCAGTTTACAATGGTTTAAATAGCTTTTGCTAACAATACACACCATTGTGCCTCTCAAAATGTCCCGTGTTCCTGATTACTGTCTTGCCCAGATTAAAACCAGTGATTTGTAATTTCTGTGAGCATATCTCCATAATCTGGTTTGATAGCCACTGGTTGGTTGGTAGTGCTTCTGTACCGCACAGGTGCTACAGTTTGCAGAAACACTAAAAGCTCACAACAACATCGTGTTCCAAAGTGAGGGGGAAGTGACAGCAAAGCTAACACCACCGGGTCTGGACTTTCTGATTCCTGGTGTGGCAAGTGAGAAGGTAGAGCACAAGAGTAGTGTTTCTGAGAGATACTCCTGTTAAGGTAAAGAGGGGCAGCATTGGAAACAATGGCACGTAATTTATCAAAGGAGAAATGAGCCGGGCACGGCAGAAGAACACAAGCACCCACTTGCGTAGTTTGACCTCTGTGGAGAGCTGATGTCTTTGTGCCACAGGTCCCTCACCGCAGCTGCCTCTCCTCTGTTATGCAATGTATTTGGCATTGGGTGAGAATGACAGTGAACATTCAAGGCACACTTCTAAGTGATAGGGCACCATTCTCCCTCTGAGGGACACCCCAGTGCCCCGTGTTCTGAGTGACCACTCACATTGCCCCTGCAAGACATCACCTGTCTGAGGTGAAGCTTCTTGATTGGCTAGTAAAAACAGAAAAGAGTTTCCATCAAGAAATAGTCAAAGTGATAATCCACGAAATATGCCCACATTGTTTTTCATAAATTCACATTTTCAAATTACCTAATTGGAAACTTGTAGCAAATGATGTGTGTCTATACACTGTGAGCACATGATAACTACAGAGGGGGAGGGGTGTGGAGAACGTTTGAGGTTTTGAGTAATAATTACCGTCTTCTGGCATGAGTGTTGACTATAATTTGAGGGCTCTCATTGAGTTAGGAAATGCTCTTGATTGCTAATCCAACACACACCAATGGTATCCATTAACTACCAGCCTTTACCAGATGTAGCCCACACTTCTCAAACTTGTGAGAGTGGGAATAAGCTTCAGAAACTCCAAAAAACAAACCTAACGCCCCCCTGTTGGTCTCTACTGGGCCAGTCAGCCCTTGCACTTTGACCTAGCTGCCTTGCACATCATACATCCAGAGTTTACTGTATGGATTTAACTTGCCTAGAGTAGTGTCATACAATACACGTGTCGTTCAAAGTACTAACTCATGATAGCACCTTTGACAGGTGTGATAGTTGATCCGGTTGCCCAGAAGTCAAGCTGAGAAACAGTATCATACTAAAATATCGAATGCAAAAATTCAGAATACAAAAATATGGAACCTTGTACTCTGCATTTCACTGCAAGTATATGTGGGGTGTGGGTTAAGGTAATAGATAAGGTAAGGGCAGTATGACAGGGCTGCGGGGGGCTGCCCCCACATATAGTTGTTGTGAAAGGAAAGATAAATGTCAGCATTACGTATTTGAAATCTTTTTTTTCGCAGTGATCATCTAGATCTGGTGAAACCACTGATCCAAGCAATTAATTGCTCAGAGCGGGAGTATTGCTGCTTATATTTTTTATAATTTTATTTACATTTATGAAGTGCACTAGCAGCCCAGAGGCATTGAGGCACTGTCACACAATAGTGACTTCGTTACATGGACAGCCATTTGCTCTAGGTTACAGTGAGCGTAACGTAATATATTACAGTGCAGATTTCGAGACGATACATAAGGGTGGTTACAGGATACAGTATCATACAGTGCAGGTGAAAGCTACGGCTCTTTCATCCAAACAGTAGGGTTTTAACAGCTTTACGGAATGCTAGGCGTGACTCTATGCTTCTGGGGTGGGGTGGTAGGGAGTTCCAGTGGCTCGCTGCCATAAAAGGGAAGCTGGAGCCTCCTGCCCGAGCTCTCAGTGTCTTGGGCGTTGTGATTACACCTTCCCCCGTTTACTGCCTGACTCCGCCTCCCGCCACCACACTGCCGGTCTCCCTATTCCATCTTCCACCTGCAGGTATGGGCCAGCCTTCCTCTCTCCCACATGGCTTTCATGCATCTCGCTGGCTCCAGGCCACCAGTCCCTATTGCTGCTCCCACTTCTTTCCAGCACCAGCCCCCGGCCTCGAGAAATGGAAGAGGGATTCTGTTTGCATGATGGTTTATTCCAAACTTGCTGCTCACTATTTGTGGTTCATATTTTAAACAATTGCAACTATAGAAGCACGGCAAGGCTAAGTCGCAGAGTCTTAAATGCCATAACGCCCTTAGCGGCAGTCCGTAATGAGGACAGGGCCTTCGTTAATGCCTTCACTTTGCCTGTAAATAATAAAAGCCATGGCCCAACCATTTTCTAGCTTACCCGTGCCACATGGGGGTGGCAGCTTGCCGCCTCGTTCTGCCTACACCCACTGTTACCCCACACAATGTCACCTGTGGCAGATGGGAGGTTTACAAATACTGCTCGATATAATCTAAAAGAGCTTAGTAATTGTGTGGTGTAAAGTGACATCAAATGTTTAATTCTTCATAGACATTGTCATTGTTATCAATTTCCTCTGATTCTATAGGTGGCAAGTGAAACATGTTGACCGTCTATCGACTGTAAAAAGAGCTCGTGTTCTCTTCATATAGAAACATTAAGGACAAATTGCGTCAAAGCCATTGCTGAACAGATCAAGGCGGCATTTGAAAAAACTGCAAGGCCTTTTTCCGCAGTCACTCCTCCTTGCCAGTGGCCCTTTCCGATGCCACTGCTGGGTTTGTAAGATTGCGGCTGTTCCGTTATGGGCACTCTGACGTGTGCCCCACTAATCTCCCTTGCACATTTTCAGAACTCATTGCAGTCACGTTCCAGTGTGTGTTTGAAAAGAAGTGAGTTGGCATCCTTGCCTGCACCTGCGTATTAGTGCACCCCATGCTGGCTTCAGGCTGGAAGAAAATCAGGAAGGCCCAGCATGTGCCCGCTGAGAGTATCGTCTGTAGTGGCAGAGCCACCCTAAGGGCACTGTTGCATACATGTGCATGCATGCCTGTATGCCCACTGACGTTGTAAGCTGCTCCGTTATTGCGGATGCCTGTTGAAGCCTGCACCACATGCCTGAAGCACACACCCACCTGCAATAGTGCCCCAAGTTATTACAGTAGCAGAGCAGCAGCAATGCCATTTAGGCTTACTAGCAGAGTGTGCTGGCATGTCCTGCCCTATAGCCCAGCACTGTCTCAATCCAGCTCATTATTATTCATGAAACTGTACAAGTAGCACAGCAGCACTGGTGGGGCTCCTACTGTCTGTGCTTGGTGTCTGAATAAGAATGATTGCTATTTCAACAACAACAAGTTGGCAAAGCACCACATCATTATTAACCACAGTCTAAGACAACAAGGGAAAGTTTGAAGAAAAATAAGTCCTGATGCTCAGCCCCGGCAAGCACCACCAGACATTCAGCACTGCATCTCTGATTTGTTTACTTACTACTTAGAGTGGGTTCAGGAAAGCTCTACAATGTACTTGTTTCAAGTGTCCTTGGCATAATTGCTGTTTCTGTTTCTTCTACTGGTCAATCATATTATGACCCGATTCTTATTTTTAACTGAATTGATACTTAAGTTTGTAAATCGGATATCATGTTGTACAGACCTGTGCTGCCTTTGGGTTAGTGCTGTGCTTCAAAAGTTTAAAAAATAAATAAAAAAGGACCACCTTAATTCCTCATATAGATATGATTGGCCATATTATGTGAGGTTCTCTGCCTCCACCTTTTCCTCAATGACATCCTTGGAGTCTTACATATTGTAGTCCGAAACAATATTGGACACAAATGTGCATTAACTCCACATTTGGAGGTTACAAAAATATACAACCTGATTATTCCAACTGAAGGGAGCAGGGCATGCGAAGGTGTCCTCCGCTTACCATGTTCGGTAAAATGGGATTCAGCGGATGAAGGGGTGTCCCACACTTGCATTACATGGATGGCAGGGGACAATAAACCCCCGATCCCCACAAAAAAAGGACCCTGCTGGGCCAGTCTCCGGCCCATGTTGGGAGTACAGAACTGACGTCACAGGGGAAGTGGGGAGGCTCGGCAGTGGAAATAAGTGTACCATGGAAAGGTAAGCAGGGATAAAGGGGTAGCAGGTAAGGGGGATGTGGGGAAATTTTTCTATGTGATCAATGCATCGCACCATTCAGGCCGTACAGTGATCACATATATCCGTACATATTGACTTACATAAAGAGTCCAAACATTAGTCGGTGTTATCCGGGGTAACTTCCTTCGCTCCGATCATGCAGCCAAAGTGTACAGAATACACTTGTGAGCCGCGGGATCGGTTGATAGCATGGCACGAATACCACCAGATTCTCTCCCTCACTGTTGAGAATAAAGCAACAAAAAATATTAGTTCAACGGAACAACTAAAAAAGACACATTAAAAAACGTAACATGGTTTTCCCCTTCAAGTGTCAGGTTCGAAGAAGCATACCCAACATCGTACCTTATGTTCCATCCACACCCTTAATCGATAACCAGAGTGCACAGAATCAGAATATCGCCCACCTCATTGGAAGACCCCGACACCAATGAGAACGTTCATAAATCCACAAAGGGCCTGGATAAGATGGGACCAGGACACAGGTAGAGGAAGATTCTGGAGTTGTACAAAGATAATTAAGATCAATCCAAGGGGTCTGGAAGGAGCAGGTGCTAGTCCCCACTTGGCAGCACTTGCCCAGGCTGGGAGTTCTAGAACTACCCACAGCCCCCCCCCCTAGAACATTTACAACCTAAATCCAGGAGTAGGCTGACCACAGTGATAACTATGAGTGCAGTTGAAAATTATGGGTTCAACAAAGACAATCCGAGGAGAAACCTGGTGGCAATCCCTGAATCATGAAGCGGCTGAAGCCATCAGAGAAATTCAGCTCCAGTCAAAGAGGCCAGGACATAAACCAGTTAATCCAAAAAGGCAGGGCAACCTATCAAGGGAACAGAGCTTGAAAACCTTGCTTGCGCTGAGCGCTGCACTCATTTGTGAAGCTGCATGAATGGAAAAGGACGCCCTATATTTCCCGGTATGCGGTGCCGGCGTGTAGCCAAACGGTGATCATAGCTCAATGCGCTTGGTGCCCTTAAGTCCCTATGTGGCCCAACCGATGGGAATTGCAGTTGCCCAACTGTTAGCTGGTTTTCAGGCACTAGGGTAAGCACCAGGGAGCAACATCTAGACGGTGGCTGCCGTTTCTCATTGCGCCACTTCCTGGCAAGTGTCCCTCAGGATAGGCAAAGTATTCAGCGCATTCTTGCATTCTTGCATTCTTGCTTCAGCCATAGATGACAAGAAACTATTTCCCCCATCGCCTGCTTTTCGTGCATGGTCTCAGCATTTGCCGTACAATTCCATGATACCTAGACCACATCGACATCATTGATTTGTGCCTTCTGGTGCACCCACCCAGAGTGAAAACTCTGAGGACATCAAAAATATGAGGATGTATGCTTTCACCACTTTTATCACTGTACTTTGGGTGCACAGTAGAACGACCAGGATGCACTGAAATGGCTGCCAATTTCCAAGCATGAGTGGAATCTTCATGGTATTCCCTTGCACCAGGGACCACCTCCTCTTTCCGTGACTTCCATGCTGTCTCTCCACATTCCACCTTGACATTCAATTCTCTGAGTTGTACCTTCTACTGATACATACGTTTGTTAACTTAAGATACGTGATCTCCAGTCACTAAACCATTACAAAATGGCGTCTTGCTGAGGACATAGACCACACAAAGTCCCAGGAAGAAAGCTTCCTTGGGTCAGTGTCCACACAAAAGCTCACTCATAGTTAATTCTTGGACTACCATGGACACACAAATACAGAAAGAGCCCCCGTGAGGGGCCAAATGGAGAGTGCATGGGTTATTTAAAAAAAAAACATGTTTTAAAAAAGTCTTCAAATTCCCCTGTAAATCCACCAACAGGAGCAGGCCGACATCCAATCAGATTTCAGTTTTTTTCATTAAACATATGTTTGTTAGGACCCTTTCATATCTAAGCTTTCAATTCTTGACTGCGGCCTGGGGTGTGTGGACGCGTAGGGTAGCTGGGTGTATACTTACATTTTCTGTGCTGTGGTATCAGCACACGTTGAAGTGAAACGATGGTAAATACATCAAAAGAAACAGTTGCATGAGGCAGGCAATTTCTCAGTTTGGGAGATTTAATGGATAATTTCCTTCCAGCTTTTTCACTGCTCGCTTCAGTTTTAATTGAATTATGAATTTGAGGCCATCAAGTTAGTAACAACTGTGGTTTTATGCACCGCCTGGATCTGTATTTCGCGGCCCGTTAGGAGATTCTATTCATTTTTTCATGCATGAATTGGACATAAAGATTAGATTTAGTCATTTCTTTCAGATGAATGCCCGCACTCGTCCTTGCTGCTGCCACACTCTTCATGCCTTCTCATTAGGTCTGGCTGGAAAGAGTGTTGCAGCTCCTTCAGACAGTGCAAGCTAAGGTAATTAGAATGGGACTCAGTGGGGGTTGCAGGGCAATATGGTACATGAGCTTAGGGTGTAACGGGCCACATTTTAAACTACACCATTTTTCATCGCTGAGATCTACCCGATTTTGTGTACCTGCTACACCAGGGACACTGTGAAATTGTGTATTGTGTGACTACCCCAAGCCCTTGATGCAAACGGTGAAGCCTATTTAGCATGTATTGTAGCCCATGTAGATGCCAAGTCACCAAAAGGGGGATTTCCCTACACATTTCCAGGAGACTAGTAATGGCACTTTAAATGTTCTGATGCTGCATTTGTCAAAAAACATTCTGGTATTCCATTCTAAGATCTCCTGTTACTGCTGTCTGTGGCCATTTTACATATGTATGTCACTGTAAGAACACACTTTCATGCTGGCTTGGCCCAATGTATGCCAAGATTGTCTGATGATATTTGGAAAAGAGCAGGGTATCGACAAGTAACCACACAAAACACATTGCATGATGGAGTGGCATTCAATGACTGTAGAGCAGACATATGGCGAGTGCTTACAGTACAACATCCAGATACATCGGCTATTGGGCTGATATTGCCTCGGAAGATGAGGGAAGATGAAGACCCCATTGCTTTCAGTAAGGCTATTCAAGATAAATGGAGTGCAGAGACGCATGAACCGTGGGATAAAACTGTAGCGTTATTTAGCCATATATTATGCCTGGGAAGACGGAAGCCAGTGGAGAGGCAGTTAAAAAAACAGGTGGTCATGGAAGCAGAATCATGGGCAGAGATACAGTTGGCAATTGTGCATTATTGCAGAATGCTAAAAGAGAAAGACATGAAGAACACCGAGGGCAGAAAGCAAGAAGAGGCGGAGTTGGTACATAAATAATTCTCAAAGTATGCTCTAGAGGGAGCAGTGTTGACAGGTAATGAGAGAAGCAGAGTGCAAATAGTACAGTACCCACATAAAAATGGCATAGCCAATGCCCAACATCAGAATGGGAATAATGATGTGCCGAGAGGCAGAGGGAATGGGCCCCGTGGAGGAGGATGAGGAGGATTTGAAAACCCTTAAGGAAGGGGAGGATTTCATGGTGAACAGTCATTATTATGTTGGAATTGTGGAAAATTAGTGCACATGCCTACAGAATGTAGAGCAGCCATGCCACTGCAGAATTGGCAGTCTTCAAGAGGGGGATGGGATATGCTCCACAATATAACACATATTCAGAATGATATTATGTCCAAGAACACACGCAGAATTAAGCATATGTGCCACAACCACAGCAGTTTTATCAAGCACCAATGCAGACACAAGTTTCACAACCACAGCAATTCCAACACAGTAAGCACCTATGCAAAGGCAACAGGCATCCACTCAACAGATACACTATTTACCCATGCAACAGACAGGTGCATCACAGTGGCAAATGGGCACGGGAGCTACACAGGGAGTCAAACGCAAACTAGGGAGCGTGACTGTGGTTGGAGGAACTCCTTTCACAGACACAGGGTTGAATATATACACTCAAAATGACAGACCACATGATGACCTAATGTGTTCAGTATTATCTGCAACACGAGACCCCCAATAGGAACCAAGCGTTTAGTTGATGATAGAAGGCAAGACAACTCATTTCTTGTGGACACTGGAGCGAGGGAAAATGTTCAATGTCTGGCATTGCCATGAATGCACAGTGATTTACTAGGGCAACTACTTTATCTCCAATTAAAGACAAATTATCTATTTTGATAGGGGAACACGGCATGTCTATGCTATTGCTATATTTTAAACAGACACCAGTGAACATATTAGGATGTGATTTAATGACAAAACTTAACATGACAAAGGCATAGTGTGTTCAACCCTGTGGATACATTGGGCCTCATTACAACAAGTGTGGCCACGGAATGAACAGTGGCGGTAAGGGAAAGTAGGCAGTAGCAGACCAGGATGCTAACAACAGGCCCATTAGTAATGGGCCCGTTGTTTGCATCCTCCCCATTCCCATTGAGCCCTATGGGCACTCAAATGGGAATGGGGATGTACCGGGTCTGGATCCGAGGAAAGGCAATTACCGGGACCTCCAAGGTCAGAATGGCCCGTTAAGTCCCCTTTTGCAGGACCCGGACCCGGTACCCGGTTTGGGGGTAGCCATGCCACTAAAAGCGGCAGGGCTACCTCCAAACTCGTAATGAGGCCCATTATGTGCATGTGAGGCAATGTATACTAGCCTTTGCAGGAAGGAAAGCTTTAAGGGGTGTCCCTCTAGATGAGGAAGTGTTTTTATATGGAGTGCATGTGTTATTATCATGGTTACGTAAATTAACGGATAACATAATAAGGATGCTGGCTACATTTTTGTTCAGGCAAGAAATTCCCATGCATGATGAGGAAGAGCAAGTTATTCTTTTGGAATTAGAAGCAACACTGGTAAGAGAAGAGAGGGTGATGCGTTATGGGACAGACAATGAGGGAATAGGATGGAGAACAGTGATAGCCCTCAATGAAGGATATAGACTGATATTGAGGGATGCCTATTCAGATGATGAATTAGTATTATTTATAAGTCTCACATATTGGATCAAAGTTGAGAGTATAGAAGTACCACAGAGAAAGGTGTTTGTAAAAACAAAGCCACAATTTGTCAGGTAGACATGGGAAAAGTGGCAGGTATTTTATGGAGCACAAGTCCAAATGAGAAGGTCTATTGAAAGGAGTAGGAACATTACGCATTAAACTTAAACCCAGTGTTGTTTTGCCACGTGCAAAAAATCCCATATGCCCAGAGAAGCAGATGAGGGGATATTCAAAACTATATCTGCACTAATGAAACAAGGCATTCTATTACCATCAGATTCATTGTGCAACACAACTGTGTACCCTATTAATAAATCAAAGGGGGGTCATGGAGATTTATCCAGGACTTTTGCCCTTTAAACCATATAGTCAAAGCAGAGTTTCCTTTAGTTCCCACAATGCGACAATATTGTGCAGTATCCCATCAACATCCTGATAGGTTACTGTTGTCGATTTGAAAAATGCATTTTTCTTAATTCCTTTATATGAAGACTCACAGAATTCAACTTCCTTTTCATATAGAACAATACGTCTGAAACATACCTGTTTGCCTCAGTGGCACTGTGAGTCCTTCAGATGGATTTAGGAAATGTTGAGCTCGAAAGTACCATAAATCAATCCGTGGATGACATTTTAGTGTGCAGTGAGACAGAAGAAAACAGTAGAGAAGACTTGGTCAAACTTATGACGATACTTCCAGAGAAAGGTAGATGTCATGATCTCTGCTTCCAAAAGGTCAGGGTTTTCCCAACTCCCTTGGAAGCAGATCCATAACCCAGGTTCCGAGTGCCAACCAGTCCCAATTGGGACCTTTTGGACCCAGTCCTGGCGCCAGTGGCACCAGGCTCATAAATATGCCCAGTCCCAGCGCTGGAAGCGCCGGGCTCATAATGCTTGGGTGGACTTACCTGCAGCAGACCATGCTGCTTACTTGCCTGCCAGTTGAGCCTCTGATCCTCTTCTGTTTGGAACTACTTTTCCTGTGGGTGGGGCAGGAGCCACTCCCTAGATTCAGAACACTGGAACTCTTCTGGAAAGCAGGAACTCTTTTCTTACCTAGGCGTGGCTGTGGAAGGAGACACCTAAGCACTACAGGAGGCTATTTAAACCACACCCGATGGATGAATCTTGCTTTGCGTTATTATGCATCCTCTGCAGCAGAACGCTCATCGTGTCTTCTGCATCTGATCCTGGGCCTAAGGAAAAAGGCTTACCATCCTGAATCCAGTCTTCAGCAACACCTATAAAGACAAGAAAGAACAGGTTAGCATTACGGTCTTCAGTGACAGCTCTTCACTTACCTGGTCCATTGGCTGTCACCAACGCCTCGCGCTGCATTCCGGCATCTGAAAGACAAAGGCTTACCTACTCTTCGTGCGCTCTGGAGGTCTTCACACTGCATTCCGGCATCTGAAAGACAAAAGCTTACCAACTCTTCGCACGCTCCGGAGGCCTTCGGCGCTGCATCCCGCATCTGAAAGACAAAACAAGGTGCGTTTAAAGACATTGGGGAACTTTAATACTCACGTGCCATTACTCCTTTCCACATCTAACCCAGTGGGTATTCCGACACCCTGCAGCCGCTCCGAACTTGTACCTGCAAAATAAAAAGACAGTTAGAGCGCATCGTGAAGCAGGCAACAAGCGCTTACTTACGTGCTTCCAGGCGCTTCTATTCATCACACGGGCTCCATCTTCAACTCACTTCAGCCCTTCATCCGCCATCGCCGGAACCCTGCAAAACAAGAAACATCATTACTAAAGACTTTAAAGACATTAGAATTACTCGAAACTTACCGTTCGTGCAGTAAACGACGGACAGCAGTCCTCTGAAGTCAAGAGGCCTGCTCCCCTTATCCAGTGAAGAAACTGGTTACAGCACCCTGCCCCGAGGCAGATGGAGAGCACGGCGATCACTTACCTAAGACATCTTACCCTTCGAGTCAGACATACAGTGCACAGAGGTCCAGCCCAAAGAGCCAGCCGTGTGTTACACATCACCTTTGAAGATACGGTATACGCCCAGTCAAGACCGGCGCCTCTACGGGAATCAGGTGAGCGTTACAGAACGCAAAGCCTACCACAAAACTCCCGTCCAGGCGCTATGGAAACCTCGGATACCGACCAGCTAGCCCAGTTACTTGGGGAACTAAGGGCAGAAGTGCATGCAGCCCGTCAGGAAACGAACGCTCTAAGAAGGGAACTGATTATTTCCAAGGAGCGAACAGATGATCTCGCTAGACAATTGCTACAGTCACAAGCCGGACAGACCCCGTTACCCGCATCTGGGGGAAATCTTCCTTCTACATCCTCTATGAATCCAGTGCAGATCAACCTACCTGGGAATGTACCTCTGGTTCCGCCCGAACGATTTTCTGGTGACCCAAAGAGGTTTGCAGTATTTATCAATCAGTGCCGGTTGCATTTCTTTTGCCGGCCAGTAGCCTTTCCAACTGATCAAGCTAAAGTAGCTTTCGTGCTTTCGTACCTTAGTGGTAATGCGGCAGACTGGTCGATCCCTCTAGTAAATCAAGATGATCCGGTCCTCCATGATTTTCAAGCTTTTCAGCTCAGTATGGAAAAACTGTTCGCAAGACATTCACAGGGGCAGGCCTTGGACAATGAGCTTCTTTCGTTGCGACAAGGTAATCAAGACCTTTTGGCTTATATTGCGTCTTTCAACAGACTGATAGTGGAAACTCAATGGCCTGAGGACAAAAGGATTACGCTGTTTTATAGAGGTCTACGTGGAGAGCTCAAAGATGTGTTAGCCCAAGCAGTGAATCCCCCACAAGATTGTTCGGACTATATAGACTTAGTCGTTCAAATAGATCACAGACTGCAGAACAGGAAGGCCGATAGTTCCAAGTTTGATGCTCGAGTATTTTCCAAACCGCCAACTCCTTCCAAAGGAGTAGACTCCGGGGAACCCATGCAAATAGGGGGTCTGAAAGGTCCTCTAACACAAAAGGAGTGGGAAAGGAGAAAACAGTTGCAATTATGCCTCTATTGCGGAAACTCAGGGCACTTTCTTCGAGACTGTCCGGTGAAACCTGCCAAGAAGGCAGTAGGAGCTGCAGTTACCAAAGTTACAAACTCTGAGCAGGGAAACGACCTCGCCCGACAAGAATAGAGGTCCTCTTGCCAAGCGTGAAAACCAGTTCCGTGACCTCGCATTTCGTGATACCTATGGTCCTCATTAGCCCTGATAATCTGGATCGATTACATGCAATTGAAGCTTACATCGACAGCGGTGCCATCGGCAATTATGTGGATCATGAAATGGTTTTGAGGATGAATCTAACTCTTTGTCCCAAGGCTGTAAAGGACGTCATTACTACGGTGGATGGTACGGAGATAGCCTCCGGGCCAGTAACGCATACCACTCAAGAGGTGACGCTAGTAAGTCAAGATGGACACCATGAGAAGATCGTGTTCGATGTGATCAAGGCCCCTCAGTTTCAGATTATTCTAGGAATACCTTGGTTAGAGAAACACAATCCTCTGATCGATTGGCGAGCAAGAACGGTCCAGTTTCCAGAATGTGTCTCTACTTGTCACCCTCCACCTGGTGTTGCACTGGCAGCAATTTCTTCAGAGACTCCCCAGTCACCTCCCGAATACCTAGAATACCAAGATGTTTTCCGGAAGGATCAGGCTAACTCTCTACCTCCTCATAGGTCTTATGACTGCCAGATAGACCTGATACCTGGATCTACTCCTCCTTGTAGTAGAATTTATGCCCTCACCGAGCCTGAGAACCTTCACCTTCGACAATACCTGGATCAATACCTGGCAAATGGGTTTATTCGTCCTTCCAAGTCCCCTGCTTCTTCAGCTTTGTTCTTCGTTCCAAAAAAGGAAGGAGACCTTAGAACTTGTATAGATTATCGCTCCCTGAACCAGATCACCGTTAAGAATAGATATCCGTTACCTTTGATCCCTGAACTCCTGGACCAAGTCAGAAAAGCATGCATATATACAAAGCTGGATCTTAGAGGAGCTTACCACTTGGTACGAGTAAAAGAGGGCGATGAATGGAAGATGGCCTTCCGCACCAAGTATGGGCTATTTGAATATCAGGTCATGCCCTTCGGACTTTGCAATGCCCCGGCCGCCTTTCAATATTTTATGAACGATGTCCTCAGAGAGCTCATAGATGTGTGTGTTGTTGTTTACATTGACGACATCCTCGTTTATTCTTCATCGGAATCTGAACATCGGAAACACGTGAAAATGGTCCTCGAAAGATTGCGTCAACACAAACTTTTCGCTAAGTTGGAAAAATGTGTTTTCAACGTGACTGAAGTTGAATTCTTGGGATTCATATTATCACCTGGCGGAGTGCGTATGGATTCAAAGAAGGTCGATGCAGTTCTCAAATGGCCATCACCATCCTCCGTAAAAGGTGTGCAAAGCATGTTAGGCTTCGCTAACTTTTACCGCAGGTTTATCCCCGAATTCTCTCGAATAGTCCAGCCCATCACTGCCTTGTTAAAGAAAAACAAACGTTTTGAATGGTCTACCGAGGCGGAACAAGCTTTCCAGGATTTGAAGACTAAATTTATCTCTGCACCAATCTTAAAACACCCTCGCCCCGAACTCCCCTACATCGTGGAAACTGATGCTTCAAGCCTTGCCATGGGGGCAGTTCTATCACAAAATGACCCGGTAACCAATCAGTTGCATCCCGTGGCATTTTGGTCCCGCAAATTCTCGCCTCCTGAAATCAATTACACGATTACTGACAAGGAACTTCTGGCTATCAAGTCTGCCTTTAAGGCTTGGCGGCATTATCTGCTGGGGGCCCGACACACCGTTACTGTGATTACGGATCACCGAAACCTGCAATATTTGAAAACAGCAAAAGCCCAATCCTCTAGACAACTCCGTTGGGCATTATTCTTTGCCGAGTTTAACTTCATAATTACCTATCGACCTGGTACAAAGAACGGTAAAGCTGATGCCCTTTCTCGGATGGGAGTGGAAGAACACTTGATCAACCCTAAACCTGTACCAATCATTCCCGAACAAAGAATTCTGGGTGTAATTGCTACAAAATCCATAGAGGAAGTTAAGGATAAAGCCAGGCAACTTGTAACTCCAGCAGACATACAGAATTGGCATCTGCAGGGAAAGGACTTTGCAGTAAAGGACAACTTATTGTATTTCCAAGAACGATTATACCTACCCAGCACTGATTTACAGAAAAAAGTAATCTCTTGTTATCACGATTCTTTAATGGAAGGACATCCCGGTATGGCCAAGACCTCAGAAAAGATCAAGCGCTACTTCTGGTGGCCGTCTTGGAACAAAGATATCAGAGACTTTATAATGTCCTGTGGAGTATGCGCCCAAAACAAGAGTCAAAAGGAAAGACCAGCAGGCCTCTTACGCCCTATTGACATCCCACCTCGCCCTTGGCATACGCTTTCTATGGACTTCATCACCGATCTACCTCCATGCTCCGGATACAATACGATTCTAGTAATCGTGGACTTATTCTCCAAGATGGCGCATTTCATTCCGCTCAAAAGCTTGCCAACAGCAGCAACTCTGGCCCGAGAATTTCTCGAAAACATCGTCCGACTGCACGGTTTTCCTTCGGTCCTAATTTCGGATCGAGGTAGTCAATTTATTTCTCATTTTTGGCGAAGTTGCTGTCGGTCGGCTCAAATTGATGTGAGACTATCGACCAGTCACCACCCTCAGACCGACGGACAAACCGAGAGGACCAATCAAACTCTGGAACAGTATTTACGCTGCATGCTGCAACAAACTGAAAAAACTTGGAAAGACATCCTTTGGATAGCCGAATATGCCTACAATAACTCTGTCCATTCGGGAACTGGGAAAACCCCGTTTTTTCTTTTGTACGGCAATCACCCTCGAACCTCGGAGTTGGATCCCCTCCAAGATCTTGAAACACCAGCAGTAGACTACCTGCATTCTACAATCACCCAAGCCTTTAAGGAAGCTGTTTCTCACCTTCAAAGGGCTAAAGAACAATACAAGAAAGGAGCAGATCAACATCGGAAGGAAGCCCCTCAATATCAAGTAGGGGATCAAGTCTGGTTATCCACCAAATATCTACCTCTAAAAGGGCCACGCATATTCAACCCAAGATACCTTGGTCCCTATTCCATCACTACCATAGTAAACCCAGTAGCGGTCAAGTTGGACTTGCCCCTGCACATGAAGATACATCCGGTCTTCCACGTCTCTCTATTAAAACCTGTGCAACCTCAAACCCGACTAACTAAATCTCCAAAAACTATCCTAGTTGATGGAGAACTCGAGTTTGAAGTCAAAAGCATTCTGGACTCCAAGATCTCCAAATCTAAACTATTTTACCTAATTGACTGGAAAGGCTACGGCCCCCAAGAGAGATCCTGGGAACCTGCTGAATATGTCCACGCTCCTCGCCTAATCAAAAGATTTCACCGAACATTTCCTGACAAGCCAAAACCCCCGGAGAAGCCCGGTTTGGGAGGGGCCTTGAGGGGGGGTACTGTCATGATCTCTGCTTCCAAAAGGTCAGGGTTTTCCCAACTCCCTTGGAAGCAGATCCATAACCCAGGTTCCGAGTGCCAACCAGTCCCAATTGGGACCTTTTGGACCCAGTCCTGGCGCCAGTGGCACCAGGCTCATAAATATGCCCAGTCCCAGCGCTGGAAGCGCCGGGCTCATAATGCTTGGGTGGACTTACCTGCAGAAGACCATGCTGCTTACTTGCCTGCCAGTTGAGCCTCTGATCCTCTTCTGTTTGGAACTACTTTTCCTGTTGGGTGGGGCAGGAGCCACTCCCTAGATTCAGAACACTGGAACTCTTCTGGAAAGCAGGAACTCTTTTCTTACCTAGGCGTGGCTGTGGAAGGAGACACCTAAGCACTACAGGAGGCTATTTAAACCACACCCGATGGATGAATCTTGCTTTGCGTTATTCTGCATCCTCTGCAGCAGAACGCTCATCGTGTCTTCTGCATCTGATCCTGGGCCTAAGGAAAAAGGCTTACCATCCTGAATCCAGTCTTCAGCAACACCTATAAAGACAAGAAAGAACAGGTTAGCATTACGGTCTTCAGTGACAGCTCTTCACTTACCTGGTCCATCGGCTGTCACCAACGCCTCGCGCTGCATTCCGGCATTTGAAAGACAAAGGCTTACCTACTCTTCGTGCGCTCCGGAGGTCTTCACACTGCATTCCGGCATCTGAAAGACAAAAGCTTACCAACTCTTTGCACGCTCCGGAGGCCTTAAGCGCTGCATCCCGCATCTGAAAGACAAAACAAGGTGCGTTTAAAGACATTGGGGAACTTTAATACTCACGTGCCATTACTCCTTTCCACATCTAACCCAGTGGGTATTCCGGCACCCTGCAGCCGCCCCGAACTTGTACCTGCAAAATAAAAAGACAGTTAGAGCGCATCGTGAACCAGGCAACAAGCGCTTACTTACGTGCTTCCAGGCGCTTCTATTCATCACACGGGCTCCATCTTCAACTCACTTCAGCCCATCATCCGCCATCGCCGGAACCCTGCAAAACAAGAAACATCATTACTAAAGACTTTAAAGACATTAGAATTACTCGAAACTTACCGTTCGTGCAGTAAACGACGGACAGCAGTCCTCTGAAGTCAAGAGGCCTGCTCCCCTTATCCAGTGAAGAAACTGGTTACAGCACCCTGCCCCGAGGCAGATGGAGAGCACGGCATTCACTTACCTAAGACATCTTACCCTTCGAGTCAGACATACAGTGCACAGAGGTCCAGCCCAAAGAGCCAGCCGTGTGTTACACATCACCTTTGAAGATACGGTATATGCCCAGTCAAGACCGGCGCCTCTACGGGAATCAGGTGAGCGTTACAGTAGACAAAGAAAAATTACAGTATTGTCAAGAAGAAGTTTTATACATAGGACAGTTGATCTCGTAGTAAGGGAAAAGGGTGACTCCTGGAAGAGTAGAAGCTATTATGAGAACTGTGCAGCCAAACACAGTGAGGTAAATTCAGCAATGTTTAGTCCTATTCAATTACAGCAGGCTTTGGGTCTTTAACTACAGTACTTAAAAGTGCTTAAACAAGTACAGGTGGCTAAAACTAAATTGGTGTGGACAGAAGACATGACTGAAGGATTTAATGAATTAAAATATGCGACCAGAACAGCTCCTATATTAGAGATTCTAAATTACAGTGAAGAATTGTACTTATTTTCCCACTCAAATGGAGAAGACATGACAGCAGTTCTTACACGGAAGACAACATAAGGACATGGGCATAAACCATTGGATTATTCCAGTGGAATTCTAGACTCAGTTATGAAAGCACACTATCCCTGTCAACAATCTTTGGCGGCTGCTGCATTTGCTATAGAAAAGGCTCTTAATATAACTATGTGGTGTCCCATGACTCGATTTGTAAAGTGTGCAGTATTTGCAATTTTAGAGAAACCAAAAAGTACTTTGACCACTCCAAGAGCATCGGGGTATGAAGTAATTATTTCAAACCCTGCCATTAAAATTGTAATGTGTAGTATAGTGAATCTAGCAATGTTCAAAACCAAACAGTGGGAGAATATGATGACATGCATGATTGTATTACTTACACTGAATGTGATAATGTTATTCCCCATGTTGAAGAGAATGCTCTAGGGGGAGGGGAAGTGGTTTTCATTGATGGTTCATCCAAAATCAATCAGTAGAATGGGATGAGACATTTGGGATCAGCAGTAGTATGGGTTACCCGAGCGAGCACCTTTGAAGAACTAATGAGCAGATGACTACCATCACCCTATTCAGCTCAGGCTGCAGAATTAGCCGCTCTTATTGATGCACAATGAAGTTTTGAGGATGAGGAAGTGACGTGTACTCTGACTTTGCCAATGTGATGTCAACAGTGCATGCAGGTCTAGCATGTTGGAAGAGGAGGGGCTTCCTCCACACAGACGGCACTCCAGTACAACATGCAGGGCTATTAGACAAACTCATTGAAGCCTTAAGCTTCCCAGCAACCATAGCCATCGTGAAATGCACAGCACATTAAAAAAAGAGCCGTCTTAATCTCGCGCAGAAAATAAAGCTGCAGACATCGATACCAAACTTGCTGCACATTATTAAACTATATATGAAGACAGTTAAAATATTTGAAGAAAGCGAAAGGGCGATGCATTTTGGTTAAAGAATGATGTAATATGATGTCCATTGTACAGTTAATTTAGATACAAGGACGAGCATCACAGTAAGAAAAGGAGAGATGGGAAAAGCAGGGCTGTTCTTTATCCCCCAATGAGGCAATCTGGAGGCAGGACAGCACAGGAAAGCCAGTTATGCCCTAGCTTTATTGAGAGTAGCATTGGAGCTGCTCCACTATCCTGCGCATGTGACTCGAGAGAGTCTAGCTCATACTATAGAAAAATAATTCACAGCAGGGAACACCCTGCGAATGGTGAGAGGAGTAATCCCCAGACCTAATGGCTCCTTCGATCATTTGTACATAGATTATGTGGATATGCTGCAAATAGGTCATGGTTATCAATACATGATAGTTGTAGTTTGTCAATTTTCCAGATGGATAGAGGCAGGTCCATGCACGCATCCTGATTCTGCATGCGCTGAAATGTTTTTCCGTCCGCAAAGCCTTTCCAAGGTGGGGGGGTGCATGAAGTTTTGTGATCCGATAATAGACCGCATTTTGTGAATGACATCTTGGAAACTATAGTCTCACTATTAGGCATTAAGCATAGGTTTTCTTCAGCCTATCATCTGCAAGCCAACTGAATATTTGAGCAATTAAATGGACTTGTGAAAGAGAATATAGCAAAACTTAAAATTAAAGAAAGGATGGCTACATTGCCTACCTCTTGCATTATATGCACTGAGGAACCAACCTGTTTCAGCTCACCATTTAATGCCCCATAAGATGGTGACTGGACGCCGAATGAGAACTCCTTTCCCCCATCCCCGACAAGGGCAAATTCAGACAACCAGAGTGTAGTAAGGGCACTAGGTGACAAAATGTATTATTATTCAAAAAGGATGACTCAAAGCATCTTTTTTATTTCTCAACAGATCAAGCGTCAACGGGAGGGTTCAAATGTAAACAAAGAAGACAATTTACTTATCAATTTGAAAAACGCATTAAAACACTGCCAGTATATATAGGGGCCCAAGTGTTAGCATGCACATGTTTACACACCGGGAGTAGCCCATGATTTGTAGGCCCACACAAGGTGGAGGACATAAGCCCTACTGCACTCAAGTTAAAAGGAAGAAGGGCCTGGATACACATGCACAATGTCAAACCTTATAAAGGTGAAGCAACATTGACCTCTCCTGCACTCGTCCCCAGCTAAGCAAGTGTCCACAGGGAAGCAAGAGAATAACAACAACAAATGACCACATGACTGATGACTAACAACTTGGATAGAGAAAGTAAAACACTGGAATGATCGAGTTTAAAAAAAAAAAAAGTTTGGGGCCCCTACTATGGAATGGTCTGAGTGGGAATGGAATAGCCCTTGGGCCTTGGAACTGCAGGAGACAACTGGTTTTAATCATTGATTGAATGGATTCCATCTTGGTTGGAAAATGCTTTTAAATTACTTGGAGCAATATTACTATTAATAATGTTGGGATTCTGTCTCATAAGGACCACCTTGGGACAGTACCAGAAAAAAGCCAAAAAAGCTATTGGAATTAAAATAAAGACTGACATTAACAAACTGTACAACAGATGCAAACAGAAGAAGGTACCTGAGAAAATATAAAGAACACTTCTCTTGCACCTCCAAGAACAAAGATCCCCAGGTTCGGAAGAAATATGTAGGATAATGGATATTTTGTGCACCAGCAGGAGATTGCCATTTGATGACCTGGGGTGTGGATGGACATCTAAAGAATGCTGGCCACCAGATAGGGGTGACAAAAATATGGGTTCCAAAGAAAAGAAAATATGATGAGATGATTGAAGAAGACGAAGCAGGAATTGCAGAAGAGGAGGCAAAGAGTCTGGTCGAGAATGCGACCAGAGTGGGAATGTAGAGGAGCAAGTGGATGCATACTCCCTAGTCAATGCCCCCTCACCCTCAACCTATTGGAATGACAGATGAGGAGCCATAATTGGGAGCACCATGCACACGTTTATGCGATTTGTCGACTACATGAAAGATATGCACTCAGGTAGCCATTCAGAAGATACCCTCCCAGTGGAGGAAACCGATCAAGAAGGATGTCCCTTGCCGAGTTGTCAAAAGGCAGCCAAGAATAAAATGGTGTGTGACATGGATGTACGTTAAACATTGTTTAATGACAACTAAAGAATGTCACAAAGAAGACATATGAACCTATGTTGAAACGATATGAAAATACTTAAGAATGACGATGTAATAGGACCACTAAGAAAAACATGCATTCCATGATGCAGTATTTATGAATACACAGAAGAATTCATGTTCACTGGTCAATAACTGTAAATACACTGAAACGCAAGATAGAAAGAATACATAGAAGCATGCTTAAGAGAGGTCTGTGTTCAATGTTTACAACTAACATTAGAACAAAATGGACGACGGCTCATGTCAATCAACCCAACTACCTCCAAATACGAGCACAGTGTTTTAACATGGAGAGATGATGAAGAAGCTGTTTTCCTTGTGAAATAGGGGAGTAGATTGGCTTTGGATTTGAACCAAGGATGCTATTTTGAAGGAAAAACACAAAGGGAGTCAATGAGCAGACCATGCGCAAGGACATATTTCCCAAAGATTAGGAGGAACAAGAACATTTACTGATGCCAAATATTAGATGATTAAAAGGCATAAAGTCAATATGGGATAGAGTGACCAAGTCTCTAAAGGCTAAAAGGTGAACTGCACCCAGGATAAATTGAACCAAATGATGTTAAAAGCACCATTGATATGGACAATTTCATGTTCTTACACCATGTGATGAGGAGCTCGCAAACAAGGGCTATTCATTGGGCCTGGAGTTAACAGGCATGGTCAGTCTTCAAACAGAAGACACTGGCATGAGGCCTACCGATGAGAGAGGGTTGCCTAACTGAGAAACAATTGGGGAGCTGACGTATCACCAACCACCTGGGTTTCGTTTCTATGCACGTGCTGCTAACAAGCTGAATGTCCAAAGTTGCATTTGGTTTGCCAACCAATTAGAATAGCCTGCCAGGCACTTTTACATACAATGTTGCAAAGCCTTAGTCTGCTGCCACATTTTGTGCTATGACAAGCACCCGACACCATGTGGTGAGAAGTAGCTCAGGGTGTGTGTCAGAGAAACGAGACCACCAATGAGGGATAAACACACACATTTTCCCCTGATTCAAACCCACCCCTCGATAGGTTTTTGCCACATAGCATCTAGCATTATATAAGCTACAAATGATAGAAAAGATGTGGTGATCTTGCATGAGTCGAGTTGATGAGTGCATATTAGCCCTGTTTTACTTCTTGAGATTTAAGGAGTATGTTACCATCTCCTTTGAGTCTGTTTGGTTTATTAGGTCCTAAATATTTTACAGGTAAACTCCATCTAACACAACAGATGCTTTAAGGTGCTAACGCGCAGGAGTTCTGGCACATTCGCCAAATAGTGAAACCCAACCAGGTGCTGGAATTCACCCAAAGTGTGGACGTCCTTCACCAGTAATAATTTGTGTTCTTATCAAGCACTTCATGCTGATTCCTCTGGCTTCCAAGCACTGTAATAACCGGTGCTTTTACTACCCGTTTTCATGGTAGTGAATTTATCAAGCTCTGAAGGGTAAATGGCAGAGTCAACCACTCATCGAGATCCAACTTTGTGAAATGCAAGCTGCCCTTATGCCAGCAACCACCGCTTTACTGCTGAGCTATCTACCCGGACACTTTGTGTCTTTCATTTATTCAAGATATTGTGAAAACCAGACAGGATAGTACTATTTAAAGCGCTCTCGCCCACACCCTATTTGTTAGCTGTTTTGTGCTATATAAAATTACATACATAACTGTGGGAGGTTCGTCGTATAAAAGCCCAATAGAATCGTGTTCAAACTGTGCAGCCCCATCCCTGGCCTCTGGAGGGCCACAACCTGCCCATGCGGGGCCCTTCATTAGGGCACATAACCGTCTTTCATTCAGAATTTCCGCAAAGGCAGTGAGCCAGGGGTGATTAAGGTGAGACCTGCAGAACTAGGCCTCTGAACCGGGCCCTCTCCTCAGGGAAGGGAGTGGCTGCCGTGCGTGCGCGAATTATTCCGAGCAATTATTCCTGGCGATGAATGCGGCCACTGACGAGATGGCTGCCTGCCTACCAGCAGCCGTGGCGAGGGATTACAGGGAGTGTTGTAACCTGCTGTTCGTTCCCACCCCTGGTGTGCTTCCGACTTAAAGAAACATCCAGCCGAACATTCCAGAAGCGGCGCAACACTGGGCCTGTGTTTGCAGAGACAGGTTGCCCATTGACTGCAATTGAGAGCGAAATGGCCTCGACCTGGCCCCTGTTCGCCATTTTTTTTTCTCCTTCAAAGGTCACATGTTCTGCTTTGCAGGTGGGTAGCCGCAGCCGAGGATAAAATGCCAATTGTGTGCCTTACCTTGGAGCAACAAAGGGTGAAGAAGCAGGGGTCACAATGAAAGAGAGTGGAATGAGGGGAGGGGAAGAGCCACCTGGCGTTCAAGTACAACTATTGGGGGTAGGGGGGTATATAGGTAACTACATCGGAGACAGGGCTTGTTAGGTTATGGGAGAAAGAGTGTATACTCCGACAACCAAGCTTTATTGTGGTCTCAAAGTCCATAAGCGTCCGTGGAAGTGGGGTTTTTGTGCACTGGGCTGTGGTATCTAGACTTTAGACTGCAGCAGAAAGGGAGCAACACAGCTGTGACAGGCAAAGGGGGCGGGGTGCACATGGGGGAAGTAGTGCTTTGTGGTTTCTTGGTTGCCTGTATGCAGGATTTTAGTGCAGGAGTGAAGGGGAAAAAGAGAAAATTCGAAAATGCTCGAAATCAGCAGACTATCTTTTAAACGTGGCATGTTCCACACTTAACCGGTGAAAGTGTAATATTAGTCATTGCTACGCCGTGCCACTAGTTTGTATGATTTTTACATATCGTACCTTTAGTTCAAAGACTCAAGATAAACATCCTGGATGCTTTGTTCTTTCTCCCGAGCCAAAACTAGAATACGCTCAGACGGGACATTCAATCACTGCCCATTTCCCAAGTGATGCCCGGTGTTGGGGGCTGCTCCGGATCACCGGGCAGCCCCGTGCTCCTGTCGGGGAACATCCGGCAGCGCACTTCGGTGCAGCGGGCACGCTGCAAGTACACCCGGCTGGGGGTCACCTCACCCGCTCCGGGGACACCAGAGCTCCGCACATGTGGGCAGGTCCACCTGGCCACCTCGGCCCCGGCTCTGGGGGCGCCCAGGCCGGGGTCGCATTCCCAACCCGCCTCACATGGTTGGGGACTCACTGGGACGGCGTTGCCCGGCAGGGGCACCGTCCGGACGGCGTTGCCCGGCAGGGGCACCGTCCGGACGGCGTTGCCCGGCAGGGGCACCGTCCTCAAGCTGGGCCCCGTCCTTGGGCCCAGCACCTGTGGCGAGGCGCCATCCTGGCACCAGCACAGCACACACACGCGGAGTCAGGTTCACTCTTGACTGCCGAGCCGGAAGCGGCTCAGACCTTTTATTGGGTCGGTCACATGGGTAACCATGTGACCACACAACACCGTGGAAGGTACCATGGCCCCTCACAGGGGTGCCATGCAACACTCCTTCTTTTTCATAACAAAACACAAAACCCCAACACCCCACCATAACTACCACTACTACTACTTGAGCCACTCTACTACTTAACACACCCTTTATTAACCTGGGTGAGTGGCTCTCATGTCCCTGAACGGAACCAGTGAGGGCTACTGGCACCACATAAAGCACTCCGAGTCTACAGGTGTGCACCACACAACATTGCCCACTAGCCGGGCCATTTTAAGCAAGTCCGTGTCTGCAGGCTCAGTCTTCCGGGGAATGGCAATTATGATGTCCACCGTGCGCATGGAGTCGCCGGAAACCAGCTCGCACCCTCACCAGAGTTCGCTCAGGACATTCACAGTTCACAGCAAACAAACCGGCAAAGCCGCACCTGAGTATGCCCAGGGGCCACATCGGCCAAGTCCACGGTCTTCAGGGGAGGCCCCCTCCGTACGCCTCCTTTCCTCTCCGGGGGCAGGCGGCAGGCAAACACCGGTGGTAGGGTGCCCTAGCTGCAGGCCCTTCCCAACACACTCATCACCAGCACCTGCTGCGGCCCCAGTCCTCTCCTTCATGCCTGCCCTTTATTTGCCGTTGGGGAAGGCAGGCAGCCCCCCTTCGTTGTTGCGCTACCGCCGCCACTACCCCCTCCCCCAGATGGGAGCGGGGAAGCCGACCCCACCCCCCCCCTTTCGGCAGATGCTGCTTCATTGCCTGTAGGGGCGGGACAGGCAGCTCCTCTGCCCGCTTCTCAGAGCGAGCACTCCATCTTTCTTGCGAGCCCAACTGGTGCTGGGCCCGACTCCTTTGTCCCCTTTTTTTTCTACGGGCCCAGATGGTGCCGGGCCCGCGTCATTGTCTCATTTTCCAGGGGGGGTGTATGTGGGCAGAGACTCCGCCGCACGGCTCCTGCCACCCTCCGTGGCTCCACAAGTGATGCTGGCAGGCATGGGGCAGCACCCCTCTCCCCCTCACAGTTGCAGCCAGGGCAATCTTAGTCCTCCCCGCGGGGATGGGGCGCAGGCAGCTCCCATGCCAGGATGGGAAACGTGCGGGGCTCGCACACAGGCCGCCTTCCTTTGTTCTTTGCATTTGCAGGCCCCGTTGGATTCGGGCCTGCAACATCTCTTATTTTCTTTTTTTTCGCGCGGGCCCAGTTGGTTTTGGGCCCGCCTCATGTGTCCCTCTACCGCGGGCCGATGGGGGCAGACGCGCTGTGGTGGGCGGCCAGCTGGCATGCTGGGGCAGGGGCCGCTCACCTCTCCATCCGGCCGACACCGCGTGTGCTGGTCCTCCGCTGCACCGCTCACGGGCGCCCTCTCCCTTGTTTCCTCCCAGGCCGCGGGCATTCCTCCCCCAGATGGGCGAGGGGGCATCTCAGGCGGTTGGCTCCGCCAGCCCGGTGCGGCCGACGCTGCTGGCAATTCCCTTCCTGTTGGTGGTGGGGGAGGGGCGCAGCCACCCACGCGGCCGATGCCGCGAACATCTTCCGTCTCCCTCAGGGGACGGGCGGGCCGCTCGCCCACCATGTTTTCCTTGCAGGCCCAGCTGGTGTTGGGCCCGCCTCCTTCTCTGTGCGGCCGACGCCGCAGGATACTGTCACTCCCCTTTTTGGGGGAGAGGGGAAAAGACGGCCTCCCTCGATATGCGGCCGATGCCGCAGACCTCTCCCTTCCTTGGGCCAGTCCTCCCCCCAGATGGGAGGGGGGGCAGCTCACGCGGCCACCACCTCCTCCCCACGGGGAAACAGCAGCTTCTCCTCTCGGGGCCACCTCCCATTGTTGTGGCCTGGCCGCAAACTCCTCTTGGCGGGCCCCGTTAGAGATGGGCCCGCATCCCTCCATGCGGCACAGCAGCCGACCTGTTCCGTCTCCCTCCGGGGACCGGGCGGGCAGCCTGCCAGCCTTCCATTGCGGGCCCAGTTGGAGACGGGCCCGCCACCGCATGCGTTCTTCGGGCACACGGGGACGACTTCCTCGTCGCCATTGTTGGGGGCTGCTCCGGATCACCGGGCAGCCCCGTGCTCCTGTCGGGGAACATCCGACAGCGCACTTCGGTGCAGCGGGCACGCTGCAAGTACACCCGGGTGGGGGTCACCTCACCCGCTCCGGGGACACCGGAGCTCCGCACATGTGGGCAGGTCCACCTGGCCACCTCTGGGGGCGCCCAGGCCGGGGTCGCATTCCCAACCCACCTCACATGGTTGGGGACCCACTGGGACGGCGTTACACGGCAGGGGCACCGTCCGGACGGCGTTGCCCGGCAGGGGCACCATCCTCAAGCTGGGCCCCGTCCTTGGGCCCAGCACACGTGGCGAGGCGCCATCCTGGCACCAGCACAGCACACACACGCGGCGTCAGGTTCACTCTTGACTGCCGAGCCGGAAGCGGCTCGGACCTTTTATTGGGTCGGTCACATGGGTAACCATGTGACCACACAACACTGTGGAAGGTACCATGGCCCCTCACAGGGGTGCCATGCAACACCCGGGTACAGGCACACACACAGCGTGGATGTGCGTTAGAAGAACGTACCCCAAAAGATCGAATTACAAAATTACCGAGCCCACTTACCCACATTTTGTAATTTCATCTTTTGGGATGTACCGCGCTTGTCCCCCGCCCTGCCTTGAATCTATGGAGGGGACACCCCTGCAACTCCTGCAGCCCGATATCCCGAACTGGGGGAGCAGTGGGTACCACTGCAACCCGTGCTCCCCTGTTCGGTATTATGGGCTTCGATCTAATCTCCTATGCTGAATGGATACTAAACGTGCTTTTGGCATTTTGAATTTGATCTTTTCGTCCATTTCCACACAGCGTCCATTTGGGGCTTTCAGCCTGAGCACCTTAAAGGCCTGCAAACATATTGATGTTATCAGCCTTCCATATGCACGATGGAACATTTACAACCGAAAGACCTTGGAAAGCACTAGTTACCTTGCAAATCTTTGGTGGTTAAATTGGGCAACACAAAAGACCCTTTTAAAGATGTGTTTATATCCATGATGTCTGCTAGCTTGATGTGCCAAAGAATTAAGTCTGTTTATGTCTTATCTAATCTATAAATAATCAAATATTCTCAACACCATGAATAGCAAAGAGCTGGAGGTTTCTAACATAAAATCTCCACACCTGAGTTTATCACAGAATGTATTTATTTGATTGAGTGCCTTATATCACTGAAGGTACTGTGTGGTTACATATATTTTTCAGATTTGAATTATTATGCATTCTGAAACATATAGTTTACCATGCAGGATGTCAAAATTAAAGCCACAATGGCATTTGTTTGGCTTAAAATGTTTCTGTAAGGTTGTACATGTTGTCATGTGGCTTTACTATGCTATCTGTATATTTTGTAAGTAAACTCTGTAAGACCATGACTATGTAACTAAGCTTTGTACTGTAACAAGTGCCACAATGTCCTCGGGCTGATGTGCGCTATATAAATATGAATAAAACAAATAAAACAAACAAAACAAACAAACCGTATTGTTGTAGGCCTTAAAATCCAAAATGTACATTTCTGTACCAAGTAAAGCTTGAAAGATATGTGGTCAAACTTGCAGAGTGGGCTAAAATCCCTGCTTCACTATTTAGCCAACATGTGGGATCCTGGTCAATTATTTAATCACACTATGACCATACTGCAAACATTGGAGCCCTTATTTCAAATAATCTGAATTTAAGCACACCATTTGAAAAAAATGCAGCCTTGCAATGGGAGAGATTTAATGAGTAGGAAGAAAACAGTGCACACTTGTGCTTCTCTGTCATTGAACCCAAAAACCGTCACCCAGAATTTCACTATTGGTGCACCGGCCCTCCAATATCACTGGATTTGAAAGGCAAATATATAGTTTTAACAGCCGGTCAGTGGTACACTAAATGTGGCAGAGCCAACATTAATTGTTTCCCCTGATGCTGCCACTCACACAAGCTGCTTGGGCCATGCAGAGTACTACTTCACAGGAGCATGAGTGAAGCACTTTGATATGTCCTGTTACGCTATTACTGCATCTTTTATAGCACATCTGCTGCAATTTTTCTCAATTTCAAGGATCTTCAAGCAGTGGAGTTAGAAGCGGTTGCAGTAGCGGGGGATTGCTTTGTTACAATGTGGATGTGTGCAGATTCGAAGATGTGGTGTATGTTTTAGATATTGTGTGAGCTTCTTGTGCAATAGTTAATATGCACTCCAGATTACTAAGGTACTTGTTTGCGTGGGTCTGTCAGAGTGGTGTGGGGAGATGTGTTGGTCTATCTGTGGTGGGTTAGTTTGGTGGTTAGGGAACTTTAGCGCATATACTTGCGTTCAGATGGTCTAGTTTTGTATGGTGTGATACAGGTATGGTATAAAATGAATAGAGCTGATCCAAGGCCAAAAGGCACTAGGCGCTAAGTGAGCTGGTAAGTTTGAGGGGTGTAGAAAGACAGGCAGACTTGAAAGAGACATTTTCAGAAACTTGCGGAATTGAAGATGATCTACAGGACCTTGGAAATAAGCTGGAAGGGAATTCCACAAAGCAGCGCCCAGAACCGAAAAAGAACAAAAGAACGACTCCCACCCCCGCATGGACTCAATTGTATTTTGAGGTTTTCAACAAACTTTGTGAGGAAGAGGGAAGAGTTCTGACTGGTCTGTAAAGAGTCAACTTAGAACAAAGGTATTCAGCGCTCGTAACCTGAATTTTTTCGGTGCACAAGTTGTGTGCCATGATGTATTTTCGGTTATGGTGGGAGGCAGAGTGATTTTGAAGCGACTACTGTCACCATATCTTTCTCAAATCAATTTGAGGCGTTCAAAGTACACTTAAAACAAAAACAGCACTCGGAACGTGGAAGCCTCTTCCTTCAGTTTTGTTTTACAGTGACTCAACAGGAAGTCATGAGCCAGACAAGGGGTGGACTAGAAGAGCATCTCCCAAGGGAGGTGAGGACCAGGGCCGAGTAAATCACCAGCGCAGCCAAGGAATATCGGGGTGACAGCCATAGGGACACCTAACGACAGAGCTTTGCATATGCCATAGATTTACAGTTCATTTTTAGCTTTGGCTATTGAGTGGTGTTTATAAGCCGAAAGTATTGCATTTGAGTAAATCTAGGAAGGATAGGATATGTGAGGAGAGACACAGAATGTGAGTGTGTGGTTTCATTTACAACCCATTGACTGCCCTGCACAAATTTGGTACCCATGGCCATTCCCACCCGCTAACCGCTCCTCCCTCCCTGCCTAAAACACATCCTCCTGGGAAGTCGTTTGGCTAGCTCTATCAAGCAGTAACATCAAACCTTGACCTGTTAGTGTTATTTATAAGTAGGTAAGAGTTAATGGCTCCATTGTAACTACAGGTTGAACACAACATGTCTTAAACAAGCATGTTTTCAACGACTTGATTTATATATGTCCTTTAACTGAGGTCCTGTCTAAACAAACAGAGAAAAAAGTCTAAGGTTTTGGCTTGTATATATATGCAAGACACTCATATGCCTAGATAATCACACCATGGTCCAGCTGTATATGGCCAGGTAGTACCATTATGAAAGGGCCTGGCAAATGCCTGTCCCATCCCTACACAAAAGTCAAATCTGTTCTCCTTGCCAATGTTTGTATTCAATTAAAGTGACAGCAGCCAGGTGATTACTGACAACTACAAAGTGTATTGAGTTTAAGGTCGGGTATGTGCTTGCCCAAAGCATTCAATTTCTGTTTTCCTTAATTACTGTTACTTACAAATAAAAGCATTCATCAGGAGAAAAGATCCAGTAATTAAAACAAACTGAACATTAAAATGTCAACTATCATAAATGCATTAACTTCCTGTACTAATCATGTAGGAACATTCTATTTTACATTCTGTCAATGTATAGAGCCATGTGCAGTTCACATTTTATTACCAATCACAATATATTTAAACTATATTTGTAATTGTGTTTTTTAGTGTAAATAATGATTCACATATAAAATCAATAAACATTTTCTAAAAAGTTGTGTGTCAAATAGTTTAATTTGCATGCACGCTTGTACTAAAGATTTCTATTTATGAGAATATTGTTTTTACATTTCTGTCAGGTACGGATACAATGCCAATAGTTTCTTATTCCAGCCAGTGCATAGTCTGGCAACAATGCAAAAAGATGCATTGAACTTTGGAAGCCAAAGGTCAAGCCCCACCCTGACCTGCCCTGTGCCTCCCCCAAGCTCTCCACCACGCCCATCTGCTTCACCATCCCACTCCCTCCTTTATGGATGCAACCAGAGTACCACTAGTTCCTTTTACCACTTTCACCACTGCAGATTACTGAAAGCAAGTAGTATTTGGCTGGCGATGGGCTCAAGTGCCAGGGTCTATTCCCCGAAGCAAAGTGCCATTGTGAAGCCTTGCCTCCCTTGCAAAAGGAGTTTGATGATTTTAGGGCCAATGTGGTGCAGTGAACAACCCTGCCCTTCATCTAAAGTCAAACCGGGATGTTCTCAGGGCTCAAGTCCTAACCAAAAAAATGTGGGGGGGACTTTGGGAACGCAATGGGATGTGATGTCTTAGGAATTTGATGCATCCTTAAGTGAAATATGAATATTTCTTTCAGTGTGTCTTTCCCAACTGAGGAAAGTTCACTCGACAAATACGCATTTTCTAAGAGAACAGATATTTCTCTAGAACATCGCTGGCTAAGTATTAAAAGGCGGGCAATGTTTATGTCTCAGAATCTGTAACAAAATATTTCTTGTATAGTACAATATCAATATAAGACATTTGTGGCAAATAATTCCAGAGGGCTTGTAGCCAAATGTCTGGCCTGCCAACCTGTGCAGACTATGGTACAAATCTCCGGCTAGGCACTGATTAAGTGGTGGCAGCCTTTTATTTTTTTAATTGCATGAAAACCCATAGGGGGATGGCCCTTCGAAAAAGTGGCCAGAAGCCCTACACCCCTTGGCACCTCGACTTGTGCCGCGGATTTTCTGATCGACAGAGCAGGCATCAGTGGAATACAAGAAACCTGGTGTTATTCACAGTTTAACTGCTGTCTTTGCCCTTAAAAATGTCTTGCCACAATAACAGAACATTTCAAATCCGGCTCCAATGTAGACGAATACAATGCTTGGTGTATCATAAATGCTCAGTTAAAAAATGTCATGCCACACTAAGAAAAAGCTAAGCTGGCTGCACCAAAATGGCATTCTAGCCACATAATAACACTTATCATAATTGCTTCATCATAGATGCCGAAGAAAAGGCTAGGCTGCCTGCACATACATAACACATATCAAGTATGATTGCTTTATCATAATGACCAGTAAAAACTGTCATGTCACAGTAATACATTGCTTCAATGCTGCCCCAAAATGTTAATTTAGCCACATAATTTACATTTATCATGCTTGCTTTATCATTGATGTCTGCTAAACATGTCATTCCACAATATAAAAATATCTAGGCTGGCTGCACCAAAATGCCAGTGTAGCCATTCATTATTTATTATTAATGTATCTTTATTATTGTCCTTAATGCTTAGGAGACAAAGGCAGTGCCTCTGACAAACCATCCCGGACACCTCATCAAGTTGACTTTACCAATGAATGCCAGTAAAACATGCCATGCCACTTTAAGGAAATGTCAACAATGCTCTCTTGCTTCCTGTGCCCACCAGCCCCACACAGGCATGCATAATCACATTTATACCAATTCACCTACCAGTCACTCACCCATATGCCTTCTGTCACATTCACTCACACATGCACCCAGATTAATCCCAGGGTATTCTTCACAAGGACATCCACTCAGAACATTCACACACACACTCACATTCAAACCCATGCACCCAATAGTGACTCACATATACAGCTTCTCTCACATTCACTCTCACTGCATTCTCCAGAGGAGAACCCAACAGAGAACATTGACACAGAATCACATTGATACCCATTCAACCACCAGTCACTCACCCATTCAGCCACCAGTCACTCACCCATACACCTTCTTTAACAATCACTTACACACGCACCCAGAACATTTACACTGCATTTGCCACACGGAACCTCACCTGGAAAATTCACAAACACACAATCAAATTCATACCCAGTCACAGACCAGTCACTCACCTATACACCCTCTCTCACATTCACACTGCATTCTCTACACACGCACAGCCGAAGAACATTCACGCACATTGCATTCTCATTCACACAACAACACACGCACGAACACCATACATACATACACACCATTCACATTCACATGTGCATATAAACATGCATATTTACACATCGCATACACATGCATACACATGCACACATCATACACACATACAAACACACGTACCCAAACCTGTTTCTCGGATTGGATCGGGTGCTATGCTTTGTTTTCAGGACTCCAGCGTCTGCCCTCCACTCAGCCAGGAACAGAAAGCTCTGGACCGATAGGTAGCATATAGAGTGGGAGCCAGAGGCATGGAGAAGGGCCACTCCAGCTCCTCCGCTCACGTTAGACAGTCTGACATGCCCATTTTGTACTGCACTGACTTTGCACTGCAAAAATACACGTTGCACAGTTCCATGAGTCAGGGTTAGTGTTGACAGTGTAAAGTCACTTTTCAGCCGTGAAATGTCACTTTGAACAATGCAAAAAATTCCATGAATCGGGCCCTACATTGTTATTCTGGAGTTTTATGTGACATACCTGCGAATCTCTTGTTTTATGATGTATACATTGCTGATGGGTCTGGCAAGTATATTAACAATAAACCCTATATTTGTACAGTTAACACACTTCCGTCGTATTACAACTGTATACAAAGTAACACACGTCTTTCTCACTCTGCATTCATTGTGGGGGAGCAGGATTGACATGAACTGTCCTGCCATTAGTATATCCTTTTTGAACACCCTCTTCTGATTGAATAACTCTACCGAACGTTCCAAGGAGCCATTTGGACTGCATGATAGCCTCTATACCAAGGTTTAGGCTCCTTTGTCTCTTCAGATATTATTGGATTACAACTCTCATCAGCCAAAGACATCATAGTCAATGGTGAGGTATCTTGGGAGTTGTAGTCCAAACACATCTGGAAGGATGAAGATTTCTGCTGTTTACATTTTTTAAATCTTTGCCTCATGCCATGACCCCACTGGAAGAGTGGTTGTGGGTGGAGGGGTGCTCTGCTTCCGCCTGCTGCATTATGACACGGATTAGAATTCAGACTGCTCAGAAATACAGAGTAAAGTGAGGACACGATGAATCGTTCCCCTTGCCAGCCAAACACTGCAGATAAAAGCAAACACCTGCTAAATCATACACTTTGAAAGCCTGTCATCCCCCCGACCCCTCCTCAGCTTCTGTGATGTGAGTTTTGTTTGTGTTCCACTGCCTTTGGCATGTCAATATTTTCCCTGCCCGCATCTCCACCTTCTAAGCACAATCATTAAAAATGCATGGAGACTTTTATTAACATTATTTCCCTTTCAAATGGGTTATCAATGTTTTATGAGTCCCTGTCTCGGTACATGACATCAACACCCATGTGGCCAACACCCCTATGCGTCAACATGGGGAGAGATTGCCTGAAGAGTAGCACAGCAGGAGGCATCTGTCTGAGCTTGATAGCCCACTGGGTTAATGCAGCTGCAGTAGAATTTGACATCCTCAGTTGTTCATGCTTTTGTTGCCCAAACCTTTAGTTGTAAAATAGTTATGGTGAGATGTTACAGTGTCCAAAAACGAACGCCAACTGGCTTTGCCTGTGACGCAGGAGCTGGGGTTCGGTAGCCTTGGAAGATCCCACCTTGGGTTGCAAATGAGACCAGACTTCTGTGAGCGGTTGGGCCATGTTTAGGGTACATTCTGTGTCCGAGCTGAAAACATACTTGCTTTTTGCTTGATCTGAGTGTGCTTTTTAAAAAGTGCTCTTAGTTTGAAGGTAGTCATTTATTTTTCAATTTCGGCGTTTTAAAGAGCTGACACATCACCTTCCATGGGAAACAGATATGAACAGGCCAATATGTTGTCATAAGGGAAGGTATACATACAGGCTCCTTTGCTTCTCCATTAGTGTTGATTTAACCTTGTAATTGGTTATTTGTAAAGTGCTTAATACCCAGAGGTTTCCAAGCGCGGACCCGGTGATCGAACTTGTGTTGCTCCGCTGCTTCGTCTTGCTTCCAAGGAGAGCATGTGACCCCTGAGCTATTCCCCCCTCCCCCCAGACTCCTTGTTATTGATATTAGAACAGAATTTGCATGATCTCTTTTTAAAATTAGGCACCATGTGGTTCTAAGGATTGTCTTAGAGGGGCCATTTTAAATCACCTTGCAGTTATCTCGGTGACCGATGGCCAAGGCCCTTTGGCAGGGCTGGAAATGGAAATTATTAACTGGGGAATACCACCAGCAACGCACGGTAGGGGGGGTGGAAAGGTGGGTGGGTAATTTCATCTACGAACACAGGAGACTTTTCTTAGCCCTCGCTTCATAAATAAACATTTCCATTTCAGGAGATCAATTAGTTATTTTGTATATGAATTGTATGTCATGTGTTATACAAAACCTTGTTGTTATATGTATAGCAAATGAATTAAACATAAACATTAGTTATTAGCACCTGAAAAATAACCCAAAAGAGGAATTTGAGCTATGATGCTGCGAGTAGGTGTCACACGTGTGCATCTTTTAAACCGGCAAAGAGTGCTTAAATAGTTGCTGCAGCGTGCACTAGTAACCGAGACATTCACTTGTGTCCTGACAAGATATTCAAGAGGTCTCGTGGGAAAGTCTCTTGACTTTCATTCTAAAGAGGGTGTTCGAGGCATGGATTCGGCAACAAAAAAGAGCAAAGTAAGAACATTAAAAGCCTTGAAGGGTCCACACGGATTTCATGGATGCGAGATCCGGGAGAGGATGCATTTGTCCGGATCTAGGACCCAGGTAAATCCAGGACCCAGGTAAATCCGGCCCAATGACCAACGCTGCACTAAGGATAATCCTCTCAGCGATCAGTGTGGGTAATCGAGTGATAAGCATGGAACATGGTTCCCCGATTGTCTGCTTTTAATAGTGGTACATGAGGCTGTCGGGGGAGTTCCTGGACACGCACAACTGTGACATCAAAATACAACACCACTTTGTGGATGATGCACGTGTTGTAAGTGACGGGCACGTGTTTCAGAGACATCCGTTTCTAATTCCTCATATAAGCCTGGATGTCTCAAACTTAACACCACGAAGTTCGAGGTCATCCTTCTTATGAGTGCATGAAAGTGCACCTAAATCCAAAGCTGGCAGGAAGGATGTGTGCCGCTTTCTCAACCCAAGATCAGTGGGTTCCCCATTAGCGATGGCCTATCCTTCAAGAACTCTGGCTAGAAAACTAAAAATGCCTGGTGTCTGCTGTCTCCTCTGGACAAGAGCACACCTTCCGTCCCAGCCTAAGACTTCAGAACTATCTTCTAGACCGTTGCCTTCCCTCACAGTTAAGATGCCTGCTATGCCCTCCATGCAGGTATCTGGGTCTGTTGATCGACATCCAGCATGACACTGTCTGGGGAATCCAAGCCATAATAAACCTCAACCACATCAAGGCTATCCTCAAAGAGCTGCACTCGCTACTTCTACAGGCCAGCATTGCCTTCAGGACAACCAGAGTCAGAACTAGCATTTTGCAGACCAGAGTAGCAGTGTGTCGGTAATGTGTTTGAGTTTGTCATGAAGGTCAGGAGTTTTGAGGTGGTTGTCTTGGAATACAAAGCAGCTGGGCAAGAGCGGGAGTGATGTGTGAATGTTTGGGTAGGTGGAGGATGAGTCTGGCTGCTGGGTTATGTATGACTTGCATGGGGCCAGGGTTGTCGTTGGATAGTCCAGTGAGTAGAGCATTTCTATATTCCTGCTTAGAGAGAACTAGTGCTTGGACTGCAATGCAGAACTTGTCATGTGGAAGGGTATGTCTGATTTTGCCTAGGAGATTTAATTGCAGATCGCATGTGTTGGTGACAGAGGTTATGTGGTGTGTGACAGAAAGGTGGGGTTCGATGGTGAAGCCAAGGGATATGACAGGTGTCAAGAGGGATATGTGTTGGTTGTCCATGGTGGGTTCTTGGATCTGGGGGGGCTAGTTTGGGTGTGTGTCTTGAGGGGTAGACGAGGAGGTATTCTGTTTTTGAAGGGTAGAGTTTGAGGAAGTGGGTGGCTATCCAGTTGGTGATGGTGGATATATAGGATTTGAGGGTGTGTAGTTGTGGTGGGGATGACATTTGGAAGTATATTTGTGAGTCATCTGCATATTGGTGGACATGTACATTGTGTTTGCTAAGTGTCCCCTCAAGGGATTCAACATACATGTGGAAAAGGAGTGGGGATAGGGGGGAGCCTTGCGGGATCCCATAATTTACAGGGTTGGGGTCTGATCATTAAGGGTGCTCGGAGACAAAGAGTATCCTGTCCGTGATAAAGGAGGTGAAGCAGTCGAGTACGGTGTCAGAGAGATGCATTCTGTGGGATGTATACTAATTGACCTTTTCACAATTGACCTCGGGAGAATTGACCTCGGGAGAATTGACCTTATTTAAAAGGTCAATTAGGACATATATGCAGGGGGAAATCACCCGCAACCCTGACCCAATCCAAAAAACCTGCAACCACCAACCCAATCCTCTTATATTATTTATAATCCAAAACCAACACAATACACATATAAAGTAACAAAAATAATATAAAGGTCAATTGTGCAGAAGGTCAATTAGGACCACTATAATTAGGTCAATTAGGAGAAAAGGTCAATTGTAAAAGGTCAATTTGGGTAATACCATTCTGTGGGCTAGGATGCCTAGTAGAATGGGTGGCTGATGGTGTAGAAGACTGCAGAGAGGTCGAGGATTGTGAGTAGTGCTGTGTGTCCTTTGTCTATGATGCTGTGGAGGTCATTAAGGACAAGGAGAGTAGCCAAATCTGTGCTGTGTGCAGGTCGAAAACCAGATTGGAAGGGATTTAGTAGGTTGTTTGATGTAGTGATGTATTGTTGCAGTTGGGTAGTTACAAAGCCTTCCATCATTCTGGCATGGTACGTTAGGATAGTAAAATGGGTGGGAGAATTGTCCCATTTTGAGTGCAGTGGGGATAGTGCCATGTGAGAGACAGGAGTTGATGATGCTGAGCCAGTCGGGAGCTAGGGTGATGATGCAATTAGATGCAGCTTGAGGTGGGCATGAATCATCCATGAAGTGTATAGGTTTTGTTTTGGCAGTGAGGGTTATGAGGGGGCCAGTGTTGATGAGGTGAAAGGTCACCCATGAGTTGAAATGTTTGGGAGTGTGGGCTGTGGGCGGAAGAGCTGAGGGAAGCGCTGTCCTAACTGTGTGCTTGTTGGAGGAGTTGAAGTAGGTCATGAGGGGGTTGCATACTGCAGTGGTTGGGCCTCTGGAAGGTATAGATGGTGGTTTAGTAGGGACTTGATGATGTTGAATAGCTTCTGGGTTCAATTGGTGGTGGATTGGAGTTCTTGGAAGTAATGGGTGCCTTTGGCATTGTGTACAGCGGTTTTCTATTTGCTGCAGCAGTGTCTGGGGGGTGTCCTGGTTGAGGGCATGGGTTCTTTTGCCAGGCTCTTTCTAGGTATCTGGCTTTCTGCTTGATAGTGAGGAGAGAACTATTGAACCATGGTTTGTGGTTGTTGTTGAGGGGTTTTTATAATTTGAGGAGCACAGTTTTGTTGAATGCCTGTGTGTTGATGGTAATGTAATGATGGATTAAGATTGAGGGATGTATGTGTGTGTGTGGGGGGGGGGTGGGGTGAGTGGCGCTTAAACTATATCTGTAATGTATTTGGTTTGTCTGGCTTGGGGGCTAGAGGGATGTGTGACAGGTGATGGGATTGTGTGTGGAAGTGTGAGTGTGAAGGGGATAGCAAAGTGGTCAGACCAAAATGTCTAGATTTGATTATCCACAGCGACCTGCTTTTTGCTTGCGCTCAAAAGGTACAGGCTGTTACAATATGTGTGGGACAGGTGATGAGTTGAGTGAGGCCATAAGGGGTGAGAGGATCAAGGATATTATTTAGCATGGGATTGGTGTCTTAAAAGGAACTACCAAGGTTGAAGTCGCCAGGGTGGAAATTGTTTCAGGGTGATGTGTGGTTGTTAGTAGTGAAGTCAGTTCATTCAGTGTGGAAGTTGGGATCGTGTGTAGGAGGGTGATACACGAGGTGGAGAAAGGTGGGGTGTGGGTGGGATGGAGGATGAATGTGAGAGTGTTTCAATGGATGTATATGGGGGAGCTGTGATTACTAAGTGTGAGTGACTCTTTATATATGATGGCAATGCCACCACCTTGTTTGTGTGGGCGGTCTCTTTGGTGAATGAGTAAGTGAGGGGGAAGCATGTCAGGGATAATAGGTGTGTGGTGGAGTTTGAGCCACGTTTCTGTAAGGAAGTGGATTCTGGGGAGTGTGTTCTAATGCGTTCATTGATTTCATGTGTGTGAGCAGGTGAAAAATGGTAGTTGGGAAGAATGCAGGGGTATGTAATCAGTTGTATTTGTGTTCTTTTTCTCCTTGTTGTTTTCTTTATCTATGCTGTTTCTATTTTTATGAAATTGAGTAATTGTACCCTGTTTTCCAAAAACACAAATAAAACAAATTAAAACAATGAATTGCTTTAATGAAGTGTTGTGTTGGAGTTTGATTTGGATGTTTTTTGTGTGATGTATGCAAGGCATTTTTGTGGCAACCTGGCGCTCACAGGGAACACAGAAAGAAATAGAGAATGCTATAGCAGAAACTCTTAGCTCTGTCTTACCTTATCTCTGGACGCCCGGAAGAATTGAGCCCAAAGTACAGTACATATATACCCAAAGTAACCTGGAAGTAACTTTGTCAGAGGTCACGTGGGCAGTCTCTAGATGGATCCTGGATGCTTCTTGCGGGTCCCCTGATGTCTGCAAGCAGCATCAAGCAGAAGGAGAATGAGTGCTTCTGCTGGTGTTGGAGAGAGTTCTGTGTTGCTTCCAGCCCAATTGAAGCCCCTTTTGGAGGTGGAAAAAATCTTCCAAAGATGGTGGATTTGGAACTGCTTCTTTTGCACCTCCTATGAACCCGTGGCACTGTAATCAGTTTGGGGGTAGTTGCAAATCACTGTATCTTCCAATCATTGCCCTGCCTTCTCAAAAAGTCAGTTATCTAGCCGGTCAAGTGGCACAGCGAGTAGAGCGCTCGCTATGACATCAGTGCAGAGCCTGCGAACGCAGGTTCGAATTCGGCAGCGCCAAACTCAGCGTTTCATCCTTCCGAGATCGATAAATGAGCACCACACACCGTGGGTAATAATAAGCAGTAGCGCTATATAAATGCCAAATTATTAATATTATTATTATTATTATTATTATTATTATCTTGTGCCAGTAAGCTTCTCACCGCTAGATTGCAGGCATGGGTCCAATAGGTGTGTGTGTCTGTTCACCATAGGCCTTTGTGGTGAATATAATATCTGAGGACAAATGGGATACCTTTTAAAGAGTGTTGCTCACCAATGGTGAGTCTGTTTTACTAGAGGTACTATACGTATTGCTGGTGAAAGACCCTGAGGTACATCCAGTGATGGGATTTGGATGTTGATGTGGCCATATATTGCATACTTTACCATTCTATTATCATGTATATCTAAAGTATAAGGCTGTGCCCTCTGATCCAAACAAAGACAAGCACTCAGCCTGCATAGGGTGCTCAGGCACTATGTGCTCACTATAGAAGGCCATGTATCACAAATATTATTAAAGATGCATGTTTCACTACATCCAAAAGTGCAACTCTATATTTGCATCCGGTTTAAATGATGTCTACCGCATTCAATATAACATGTCTACAGAATTAACTGCATGTTATAGACAAGTGGATACTCATGAGATGTATCTTTGACATAGCTTACAAATGTGCATCTAACTGGCACATGACTGCATGTTATTCAGTGTACTGTGGCAAGCCAGAAGAAGAAGGAATCGGACCAGAGGACATGCTATAAGGAGGCTTTATTGGACTTAAAAAGTAAAGGCCCTTCTAGCCACATTGCTGAATGGGAGTTCCCCTCTTATCAAAACTCTAACCAAGGTGCTCGTCAATAGTCAAAACAAGAAAATAATCCTTGGTCCAAACCTACCTGCTCGACTGGCCCTACCACAGAGTGTCTTAGGTTCAATAAGCATCTGTAGAAAACACAATTGTTGGTCCTTTTTAACAGGTTTTGGCAGTTTCCCAAAATTCCAAAGTGTCCTTAAGTTCCATAAAGAAAGCCTTAAGTCCCTAAAACATCAAAATGTCTCACTGTGTTTATTAGACCTCTCTAGCCCACTTGCGGTTCTCTGTCCCAATGTCTCTCTAATCTCTCTAGGGTATTGGTAACCCCTCACTTTATGTGGCTCTCGTAACTCCTGGGAGTTTCTCGGAGCTGCCTGGTGGATTACAATCCTCTGGTTACTTGGGCTCCCATTACCCTTCTCATTCTCTTGTTCCGCCGCTTTCCGGGTCTCTCTGACTCTCATCGGAGCTTAGGGCAACTCTTCCTTCCTCCCCTTTTCTTCTCTAATTTCTCGGCTTGCTGGTTTTCCAGTCTGGAAATGATTGAGTTTTCTCTTCTGCTCATTTTGGTGTCCCTCTGCTCTTGGGCCCTTTCATTTAGAGTGGAGTATTCGCTCGTCTCTTGATCGCTGGTTTTGGTGGTGGTTTGTGGACACCGGGCCCACCACGTCCTCCACATGGTCACGCCTGAAGGTTGGGTCAGTGGCATCTCAGCTCCGCGTCAGTCTCTGCCCGTGCCACAGCTGGCTCTGCTGCAGGATAGCCACTAAAGGGAGATGCAGAGCTATCGCCCGTTCTACTAATGGTAGCGCCACCCCTCAATCAGGACGAGGTTGTACATTTGCAGAAGACGGGGCTAGCCTCCAGAAGCCGGTCTTTAAATGGTGACCATAACATCATTGCCAGTCATAACACACATGTTGCCGCCAGCAATTTATTAAGAAATTAATTTCATGCATATTTTTCCATCGAATGTGCAGCCACAGGAAAGCAATTTTCATGCAAAAAATCCAGTTTAGTGTCACTGTCCAGCTAAGGTGCCTTCCTTCCAGTCATTGCGGCCAATCTGTGGAACTCATCACCCCTGGCCTTGAGATCTGAACAGTCATACTGGACCTCCCCTCAGTGACGTGCTCACATCAGATTTCACCTCTCCGTATTGCTTCTCGTCCTCCATTCAAGGGTGATCATGCCTTTATTCTCGCTCCGTGACAGAAAGGAGGCATGTTGTTATGTTCAGCTGTCAAACATTCGCGCTCTGAAACACTTGTGTACGAGCGCGATAGAAATAAAATATCAATATCAATATCAAAACCCACAGAAAGACCCATATTGTCTTCAGCAAAACATCCAAAGGCATTTTTAGTATTATCTTGCGTCCCACAGTTCAATATACCATTAGTTTCTCGAATGTCCATGTATGCAGACAAAGCATTAGTTCTAGGGAGTTCCCCATGGAAATGGGAGACCTTATCCCCTTGAGGGGAGTCACTCCCAGTGGGAGCCCACTTTCCCAAAACCCCTGCAAAGGGTTTTCTTATTGAACTCACCTCCCTAGCCTCAAAGGGACTGGCTCTCTTCAGGGAAGAGGGGACTACACCTCTAGATTTGACACATTGCATGCACATGTAAAGTGTAGCAGAGTCCTCAACTGTAGGCAGTTACCCGTAGGGTTGAAAGACTAAATAATAAATAATAGCCAGTGCCCCCTTTATTGCTGTGAACGAAAAAGTACAGCTGAGCTCCATTTAAACATTTGGTTCACATGTCACATAGTTACTGTCATGGCAATCCTGCCTGTGCCTGAACACTTACATTGAATGGCTAGTATAATGTCTTCCAACTAGTTCTGCTTGTCATTGAAAGTTACATAAATTCTAAACATAATTTGCTTACAATATAAGACTCTTTTATGTTCATGCATGTTCAGACTTCAGTCTGTGGAAGGGCTATTCACCCTAGAATGCGTCAAGGCCATAACAAAAGCATTTGGTGCTATACAAACATCAAGAAACATAACATAACAACCCACTGAAGACCTGCTGGCGCTATTGAGTTGATGGATTTCAGGAGGAAGCCAATCACAGCGAAGGACGTCATCCTCCATCACCAACAGGAAGTCCCACAACTCACACATTCATCTCCTGCACTTTTTTTATTTCTTCTGTGGTACTTTGTAAATCCTTTGCTGTCTTCTGCCTCAATGTTACCCCACACTTCCTTCAAGAAAATGTGCTAGTGTCCCCACACTCTTGATGAAGGATAACCACTGGAGGAGAATAGCTCAGTGGCAACGTGCTCGCCTTGGAAGCAAGACGACACGGAGCAACACAGGTTCGATCCCCGGGTCTGCGCTTAGAAACCTCTGGGTATTAAGCGCGTTATAAATAACATCATCTCATATAATAACCACCACTTGACTATCAGTGGTAGGGCTATGTCGCTTCCAATGACCGTGGGCCACCAGTCTTTTGTTGGTGGGGTACACCTGTTTCCCCGATGCTTCTAGGAATAGGGGATCTCTCAGCCAGGCCCCCAACCCAGTTGCACATGGGCCTCTGTGTGTGCTGAATCCAGGAGGGTTCCCTGAGCCCAGACAGCTGTGCTACTGCAGTGGCAGAGGTGGTAGGAATACTTCTATATTCTGACATCGCACATCAGCTGAATATAAACCCAGCTTTGCGTGGCTTTCTGGGTAGGTTAAGGGGCATGGTTTGGGCAGTCATGGGGCACAAGCAAGGGAGATGCAGAGCTATCGTCCGTTCTACTAGTGGTAGCGCCGCCCGTCAATGAGGACGAGGTTGTACATTTGCAGAAGACGGGGCTAGCCTCCAGTAGCCGGACTTTAAACGGTGACCATAATATCATTGCCAGTCAAAACACACATGTTGCCTCCACCAACTGGTTCAGAAATGAACTTCATGCATATTGTTCCATCGAATGTCCGGCCACAGGAAAGCAATTTTCATGCAAAAAATCCAGTTTAGTGTCACTGTCCAGCTAAAGGTCCTTCCGTCCAGTCGTTGCGGGCAAACTCTGGAACTCATTACCTCTGGCCTTGAGATCTGAACAGTCGTACTGGACCTTCCGCAAACACCTCAAAACCTGGCTCATTACCTAGAAGATCATGACTCTTAATCCATTGCATTATAGATGCACTACCCTCTACCAAGAGGTCAACTGCCTTTTGTCGGATTTATTTTGTGTCTTACAAATAGCGCCTTGAGGCCCACATGCTTAGCGTGCTTTACACATGTAAAAATAAATACATAAATAATTTGCAACTTTTGCTAACCCCTCTATGTGATTGTGATGTCCTGGATGGTAAGGGAGTAAGAATGCAAGCGAGCATATACTTGAGGAACAGATGAATAATTAATGTGCCTATCCTGCAGCATTTAGTACTGTTTTCATTTCTAACGAGGCGGCTTACATGGTAGTGTGGTCTTCAGCACCGTAACACGTGTTGATGCCCTAGTAACGGGTAAAGAGCCTTTAGCAGCACTGGAGAACCACCTGCCCCACCCACTGAGTAGTACCCAGTCTCCTGCAAAAGCATAGAATCTGATTGGCCCCCAGTGCTGAATGATGCGGAGGGGGAAGAATCCTGTAGGAAACGTTGCTCCTTTGACTTTTCCTCCCGCCGCCCCATTCTGGAATTCAATTCCCACACAGGTGGGGAGTTTGCCCTGCAGGTCCTGTGCTCTGTGTAGAGAATCCACATGAATTCAGAGGTGCAACTTTGTTGGGCCTCGCAGGATGTTTGAAGCACCTGCTGACCACCAGGTGGAGTCCATCTGAGTGACTTGTAATGATAACTGTCATGTTTAAACATGGCCGCCGCACGTACTGATGAGACGTTAGGATTTTGTGATTGAAGCAGTACTCACGATCCACCGAGGGGATAATTTTCAAAGGCCCTGTAAAGTACGCAGACAGAACCCATTACGCTTGCACCTTGATGTACACAGGTCCCCGTCTGTGTAATTTCCATAACGTGCACGGCAGTGTTATGCTAATGTTAAAGGATATTTGTACCGCGCACTATCACCACCGGAGTGGTCCCCTGGCGCTCTCGTGTGTACACGTACAGTGTACAATGCCGGAGTACATTCTTGTACGCCACGATTTTGCATTCCGCTGTGCACAATGAGAAAACGCCGCCTGCCATGTACGTGTGGCAGGCTGTATTTACAGTGGATTCCCATGGAACCTGCATGTTTGTTACTGGAGTAAAAATACCATAAGGATCCACGGCTTTTGCGCCAGCATGAAGATGCATGCCAGTGCAAATGATGGATTATTTGAGTGGCAGAAAGGAAGCGAGAGGCGGAATCGTAACTTGTCATCCGCCCCTCTTCTACTCCATTCAAATTGTTGAAAATGAGCTGTAACGTAAAGAAAATGACTAAACTCCTTATGCAGGGCTTTTAGGCATTTTGTTTAAGTTGTGGCTCAACAAAAATGAGCCCCCAAGCATCCTGTTCCTGCAGACACTCAGGAAAGCCTGCACCACTGAACCCGTGGAGCAGGGATCAGAAACCTGTGGCTGACCAGATATTGTGGACTACAGTTCCCTTGTCTTCTCACTGTTTACTATGCTGGCTAGGGCTGACGGGAGTTGTAGTCTGAAACACCTGGAGATGCGAGGGCTGCCCAACCCTGCATTAGAGATATAACTCTGTTTGATGGAGTCACTTTCTCCTGTTATATGCACCGTCTGTTTTCCATGTTTGCCTGCCAGGGACATATGCCTTTCATCTGCTCCAGCTCTGTGAAATCGATCTATTCCAGGGAGCAAACATGCCTGGCTTCCTGCGAATCAGAAAATAAAATCCCACCACGCTTTTGCCAGCCCAACTCCATCAGCGCAAAGCGTCTGCGCGGCCTCACGCAGTGCCGTGGACTGCCGATAAGACGTCCCTTTAAATGCGTATTGCAAAGGGCTTTTGAAGCGCGGATAATGGAGCCTGGTACTTGGATTGCAGCGCGGCTTCAAAGCTTTGAGTCGGGGTTCTGTTTATGGACTAATTCCGCGGGGGGAAACCCAAGAGCTTTGCAGACTTGACACATAAAAAGGCAGATCTTTATTCGCCACTGAAATCCAAGTGCCAGCGAGCAGTAATGATGTTTCTGATAAGAGGCCTCTGCAGGGACAGGAGGGGAAGAATTGAAATGAACACTGAGGTGAAAAGAGAGGCAGAGCGGGCGGGAGAGGCTTCATTGAGATTGGCGGCTCCGGACCTAGTCCTATTTCCTCTGAGGACCGTCTTCCAAGGAGCTACAACCAAAAAGCCTGGATGCCACTGTCTGAAAGCCGAAACATAATCTTTGATGGCAAATAAGAACGGTGGGGCATCCTCACCCAGTCTGCCCATGTCTGTGTGCTTTTTGCCATATACTAAATCTGGGTGGACATATTCGGCTATAAATCGAAGCCCCATTTTTTGGCTTTTTATTGCAAAAAACCACTTTCTCGAAGTTTGCTGGTATGATATGATTTGGTGTTTATAATGTGCCTGTACACAAGTGCTTCTAGGCGCCACAAGGGAAGCGAGGGGAGACAGAGGGAGGACAAGTCAAATGATCCTACTAGGCCTTGTGTCATTCAGATTGTGCAAGTGCGACAATGAGAAAGTGCAGGGGGAAGGGAGAGAGGGGAAGTGCAGGGGAGAAGTGCACAAGGAAGTGAGATCAGGGCAGCATGGCTATGAATAAGTGCAGCCAGGATAGCTCAACTCTGAGTAAGTGCAAACAGGCAGGGGGCTGTAGGGGATTACAGTTACAGCCCCTATTTGTGCGGTGAGGCAGGAGGCAGTGCAAGGAGGACTATTAATAAAGGAGCCTGGTACCTAGTGAGACTCTGAGGGTATCCACGCAAACAGTAGTCACAGCAGATAGGTGAGTTAGCAAGGAAGCGAGAGAGAGAAGGCAGAGGAGAAAAGAAAGGTGTTGACCCATTTGCGGAAGTTCAGGTGGTCCGGCTCAAGGCTCAGAGTGGCAGGGAGGCTGTGTCAGAGGAAGGTACCTGCAGAGGAGAGAGATCTACCCCCCTCTCTGCTTGGAGAATCGTCTGACCCTAAGAGAGTTAGAGGTAGCTGAGCGAAGGGCTCTCGAAGAAAGGTATTTAGGCAGAGAGAGTTGGATGTAGTGTGGGCCCTGGCCTCAGAAGGCCTTGTGGATGATGCAGAGGTTCTTCAACTTTATCCTTGCAGCCACTGGAAGCCAGTAGAGAGATTGTATAGCTCAAGAGATGCAGTCCCTGGGCTTGAGGCCAAAGATAAGTCTTGCAGTCCTGTTCTGGATTAGTTGCAGGGGGCAAAGAGTAGAGTTAGGCAGATTGAGAAAGAGGCTGTTGCAGTAGTCAAGCCGGGAGAGAACCAGGGCTCTGGAGAGAGTGAGCTTCTGGGGGAAGAAGCGGAAAGGGAGAATAACTCTGAGGAGGTGCATCTGGAAGCGGGCCTTCCTAGCAAAGTCTGTGATGTGAGTAGAGAAGGAGAGAGTGGGGTCGAAGGTGACACCAAGGTTTTTTGCCTCACAGGAAGGTGCAGGGAGAGGGCCCAAGGAGGGCAGCCAGACAGAGGGAAATAAAGCGGGACCAGGGGTCCCAATTAGGAGGATCTCAGTCTTACTGGCCTCAAGGCAGAAATTGTTGGAGGCACACCACACCTGAATCGCAGATACACAGTCAGGGATGAGCGAGGAAGGAGAGGAGGCTGAGCTAACCCTGAAAGAGGGCTGGGGTCATCTGCATAACTGAAAGTTAGAAGAGAAGGTGGAGATCAGATGGGCCCGAGAGGTCAGATAGTCATTGATTAACCAGGCTGAGAGGATAGAACCCTGTGGGACACCACATGTGGAGAGTAAGGTGGTGTAGAGAAAGGACCCAAGTTGGACCTGGGAGGGTCAGTCCAAGAGGAAGGACGTCAGCCATGCCAAGACCTTATCTGTGATGCCCAGGTTCTCGTGGAGTCTCTTCATCAGGATGGCGTGATTGACCATCAAAAGCAGAGGAAAGGTCAAGGAGGATGAGGACAGAGGGAGAGCTGGAATCAAGGTTCGAAAGCAGGTCTTCACAGATGTTCAGGAGAGCAGTTTCCGTGCTTCTGGCTGCTCTGAAGGGAGACCAATGGTCATGGAGCCAACCAACAGATTCAGTGTGGACAGTAAGCTGGGTGATGGCCAGTTTTTCCAAGGTAGTGTGTCGTAGTAGGTGCTGGGTGTATGTTGCAATGTTAGGTGTTGGGTGTATTTTGCAGGTACAGGTGCTGAGCTATGATGCTGTGCCATGAGTGAGGTCGCTGCGTGTGATGTCACTGTTCCAGGAATGTTGGAACATGATGTCACTGTTGGGGAATGTTGGAACGGGGAGGTTCGGTGGACTACAGTTGGTGATTGCTGGCTGGTGGGTGTCGGGTATCTGTTGATAGGGGAAAGATCCAGTGGTAAAAGAGTAATTACAAAAATCGGCCAAGCTGAAGACACACCATGCAGTTTAAAGGATCACAATGCACCTGGACAAGCAACACACATTCTGGAGCAGATGGGTGAGCCAGAAGAAACAGTACACAGTTTAGAGGACCAGGATATGTGATGGTCCTTCGATCTACCTGTCAGATGCAGTTAGCCAGAGTATATGATGCCAATGAACCAGGCAAAAATGATGACCCGTCTGAGTACAAGCTAATGCGATACATGATACTGGAAAATGCTGACACTGTGGGCAAGGAGGGCAATGCCACGGTTACTGGAACGGGAGTGAAAGACAAAGCCACTCATGCACCTGGTAACTGTGTCGTCCAAATGCACTCTGCATTAGCTGGAAGTGGAATACGTCAGCGTGTGATAGGCAGACCACGAATCGCAGCACCACAGCAAGCACCTCTGTCAACACCTTCACCATCAGATGTGGGCAGGATGCAACATCTTAGCCCAACATGACATGACAGTGTGGAATGTTTCAACCAGGAGAGTCATCAGAACCATCTCACCACGGATGAAAGAGCTTGGCTGGGAAAAGCAATGGACCAACTTAGATACCGCTTCTTTGATATTGTAAATATAGCAATACCATGCACAGGAGTAGGATGGTCACATAATACCTCAATAACATACTTTCCTCCTGCAGAAAAACGGCACGACGTCCCTGGTGCGCACAATCACCCCAAGAAACTATTGCTGATGTGCCAACATTATGCCGGGTACCAAGTCCCAGCTCTGCTCCCCACAGGAATCGTGACAGAGTGGGTTTGATTATTCCTAACCTGTTGGTAATGTCGCCTGTTGACCCTTTTCCTTCGCCTTCTGTCACAACTCCTGCTTTCTGACAGTCCGTGCACAGAGCGGATGACCACAGGGAAGTTCCAAGTAGTCATTAGGTGTCATGCAAAGTTGTACTGCATGCCATGGAGATAGCACTAGACCAATCAGAGGGATACTAAGTGTCTCACGGGCCCGAGCTTTGTCAACATGGCTATGACTGCACACTGGTGACCATCCATTCTGCTGTCAGTCGAGCAGGGTCTCAATCCGCAGTGGTCCCTCAGTGTAGCACATGCATGCAGCCCATTCCCAGGTTACCTTGTTTAGGCAGGATTTGAAAGCAAGGGTCATGAGACATGTCTTCGGGGAGAAGGTGGAGGAGGTGGTGCCATGGTGGCTAAGATGTTGGGCATTGTTACTGTTATGTATCTGCCTTATGGATTGGCAAGAGCAGGCATGCCCTTGATCTTGAGCTGACACATTTCACCTAAATATGAACTCTGAGTGTAGCACTGTTCATATGTGAAAAGATCCACTGATGCGGTGGGTGGAAAATAAATCGCTTGAGCAACAGAGTCAGGAAGAACATACACCAGCCCCGGTGCTCAACAAACCACCAAAAATGTCAAGAACACTACCTTCATCTTTACCAGGGAATACATTTCTCCTGTCGCCTCCGCCACTTGCCCCATCTTCTGCAAAAGCAGCTATCTCTCGTGAGTAGCTGGCAATGTCAAGTCTGGAAGACAGAGTCCTCACGCAATCTGAAATCCAGAATGTGGATGGTCTAAAAGAACATACAGTGGACCTTCAGTAGCTCAGATGGTTGATGCACGCCTACTCACTGAATCAGACATTGATGGGGATTAAGGTCCACTAGAGTACCGGTTCCATCAGCAGTCTGCCTTGGCCAGCACTACTTGTGAGAGCTGCCATAGAAACCCTTAGCAGCCAAGTCTGATCGAGCATTCATTGTTGTTGCAACTATTGCATCTCATCACAGGAAAAACCAGGCTATGTTCCATGTTGAACAATTATCATAAGTTAAAAGGAAGCAGCACTACATTATTACAACACCTACTAATAGCCAATGCTTCTGCTCTGATGATACAAATGTGTGGTTTACTTCAAGTCATATGTCAAAAAGTGAAGAGGGCTGTGTAGTCAGGTGTGTGGTAGTAATTGACTCCAGGTGTGAGTGAGTTGCCACTTTCACATCTTGACGTGCTGCCCTTAATTATTGTGCTCCTGCACTTCGTTTCTTAAAATCCAGCAACAAGCTCATTCTCCTGCTTTTCTAAAAGCACTTTGAGAGAAACTCTTAAACACTGGCATGGATGGCCCCCATGAAACTTGTTTGGGCTGCCCCTGCTGAAAACAGCAGACATGAACAGAGAGGATAGCCCATGGGCAACACGTCTGTTTTGGAAGCAAGACAACTCAGCGCAACACAGGTTCGAATCCCGATCCTGCGCTTGGAAACCACTCGTTGATAGTAAGCGTGTTATAAATTAACAAATACATAAATAGGTAAATACGTTCTTGTTACCTGGCTTACAGCTGTTAACATCGGAATTGCTTGTGTCTTCCCTGCTACCTGACTGGGAGTCATCAACATAGGATTTTATAGGTTCTTTCTATGACCTGACCCCAACAACATGAGAATTTATCAGGTTTGCCCCTCTGCCTCAGAGCAACGAGCATGGGAATGTGTTGAGTTCTTCTGACTGCACATGAGACGAGAGACACATACATAGCCTTCTCCTCACTGTCTCACTCATCATGGTGGGTGAACTGTAGGCATAGCCGGGGGACAGTAAACAGACCAACAGTGGAGCAGAAAGTATATACTGGCAGTGATTAATTAATGAGGAGAGGGGACTCAGGGGGATTGGCGGGGGGAGCTGCAAAGGTTAATTGAAAGCATATGTGTTGGTAGTGTTTTTGATTTCAGCAGGCAGTGGTGGGGACGGCAAAGAGGAAGAAGGATTGGGCGCACGGGAATGCACAGGGTGGATGTGGGACTGGCCGAGTGGTGAAGGTTTTACAAGGTACGGTACCCTAAAGAGAATGGTGGGAGAAAGGAGCAGCCAGTTGCGGGGTGCTGATCATTGTAAAATCATGGAGAACTGTCAGACACTCAAGGATCAACTTAGCGGAAGAGGTAGAGGTGTTGGACATGGAGTTGAACCCCCAGAGCGTGCAGGACGGCTGTGTCGCCCATGCCCCCTCCAGTTGGCCACCAACACCCAATGCAAGCAGTGTGTGCATGCATGCTGGAACAGACGGTCACGCCTATTTCTCTCATATGTCTGAGCTGGTCTTTCCACCACACTGTCTGTGGCTGTGGTTGGGCCTCTCTTGCTCCACTAGGCTGTTGATTGTAGATACAAATGCCCTCTATACCCGGGCATGCTGGAAGATGCTTCATCCACAACACCGGAGGAGGTTACTATGGTAGTCAAGGTGGCAGATGGCACATGCCTAAAATACATTAGTCTATGGCATCTTCTAAGGTTTTTAGGTGGGGCATTGGCATGTAGTGAATAATGCATACTCTTCTTGCCATGCTGCACTTACATATTACAAAGCTTGCACACGACTGGGCACTCCTCTCCCGTGCGTTCCCCTCAGGCAGTGTTAAGTACTGCCACATCCAGAAGCAGCCAGGACTAGAAACTGTTGCCTTTGCTTTGTCTCTTCCTCTGTCCTGCCTTGCCCTCCTCAACATCCTGACAGCCATCACCTCTGCAACCTCCTCCCCCTCCTCGGACTGGCATGCCCCCCCTTCTTCCTCTCTTCCTCCCTCTGTTCACTGTCTGCCTCCTCCTGTCTTGCGACTGCATCTGCCTATTCCACCACCTGCCACACAAACTGCCTCCCATAACCTACCTCTGTGGGTCCCTGTCTTGCTGCTCCTCCATCACTGCCTCTTCCTGTTTCACCTCTTGCTGCTCGCCCTCTGACTCACCTGAATATTAGATGCTCCCAAACAGGGCCTCTTATTCCATAAGAATCAGTGAGATGCGGGAAGGGGCGAGCTAGTGGACACGCTTTTACGGTTTCAGATAATATTATCCTCATACATAATGTCACCATACATATAGTGGGCGGGAAAAGACACAGGTGACATTATGTACAGGGACAATATATGAGGTAAATGGGAGCAGGGCTTGCAGGGGTGTCGCCCGCTCCATTAAAAACAAAAATTGGGAGTTGCAGGGGTGTCTCCCGCAGGTTCCATGTGATAATGTTGCAGCAAAAAAACTGCGCCATTCTTGCATGGCGACATTCTTGAAGGGATATTATCACATGGAACCGATTTTAAAAGGTGCTCTAATGTTATAATGGCATTAACAACAGATTTCTCCTTTTTCATTTTGGGGTAAATATTATTTTAAAAAAAAAGCAAAAACAAAGGTTGTTCCCAGTTTGCTTCTTTTTTTTTTTCTTTTTTGAGGTTGAAGTTGCTTCAACTGGCAGTCTGGTGCTTCTGATTTGTCAACTGACAGCCAGTCTTTCCTCATTCTTCAGCTGGAAGCTAAGATCTCCTCATGCTTCAACTGGAACTCAGGTTCTCCTCATTATTTAAATGCCAGCCAGGTTTGTTTCCCTTCCTCAACTGTCAGCAAAGTTTTCCTCATTCTTCAAATGTAGGTCAGGTGTTGCTCTTTCTTCAACGGGCAAGCTCCACCTCTTCTTATTCTGCTAGTCAAGTTCTCCTCATTTTTCAAATGTTAGTAATGTGTTGCACCCTTCTTGAACTGGCAGTCAAGTCCTCTTCATTCTTCAACACTCAGCCAAGTTCTCCTCATTCTTGAAATGTCAGTCAGGTGCCGCCCCTTCTTTAACTAGCAAGTTCTCCGCATTCCTAATCTGCCAGTCAATTTGACCTAATTCTTCAAAAGTCGCTCAGATGTTGCCCCCTTCTTCAATTAGTAGTCAAGGTCTCCTTGTTCTTCAACTGGTTGTCATATTCTTCTAATTCTTCAAGGGACAATCAGTTGTTTTTCTTCCACATTCTTCAACTGGCAGTCAAGTGTTCTTCATTCTTCAGCAAGCAGTCATCTTCTTGGCATTGTTGAACTGGCAGTTAGCTGCACGCTGGATCGTTGCCCTAACTTTAATATATATTTATGTATTTATTTGTTTATTTGAATTTGTAAAGCACCCGCCCACTACCCTGGTGCCCTAAAAACTTTCAAGCGTGCTGCAACATGTCTCCTTACAGGACTGAAGAAAGTCAACCAGGTTCCCGCACCCTCAAGGAGCTGCAGTGATCATCTGTTCCAGCTCGCATCACCTTCATGCCGTGCTGGAAATGGGAAAATGTTATTGTGGAGACCCTCTCATCCATGGCAGGATGGAGATTGCAGGAGGAGTGGGTGGAGCCGAGGGGCATTGTCCCAGGCCAGGTCACCCAATACAGTATCTCGTCATAGATTCATTCCTGTTGATTTGCATAAAAGCAAAGAGCATTATGGGAACATACGTATGTCCAGAATTTTAAATGTGAAACAAGTCTTATTGTGAGTCAGTAAGGAACCCATTTGAGAGAATAAAGGAAGTTGGGGTCTGCAGTTTTAATTGATCACACTACTCACCCTAATAAAATAATGCCTCAAAATTGCAGGACATATATACCAGTCTTGACAACTCCAAAACATATGTGAGGCTTTCACTGTTTCTACAGCAAGTGTATGTTCAAAGGTTGGGCTTCACGATAGATCTTCCTAGGTGTACCCTGTTCTGAATCGCAGTTGTCACTCCCGCAAACACCCCACTCTTCATTGAGTAAAAGACTGGGAAGTGCTGCAGGGTCTTCTGAAGCCTGCTCGTTAAAGCATTGGTGTTGTGGGCAAGCCCCTGTTTCTAGTCACAGAGTGGCAAAACACGTTTTGCATTAGCCGTGTTCCGGCCCATTCCCTGTGCTGCCTTCACGACAGTAAGTTATGCTCAATGTCATTTGCCCCCAATTATAGCACAGGAAGTTTCATCACTGACGTAAAAGCCAACTCCATCCTTGACTTCAGTAAGCAACTACAGTCCCTACTTTTAAATGAGCATATCACTAACCAGCAATCACTACATCAAACCCTATGTCACCCCTCTGGGGCGCCCTGACTCCTCTGCTCCACCTACACTTTCCAGCTCCCCTGCTAGCCCTCACACCCTTCCGGGAACACTCTCTGGGTGTCCCCTATGTGCAGTGCTGCTTTGCTTCCCATCTAGGTTTACAGATTTCAATATGTGGAAAACTAACAAAGGTTACTAAATCAGATGCAGAATTTGTGAGATTCCAAAATATCACCCCAATTAATTATATATGTATTTGGGCAGTTTTATTAGCAATTAGCATGTTCGGATGCTTCAAATCCAAATATTACAGGGGAGGCTAAGGAGTGAATAGGGGATAAAGGAGTCATTGTCCATAAGCAATCTTAAACCAGGGGGCCCTACGGAACTTGAGTCACAGGGAAGACGGATCAGGGGCAGTTTCAGCGGGTGAAACCTTGGCTTTGCAACCTTCTACCACTGATCCCCTTTCATCTGTATCATGCCTGTCTTAGGCGCCTGGAGGGCTGGCAATGAGGGGTCACTTTGATAACCTAATGAGATGTATGTGTTGAGTGGGGTCTGTTGTCCTGACACAAGCTCCTGACATGAATGTGGCGTTTTACTGCGAGCCAACGATGGTCTTCACAACTGAGGAGATGTGACTGCAGCACTGTAGAGGCATCGATGGTCAGGCTGTACAATTCAGGATTTTTTGGTAATAGTTTCTCTGGTAGTTCTGCTTAGAATCCTCTGCAGCAGTTGGGTGGGATAGTATGCCTTTGAGTAGCAGAAGCCCTTTACATGCAGTTTGGCAATGCAAAATATCCTCCTGTGGAGCCGTAGATGGTAACAGGCCGTGTTCCTACATATGTCACTTTCAAGGTAACACCCATGTTTCATGTCTGAGATTAGGTTTTAAGAAGGTCCAGCCAGTTTTTGAGGCCCTCTAAAAGTGTGTGTGCAAGAGGCACTTCTCCACAATCTGTCCACAACCAGAAGACTCCAGAACTGGCCACACCTTCTAAACCCAGGTCTCAGACCTGAAAACATGGGTGTTACCTTGTATTACAAGGGAAGAGAAAGAGAGAGAAAGAGAGAGAGAGAGAGAGAGAGAGAGAGAGAGAGTGAGTGAGAGAAACATAGAGAGACAAAGAGAGAGAGAGAGAGAAAGTGAGATAAAGACAGAGTGAGATACAGAGAGACAGGGTCAAAGATATATATATATATATATATATAGAGAGAGAGAGAGAGAGAGAGAGAGAGAGAGAGAGAGAGAGAGAGACAGACAGACAGACAGACAGAGAGAGGCAGAGAGAGACAGAGAGAGGCAGAGAGAAAGTGAGAGAAAGATAGAGTGAGAGATAGAGAGACAGAAAGAGAGAGAGGGTCAAATAGATAGAGCTAGAGAGAGAGAGAGAGAGATGAAGAGAAAGAGGGATAGAGACAGAGACCGAGTGACACCTATGTGTGTCTGATACTCCAGCTAGTAGTACCCAGAGGGCCTCATTATGAGTATTGCTGTTACATTAAAATGTAGTATTTATGAATACTACACATTTTACCACCAAGAAATTTTATTTTTGAGCCATTATGTTAAGAATCTTCCAGCTTTTGTGTGCAGATAATTTCCTTCACACAGAGGCGTTATCAGATACAACATCCCTTTGCGATTTTACCATGTGTGTTAATATTGTGTCCTCTGTTTCCTAACATGTTTGGTCAGAAACCATGTAACTTCTGCAGAGCCTACCCATGCCCCCTGTGGCCTCCTCCTATAAGGCCAATGCTCCCAGAATGCAACAGTGACTTTACTGCAGGACGCACAAAGGGTGTAGTAGCGCATCACAGTACGGTATGACATGGCGCTTAGGATGCAGTTAAGGGCCTATGACATGGCATGACATGACACACACAATATGATGGGGTACATTTGTCATTTGAATCAAGAAACACAATAGAGCAGGAAACCTTGACTTTGAGAAAAGTGGAACTCTAGTGTGGGAGTCATGACATATTGTACTGTCACACACATGACACAGCGGAGGAACTCTGACATGACGTATAATGATAGTCAAGGTGCAGTGTAGACCATGGCTGCGTGAAAAGATAGATGACTTGAAGTGAGGGGACCATGACACTATGTTAAATGACACGTGAGAGAATGGGGGTAGTGAGTGGACGCACTCTGTGAAATAGCACGCGAGATCTAGTTAGAGAATGCTGACATGACGTACAATGACACACAGGATACAAGGGGGAGCCCTGGCACAGTGTGAAATGCCCCACAGGATATAAGGCCTAATTTATAAAAAACCTTTAACATGGGAAAGTCCCATTGAAAACAGTTTTGCAAATCAGGCTCATAGTGTGTGAACCCTAACATGATGATGTATGGGATATAATGGAGGAACGGCACAGTATAAAGGGAGGCGACTATACCATGGCGTGAAATGACACACATGGTATAGTGAGGGACTCAGACACGTTGGGAAATAATAAGCATAACATAGCAGGGGAACCCTGACAAAGTATGAAATGACACACACAATACAGTGAAGGGACACTGGTATGGTGGAAACTGATAAGGAGAATACAGTGAGGGGAAACGGGCATATTATGAAAGGACAAATAGGTGGGAAATGACACAGGATACAGATGAGGGAAACTGACATTGTGTGAAAAGAGGCACAGGACAGATGCAGCTTGCTAGAGTCCAACGCTTACACTGCCTATTGCTTATGACTGTGTCAGTCCGTCGGAGCGATATCATATAACACTATAAAACTATAATTGAACAATTTCCCAGCAGCAATGTTCCAATTCCATGCCCTGAATGCGTGAACCTATAGAGACTAACCACTGCCACTTTCAAAACATTTGCTACTTTAGATGACAGGTCACCGACTTAACTGAAGCCTGTAGCAACCCAACTACATACTCTATGTTTGCATTCCATTGTGCACCCTTGAACCTGCCTACACCTGCCCTTAACATTCGTCACTCTTTCCCTGTCAAACACACTTGCTCTCCCATGCTGCTTACCTGGCACAGAAATGGATGCAGATTTTGAGAATATGGTCCTGATTCTAAGCTGCCTTCATTTTACAGTCCCTCTATTCTGAGGTGGGTGGCAGGATTGGATGAGAGCTGTTATGTTGGCCCGACGCAAACAGCTCATAAAAGGTATAAATGATGTATTCAGGCAGTTTTATGAGGAATTGTGTAAGAATGAAACCCATATTGACGCAGCGAATGGAGACTTTTTGGAGGGTATTCCAGTTCCAGGTATTTCAGAGGAGGAGGCTACTTTATTGGAGGGAGATATCACGGTGGATGAGATTAAGGAGGCAATTTCAAAATTGAATGTTGGTAGGTCTCCGGGGCCATTTGGACTGCCAGTGGAATTCTATAGGTGGTTGCCTAATTCTGCGTTGGCGCTGTTGACTGACATGTATAAGACCTCCAAGGTTAGGGGTATTCTTCCTGACACTACTAGACATGCTACTATTTCTGTCTTTCTAAAGAAAAACAGGGATGAGTCACTGGCGTCCAGTTACAGACCGATTAGTTTGATTAATGTGGACAATACATTTCTGGCTAAGATTCTAGCTCTGCGAATAGAAAATCTTTTGCTTAAATTGATAGATCGGAATCAGTCTGGTTTTGTTAAAGGTAGGATGACGTCCAGTAACATGCGGACACTGCTTTGTACTATCGCAAAAGCGTCTGAGTTGTCGGAAGACTCGGCTGTCCTATCACTTGATGCGGAGAAGGCATTTGATAGAGTTGATTGGCAATTCATGTTTAAAGTGTTGGATAAAATGGGTTTTGTGATTCAGTTCTGTTCTTGGATTAAACTGCTGCATACCAGGCCTACAGCTGATGTTAAAACTAATTGTCTGAGGTCCAAACCTTTTGAATTGGAATGTGGCATGAGGCAAGGTTGCGCATTGTCACCTTTGTTATTTGTACTTAGTATTGAACCTTTGGCTATAACTTTGAGAAATGAGGAGAGTTTACAGGGCATACATTGTTGGGGAATGCAGCAAAAAATGTGGTTATAAGCAGACGACTTATTATTGGTCCTCAAGAACCTTGGAGAGTCAGTGCCGGTTCTTATGAACATTCTCGAGGCCTTTCACCAGTGCTCTGGATACAAGATCAATTGGGCAAAATTGGAGGTTTTACCATTGGTGCCGCTGTGTGACAAACAATTTATTACCAGGTTGGGCTTTAAGTGGTGTGCCGATAAACTACTGTACTTTGGGGTTTGGATTTTGCCCAAGGTTGCTGATTTTGTGAATATAAATATGACTATGGTGTGCACAAATTTCAAATTGGATTTGGAAAGATGGTGTTTGTTGAACCTTTCCCTTTGGGGGAAGTGAATGCTTTAAAAATGGTGTCGACTCCTAAAGTCGTTCTGAGTATGGTCTCATTAGACATTGAGAAACGTTTTTGGCGTGAGTTGGATAGACTTATGCAGGAGTTTTTGTGGGATTGCAAACCTCCGCGTCTGAAAATTGGCAAACTGCAATTACCTTTGTCCAAGGGTGGGCTGGGGGTCCCTAATTTCAAGGCATACCATCTGGCTTTTATGTCACAGAATATATTCGCTTTTCTCAAATTGGAGCATGATGATTGGTTGTGTGCAGAGTCTAGCCATGTAGGTCCTTTGTTGCCTGGGGCTGTGTTGACCAGTAAGCCACTTCGAGCTAAGATGGTAGGCCCTCATGGGTGGCGTTGTGTGAGTGTTTGGGTTTCAATGCGTTGAAAGATCCAAGTGCTTCCATTTGGTTGAATCCAAGTATTACACATGAGGGGAACATTTTGTTCTGGCATGATTGGTACCTGGCTGGGGTGCGGTGGATTGGCGATCTGTTCAATGGCTTGAATTGGATGACGGCTAGGGCGATGCAGTTGAAGTTTGACATTCCTACTTTTTGCCTAGCAGATTATCGGAAAATTAGGAGGGCGGTGGGGGTTGTGGATATGGAAAAGAAAATCAATACAGATATGCTTGGTTGGCAACCTGGAGTGAGTGGATGTGGCCTGGTGAGTTATGTCTACAGATTGGTTGTGTCAAATTACCAGGCTAATGACGCTTTAAGAGTAGATTGGAATCAGAGAATTGGTGAAGACATTACAGAGGATGATTGGATGGGTATTTGTGAGAATGTGAAGCTGTGTTCTTTGAGTCTTTCAGACAGGTCACGTCAAATAAAGATCATGAATAGGACATACTGGACGCCTGAGAGAGTGATGAAGAGGGGAATGAGTGACAGCTCTGAATGTTGGACGTGCTTACATGAGGTGGGCAACTTTGAGCATATGTTGTGGGAGTGCTCAAGGGTGAGGGGTCTGTGGTTTGAATTTGACCAGATCTGTGAGAAGATTCTTGAAGAAAAGGTTTATATGGATTTTAAGACCATAATACTGGGTAGTGGGGACTTGCTGGACGACCTGACTACTTCTCAGAAGAAATGGATCTTTCGTGGTGCAACGGTGGGGAAGAAGCTCATTTTGAGACGTTGGAAATCATCTACCCCTGTTACTATTGAGGAATGGATTGCATAGATGCATTCTCTAGCAGATATAGAGAGAGTGCTGTATCGGAGAGAAAAGAAAGATGCATTATTTAATAAGATTTGGGGCAAATTTCTATCACTGTATTAGACATGTTTTATTATTGTATTGTGACTCCTGGGGGGGTAGGGGGCTGTTTCTGATGTATATAGTTGATAGCGGTGATTATTGCATGATGTTTATATTTGTTGTATATATGTTACTATGATGTGATTGTGTTTTTTTTTTTAAATAAATATTTTAAAAAAAATAAATCATAAAACCTTTTGTTGTGGGAGCAACCAGTGCAGGAAATGGGCCGGAATACGGCGGAGCGCAGTTCCAGCAAGACATGTCTTGCAGTACATCTTACTGCCCTGTCTACAGACCAAGGGTTTTGTCCATGACATTCACCCCCACGCAGGTTGCTTTCAGAAGAATCTGCAGTAGCACTGACCAGTCTTTTTTGGAGGTAGCACAGGTTACTTGTGCATGTGACAACTTGGCTTCAGAAAAGGATACTGTAAGCAAGACCTACCCTGTAGCCAATTTATCACATGCACAAGCCACCAGTGTTTCAACAAACATACAGTTTCAGTAGAATTGACATTGGTAACTGAATACATCAACAGCCAAAGGCTCACCTACCTTCTCTGGCTCAGCCAAAGACTCACTTACTTGTTCTGGCTGTCCAGACTTGTATGTATGTCTTGCAATGTAGAGAAATCGTTTTCTTAGGGTGAGTAGTGTGACCAATTAAAACCGCAGAACCCAACTTCCACTATTCGCTCACAAGGGTTTCATACTGAATCACATTTAGACATGTGTCCATTGTAAAATTCTAGACATCGTTTTGTTACCATAATGCTCTTTGGTTTTATGCAAATCACCAGGATTGGGTTCTATGAAGAAATTCTGTATTGTGACCCGGCAAGGTAACACACCCCTCGGACTCACGCCCACCTCCCGCACTGCCCGCCCCTTTGGGAGGGTTCCCGCTGTAAGTCTTTCCCATTTCCAGCACTGGGTGCAACGTGTGCACTAGTGTCACAACGGGGATTTTTAAAAACACGCTGTGAGGTGAGTTTTGTGACCATCATGATCCCAAGTTAAATAGTTTTAGAATACACAATTCCTTATTTTATCGGGTTTTTCGTTGTTCCATTACAGAGTTTATCTTTTCAAGCTATGAACTGTGAGCTGTTTACTTTTTACAAATGTTTACACCACTTTATTCTCTGATATATTCAGGATAATACATTTTAGCTGTATCAACACATTATGTAGCATTATAGATTTTGAAGACCCTTAAACATTGTGGAAAAATATGTGTTTTATTATCTCCTGGGAGATAGTAAGTAAGCACAGAATTGAGACTACAGATGTATTGTATTGCACTTGACTTGAATTGATAATTTTTAATTATGCCAATTTATATATACACTTTTTCACTTTTGTTGCAGAACTATCAATCACATTGCTCCTATAGACACTGGACAGCTAGACTTAGGTTCTAATTTATTCCAACATTTGGAAATGTTATTTTATGTTTCTTTATGCAAATGACTACAACATAAGTGGTATTGATATATATATATATATATATATATATATATATATATATATATATATATATATATATATATATATATATATATATACTCTGTATGTCCTAAAGAAACAGCCCAATGAAGGACCACCCGTCTGAAATGCATTGGCTCGAGTCTCTGCTATTGCTCCTCTAAAAAGAATGAAAAGCACCATTAAATGGATTGCTTGAAGACATTGGTTGTATTTGTTATGTAAATGAGTGACCGTGAGTATATGTATAGTGTGCAGGTGTGATTACTGCAATCTGGCACCCCCAGATCTGATGATTGATTCATCAGATGCTTTGCATTGCTCTATTGTTCCCTGAGTGAGTGCACTTTAGGTTTCTGGACCACGCCTTATGCATCATTGAACGCTTTCAATGGGTGGTGCCCACCCACCCCTTTTCATTTCTAACAAGTCTGCCATTTTTCTTATTTACTGAAGTCTCGTTGAGCCTTCAGTAAATTGGAAAAGTGGTGTCGACATCCAGGAAAATCATACCGTATAAAGGAAACACTTGTGTACAAATGTTAACGACACCTCACAAGTGCCATATATGATCGTCACTAGGGCGGGCGTCTGCTGTAGATTAGGCACATGTAAAAGCTGCGGCTTTGATTTCTACTGCCATATTCTTAGTTTAACAGAATATGGTGTTTTTAAGAAAAGTGTTGCTCCTCAATGGAAGAACACTTTTCTATGTTGTGATGTACCCCAACTTCAGCATAACTATGACGAGTTTATGGGGGGCACATTAACATAAGGATTATCCTGGGTGTCTGGGGGGATAAAGTGGTAGCACTAATTGAGTAAATATTTAGTTACAAAAGAGCAAATGTGCGGGTAACTTAGCTAAGAGCTGGGATGCTCTGTCCCCCAATCTAAGGCTATGCAGGACCTTCTCAAAGTTTAAACATGAACTAAAACACTGATGTTCTGCTGGCTTCTTGGCCAGCTAAGGCTCTGAGAAGCCCCTCGGAAAATAGCATCGATATTCCAGCATCATCTTTGCCTTTCAGGAAATAAACTCTTTTGTATTCAAGAGTCCTGGGGCCGAGCTCTCCCCCTTGTGGCACCCCTGACACAAAGTTTTATGTAGTGTCTGTCATGTTCCTTTTTCTGTTCTCGTCAGCGCTATTATGCTCCAGGGTCTGTGGCATGCGCATAATAAATAAATAAATATAAATAAATAAATAAATAAATAAATACATAAATACATAAAGACAGTAGGCAGGAATAACAAAATCTGACTCTGAAATCTTCTAGATACAATGAAAACTTTAAGCAAAAATGAGATTAAACAATGAAATACATGATGTGTCATCTCCGGCTCTCTCCAGGAACGTGTTCCCAAGCACGGCTCTGCAGCAGCCGCAGCTGGCTCCTTGCAAGCACCGCTCTGCTGAAGAGGTGGGACGAGATGAAGAGGGAAAGCGAGTGCTGCCACCACACCTTATAATTATGCTGCACTGCACACTGCAATTATTGCATTTACCCAGCTCCAGCTGCTTCCTACTTATTACGGTGCTCCAAAGCTGTTGTTCGGGGAAGCACTGCCTTTGCCCTTCAATTAGCCCAGGGACCACCCAGCAGCCTCAGCTGCTGAGGACCTTGGATTGCTCTTCAGGGAAAGCTGAAGTTGTGTGAGCCATCATCATGGGTGCTTGCAGGAGACAACGTTCCCAGCCACAGTTAATGCTAGGGACAGGGTGAGGAGGGGGCGGGATGAGTCACTGTGACCTTTCTGTTACGGAAGCTTATAGGTTATCATGTGGACTTTCCGCGACAGAGGCCTAATGCAGTATTGTGAATCACCAATCCCAATGGAGCATTGGCATCACCAACAAGAGCACAGCCAATCAGAAGTGAAAAACTTCTCACTTGCGACTCTCCTTTGCCCTATGGTATTCAGCGTGACTCCAGTCCACTGATCCATTCCTGTTTCTTTTTACCCCAGTGAGGCTCTTAAGAGTATGTTTCTTCCATCACACACAAAGCGCCCAAGGAAACCTCTGATTGGCCTTCAACAATGTCCAACCAATGTGGAACAAACCATTTTATCTCATGGTTGTTTCTGCAGTACTTAAGGATGGCAGCTGGATTGTCCGGCTGGATCTTGTCTTGCAAACCCAACATTCCTCAAACAAAATGGCTTTCCAATTCTTAATGCACATTCTGATAAGACCGCTCATGGAAACTGCACAATGTTAAAAACATAAGTAAGTAAGTTTGGAGACAAGATTATTAACCATTTCCTATGATAATATTGTCTTTGAATTAATAATATCCAACTGTATTGAACAACAATGTAATACAGTTCAATCTTAAAGGCGGAGCTTTACATTTCTATTGCCTGCACAACATTCTATCAGGCAGATGTGCTTCCTGCGGAGCCGATAGGTACGCTTGATTAGAAGCACATTCAAGCGCTCACTCGCAATGAACACTCAGAAAGCTCTGGCTCTCGGGCAGCAGGGTTTCTCACAACACTCAGCATTAAATGCAAGTTGCATCCTCTTGCCTGCTGGGTTTCCACTAAACAGCCCTTTGTGACCCAAGGGGGATGTCAATGCAGCTGTGAAGGAATGTCCCATTCCAGTTCCTTGAAGACATCACAGTCTACATAGGTACCCCCTGAGGGCACTCCCTGGTCACACGCACATGTGTTGATGTCCCTATAAATGTCCACTCTACCAAAGTAATACTTTACTGAATGCAGAGAGGTAAGGTGCCGGCCTACCATCTGTTCTACAAAAGAAGGGTTTTAAAGTCCACTCGGTTCTGTCTTTGGTTTTCAGGCACATCTAGGGCCAGATTTTGACACTGGCACGCCGGGGTAGAAGCACTTAGACCATCAATGTCTACATATGAAGAGCCATGGTTCTCCCCAACGCTGAGAGTGAACAGTGAAGCACAGCTGCAAGGAGCAGTTGCTTTAAGTCCACCATTGGAGGATGAACTTTGCTTGCTCCATCACTTTACAACAGAGGTCTGCAACCATTGGGTCTCCAGATGTTTTGGAATGCAACTCCGAAATGATTTGATCCTCTGACCTCTGGTCTTCTGTTCCTGATGATGTGGTCTCTACCATCTTTCCTGCTTTTTCCTGGTGTGTGTTTCCATATTTATGACTGTGGCAATCATGGTGGGTGCATCTAAATTGAAGTCAGCTTTCCCTATGGATCCTATCCTTTTTGCCGTCCTGGAAGACACCTTACCACAAATGGTCTCTCTGATTACATCTGCCATTAATATCTCACTTTCTACTTGGAAGATCCCTGCATCTCTTAAGCATTCTTTGGTTGTTCCTCTTCTGAAAACACCTACTTTAGATTCTACTATTCCTGCTAACTATTGTCCTATCTCACTCCTTCCATTCTTAAAGAAGCTCCTTGAAGCCCTAGTTAGCCATCTCTTGAGCTCCTTTCTAGAAAACCTCCTTTTTCCTTATATCTCAATGTGATTCGCACCGTGGACCGGGTACCAAAAGTGTGTTGGTCTCTGATATCGATGATCTTGCCCATCTGTATGACCAGGGTGGTGTCACCGTTGCTACTTGACTTATCCGCCACCTTCAATAAGATTGACATTTTTTTACTCAACCGTCTTTCCAGGGCGGGCCTCTCTGGTATTGTTCTTTAATGGTTCTTATCTTTATTTTCAGCTCAGACCCAATCTCTCTTGTTCCCCAGTTTCACTCTTCCCCATCTACCTTGATGTTTGGTGTCCCCCAGGTATCAGCCCTCTCCCGGTGTTGTTCAACCTGTATATTCAGCCTTTGTCCAAGCGTATCTTCTCCCACGGTTTCAGTTTTATTCTTATGCTGACGATACTCAAATCCTGGTCCATTTAGATCTCTCTTCCTGAAACAGCTACCAGATTTTGGGCATGTATTGAAGCCATGTGAGAATGAATGTGTAACAACTGGCTTAAGTTGAACGTGAGAAAACTGAGGTGTTGATGGTGCTGTCCAGTCATTTGGTCGACTACAAACTGGTCGACTGCAATTTGGTCGACGTCATTTGGTCGAAAACCAAATGGTCGATTTTTTTTTTTATTATTTATATATGTGTTTTGTGGGTTTTCGTGTAGAAAAAAAAAGAAAGAAAAAAAGGGGTTTGGGGGGGACCCCCCAAAAAAAAACAAAAAAGGGGTAAAAATTAAAAAAAAAAAAAATTTGACCATTTGGTTTTCGACCAAATTGATTCGACCAGTTGTCCAGTCGACCAATTGTTTTCGACCAAATAACTGGCAACCGTTGATGGTACCCCCCTGCACTCCCTTCGGCTGCTGCTTTTTGGACTCCTGCTTTTCGGCCACTTGCTTTGGGCCCTTTCCTATCCCCTGCCACATCTGTTAAATATCTTGGGGTAAAAATATCAGCATCTTTATCTGCTGATCTTCAGATTAGTGCAATCTGCCAGAATTTATATTTTGAAATTAAAACCCTGCATAAGATCCTTGCTTAACTCCCTTGTCAATTCAGAGCCCCTTAGTGTCCTCTTTTGTCTTCTCTGATATGTACTACTGTAATTATTTATTCCTGGCACAACCCACCTATTTATTGTGGTGCCTCCAGGTTTTAAGGAATTCTGGGGCAAGAGTAGCTTCCTCCACACCTGGATGCACCCATATTTCCCTTGTACTGTGTCACCTTCACTGGCTCCCCATTGGCAAGTGCGTTCAGTTCCATACCCTCTGTCTGGTCTACTGCGCTTTCTATGGCTCTGGTGCCGAGTATCTGCAGGCAAAATGAAATCCTTATATTCTGGCCGGGGCGCTCTGCTCGGCTGACGCTTGCCTGGTCTCTTTCCCTCGATTTAAGGCCTCCCGTATTGGAGGCCGTTCCTTTTCGGTTGCTGAGGCCCAGCTATAGATCTCTATTACCAGTGCTTTGAGAATTATTGAAAAGCATTATCTATGTTGGCGCTCTTCAAAAATGACACCTCGCTGCCGTCTCTGCCAGTCGGTCTTTGCCTCACTTTTTGTAGGACCATGATGCCTTTGTGGTGAACATGTGCTTTAAAAGTGTTTATAAGATAAGATAACATAACATATCATATCTCCCATTTGCCCGAGACAACACAGTCAATGCTAAAGGGTTGTAGGATGGCCACCCCGAGTTCCACAAAGCCATTACAGGGATGGCTCATCAAAGTGATAGCTATCCTATTGAAACCTTGAATGAAATATGAGCAAAGGCACCTCCCAGCCTCTCGTAATGCTTTCAGAACATGAAAACCTGGACATTCTGGTAACATCAGATGAACTGACATCACATGGCCTGAAACCCTTAAGAAATTAGATAAGGTTGATAAATAAAAGGCATTATTGTTTCAGTTTATTAGCATTGGTATATGCTGGTCCATACTTACATATTTCCACTTGAGAAGCAAGTCTACAACAGTGCATACATTTTTTTGTATAACACATTTTCATGATGCCTTTGCCTACAATACATGCTAGCATAACAAAAAATCATTTTCATTCTGGCTGTGCCCACACATGTCCATGCAGCATGCACCAATATATGTCATTATTATGATACAGGAACCTATTCCTGTTGGCTTTGCCAGTAAAAAATACCAAGCCACAATAATAAAAAAGGTTCAGACTGGCAGCACCAATGAAAATATGTTAACTGGACATATAATATTAGAAAAATGGTACATAGATAAATATGCATTTAAGTCAAAAATAGATTTGTGTTCAAAGTAACAAGGGAGTGTTCTTTCTGTATGCCATGAAAATGATGTCTCATGACAGGGGATGACTCACAACTCAGTTCCCCAGTGAGGTGACAGAGAATCCTCTAGCCTATCAGGATCCTCAGAGGGTTGGGCATAGAAAGTCATCCTTCCCACCCACTTTCAAAAGACATAAAAAGAGCCACTGAGACCCAGGTAGGGACATTCACTTTCCACTTCAAGCTGATTTCTTGTGAAGCGCTTTGCCAGAAGACTCCAGAACCAGAACTTAGAATCCAGACTTCAAATCCAGACAGATCCAGAGACCAGAACTTAGAATTCAGACTCCAGAACTTAAAGCAGAGGGGCCAATCCACAAGCTGAATCCTTTTCAGCAGGCCTCAAAATCTTTTGCAACCTGATATTCAACAGCCGGGCGAGCTGTTTGATTCTGGCTAGAACCCTGTGCCAGAACCCAGAAAGCAGAGCTGTATCCAGAACCGCAGTGCCAGTATAAGACCCAGAGAGCAGAGCTGTATCCAAACCGCAGATGAGACCCAGACCAGCAAGCTGTGCAGTGCCAAGAACTTTTGCCAGAACCAGAGATCCAGACCAGCAGAGCAGAGAGAACCGCAGCTAAACCTGTTGACCAGATCTGTGACGAGGCCCATTCCTTCCAAAATTAGGAGTGAGTATACAGCCAGAACTCTGCAGAACCAATCTCTTAGTCTAAAATAATCTCATCCCATCCATTTCCACCTATTTAGAACTGCATAGAAATTGTGTGTCCATTCTGTGATTTCAAACCTGTGAAAGTGTCATTTGTCCTTCTGAGCTTTATTTTAATTTGAGAAACTACCTCCACTAAATCATCTGTATCTTTTGGAACCATACTAGGAACGAGATTTAACTTTCATTTTAAAGCTAAGATCCTCATCTTTCCAACAAGCCCAAAACCGACTGACTTTCTCCTCCTTATAGTTTTTCCGTAATCGCGATCAACGCACTCACTCGGAAAAAGTGCCGCGAATTGCAATTTGACTCAAACTTCTTCACCTGTCAAAAATCGCTGTCTTTTGCTTCCATTGCTGAAATTCGTTTTCGACCTGATAATCCCTCATGGATCATTGCTAGTGTTGACCTGAACTAATTCAAAGTAGCTGTCACCCACCCTGAATCTCCTATAGGGAATTACAATATTTTTTAGCATATTTTCACTTCATTGCAAATCACATTAAAAGTATTTCTGCATGTTTTAAAAGCATACCGGTTGCTCTAAGCTTGCTAGGGTGGAACTAGAATTAGTCTTGCATTTGATTATATTCCTGAAAATTGTGTGCTCTTCTTCCATCTCATTATATTGCATAGGGGGGGAGTGAAATGTCAAAAGAAAAAGTGATCATATTATCTCTTGTTGAAACCATATCAGTTTATTCCTCTGCTGCATTCTTTTCCATCATTGCATTTCCTTGAAATCATAAAGTATTCTCAGCTACCTTATCCCTTCTATACCAACTCCTAAGTGATTAAAAAAAGTGTGCTAGTGTAATATTATCCATTGTTGATCACTGTCATATTCATAAGTGTGCTATCAAATATTAATTTATTCATAAAAGTGTGATATATATATTGTTTCATTTTTCAAATAAATCTTTTAATTTGCTAAACAAACCTACTTCTTGGCTCAGTGGGGTCAGGGGGATTCAAAGAGAGGGGCGTTATACAAGGGTTTATCATCCAGATCTATGAACTTGTCATAAAAATATATAAATAAGGGCTTCCATTGGGCATCAAAGACTAGGCATTGACTTATTTGGAGTGCTGAATTGAAGTCACTTAACAGTGGATTTAAACTTCATACCAGTAGAACATGCCCTAGCACAAAATGAAATCATGACTAGATTGGCTGCACCAAAGTATGCCATTCTAGCTACATTATAACACTCATGTTCGCTTTACCCATGAAGCCCAGCAACCAATACCATGACATAGTAATACAGTATAGATGGTCCTGGTTTTCACTCACTCCACTACAGTACTAGTACAAAAATGACCATATGGATAAGACCGTGGATCGCTTCCTAGCAATGTTTTCACCAGTTACATATCCCTATCAAATGTGTGGATGTGTGTTAATTTATTTTTGGCAACAAGTCTGTTTCATATTCACCAAAACATCCAACAGAGAGTGATGTACAAACTTGTCTACGGTAGTGGCACTAGTCGACGACTATCTTGTATGTTGCCCAGAGGTGTCGATGGTGCTCCACCCGTTCAGCATCACCAGTCCATACTTATAGAGCAAGCATGCCAAACTAGCCTTCCTTGCTACTTTTAGGAGGACCTTCATCTGGGTCAGTGACCAGGGGGATAGTTGCACTGAAATCTCCCAATACTATTAATGAGTGATTGAACTCATTTGCCTCAAGGATTGTCCCTTTGGCTGCCAGTAGGGTGCCATGAGCTTGCCTATCTATTGGGTCATGTACCTTAATTAAGATTAGTGCTGTATGTTTGCCTTCCATGGGGCTCCAGCTCAGTAATCCAGCCAACACTTTGGCCGACCCAGTTTCCAATTTAGTGACTCTGAATTTATAACGCTCAATAAGAGTCTGCCCTTCAGTCTTCCTGCTGGGCCTTTGCAGGTTAGTACCTGAACGCTCTGTCTTCCATCTAGGGTAAGTTCTTCTGTTAACCAGGTTTCACCAAATCATGCACTGTTGACCAGGAGAAGGATCTCCAGATCATGGTCCCAGAAGGAACAGAGACCGAGACGGGCAACAACGTAGTCCTTAATCTATCTAGTAAAGAATTATTCAAATTTAGCTGTCAATACTAAATAAAAGGATGTCATTTGGCCACTCTACGACTAACAACTGACTAGATGTACAGATCAACCTTTTTAAATTTGTTGGAAATTGAAATTAAAACACTTTTTTTCATTCCAAACTGAGTAGAGAACCTCTAACATCAGAAACTGTCGTTGATAAGACAGTGCAAGACATTGCTGTCACCTGATTATTAATGTCATTAGGTGAGCAGGCTGAGGTAGATGAAGTGGACATTGGTAGGGGACTCAAAATGGATCCGAAATGCCTCACAGGCAGCGCGCTCAGACTCAAGTCTAAATGTACCCCTGTGTTAGGACCAGAGAATGCCATTGACCTTTTTCAAAAGGCTCTTACAAGAGACATACAACACGTGATAAACAAGCACAAGAGATGGAGCTGAAGGGATAATCTCATGCCCAGTGAGAGAAAAGCACTAGAAACATTAAGTAAAGATGAAACCATTGTTATTAAGCAAGCGCGCAAGGGTGGAAACATAGTAGTGATGGATAGATAAGATTATATCTAAATTACTGAGACTAATTACATACACCAGAATGCTATCAACGGTTAATGCTATGAAAGGTTACCGACCAATCAGAGCGAGGATATTAATCCTCAAGCTTTGGAATTAGTTGACACATGGGGACGCACAGGATTGTTGAGTGGCAATGAAAACGCATTCTTGACAACTACATGTCCCAGGATACCGCCCATCTACTCTTTGCCGAAGGTTCATAAGCAGTTTGATAAGGTACCCGAGGGGAGACCCATTGTTAGCAGCATGGGGTCAGTTACTACATTTCTTTTCAGATATATAGATACCAAATTGCAGCCAGAAGTTGGCAAAATATCGTCCTACCTGTGTGACACTATGCACTTATTGTCAATCCTTGAAACATTTGAGTGGAATGATCAATATAGACACGTTAGAGATAAAAGCCCTATATGAGGCACAGGTCACAGTTATGTCAAGATATCTCCCACCCTATATGACGCACAGGTCACAGTTAAGCCAAGATATCTCCCACCCTATAAGACACATAGGTCACAGTTACACCAAGATATCTCCCACCCTATATGACGCACAGGTCACCGTTATGCCACTATATATTCCACCCTATATGACGCACAGGTCACAGTTAAGCCAAGATATCTCCCACCCTATATGACGCACAGGTCACAGTTAAGCCAAGATATCTCCCACCCTCTAAGACACACAGGTCACAGTTACACCAAGATATATTCCACCTTATATGACGAACAGGTCACAGTTACGCCAAGATATCTCCCACCCTATATGACGCACAGGTCACAGTTATGCCACTATATATTCCACCCTATATGATGCACAGGTCACAGTTAAAGCAATATATTTTCTGCCCTATATGAGGCACAGGTCACAGTTTCACCAAGATACCCTCCACCATATATGACACACAGGTCACAGTTAAGCCAAGATATCTCCCACCCTATAAGACACACAGGTCACAGTTACACCAAGATATATTCCACCCTATATGATGCACAGGTCACAGTTATACCAAGATATTTTCCATTCTATATGATGCACAGGTCACAGTTACACCAAGATATGTTCCACCATATATGATGCACAGGTCACATTTACACCAATATAATTTCCACCCCATATCACACACAGGTCACAGTTACGCCAAGATATTTTCCACCCTATATGATGCACAGGTCACAGTTACAACAAGATATTTTCTGCCCTGTATAACACACAGGTCAGAGTTCCGCCAAGATATTTTCCACCCTATATGACGCACAGGTCACAGTTACACCAAGATATTTTCTGACCTATATGATGCATATTTAACAATTTTGCCAAGATATTTTCAACTCTATATGACGCACAGGTCACAGTTAGGCCAAGATATTTTCCACCCTATATGATGCACAGGTCACAGTTACACCAAGATAGTTTATGCCCTATATGACACACAGGTCACAGTTACACCAAGAAATTTCCCCCTCTATATGAGGCACAGGTCAGTTACGCCTATGATGCACAGGTCACAGTTACGCCAAGATATGTTCCACCTAACGGTGACTTGATCATGCCCAGGCTGATGTGTTGTTATGTTATGCTAATTTATAAGCGCACATTCATTTGAGGGTCTCATGCCAGTGCCTGCGAGAACATTTAATATTCTGAATTGACCCACAGACCTATGAACACTTAAAGCCATCTGGGCGCCCCCATGGGTTACATTAATAATAGCCTGACTTCCCATATTAAAGCTATTACATTAGTACAAACAAGCCCCACTGTGCATCTCTCCAGAAGCTTCAACAGTTGCAAGGAGGAAAGAACTTACCCAATATGCCTTGACTGCTGGCGCGCTGCACCACACCACCAGAACAACAGGAACGCAATGATCCCAAATGGCACGTTTAACGAGTACACATGCTCATAGGCAAAGGGGACATATTCTAGGACCCATATACACGTCCTAACTGCAGTGAAAGGGTTAAGATTAAAATCAACATAGTCCTCTCAGGTGTGCTCTTAGATGCCTTAAGTGGCTTCTGTAGCAGAGCCAGTGAAGCCCCTCCCCCGGCTCTGCAATGCTCCCTCCATCCACCCAAGCATGTGGCGGCCTACACTGCCACCTAGAACCGTTGGCCCGGCCGATCCCGCCCTGCACCGCGGCAGATCCCGCCCTGCACCGCGGCACCGGACATGACAATCCACGCTTCTTCACCTTGTAATCCCTTTCTCAGGCCACTTATATGCTCGCCAATCGTTCTACTCTCCCAGTAGCCCAAAGCTTCGTTATTTACATTTTTTTTGCCGCCTCGCAGCCATGCGACATTTTTCGAGAAAGTGCAATCTTACTGAGAGGAAGGTACCCCGGGGACCTGAGACTGTTGTTCCCTGCTCGGGGAATATTTCACTTTTGAGGAGAATGGTAAAGAGCATCCGCGGGTCGGTGCTATGGAGGGACTCTTAGGACCAATCCCCACTTGTTGAGCTTTAACAGCCTGGCCGAGAGCTATCTGTTCGTCACACATCTGTATTCTTTCATTGGAATGTCTGCATCGCTACTGCCACCAGGGAAAGTGCAAGCAGCAGACTTGTTTCACTAACAATCAATGGTGCCAAATCTTCGCCCTGTCCCATCTCAGTTACAGGAGCAGAGAGGACCACCCTCTTATGCACAGTCTGCCTAGAGCGAAGCCCACATTTGGAACCGAGAATGCGCACCCTGGGAACGCAGAGGGGCCTATTCATTAATTGTGCAGCCCGGGCCACGTGTCCTTATATACAGTGTTCTCTTGCGTCTAAATAGATGTATATTGTTTTCAATCTGATAATTGTTCATGTAAAAAGGTTCATTTTGGAGGTACCAGGCCAAGCCCTGTGTGTATGTGTGTGTACATGCAGGTGTGTGTGTGTGATGTTTCATGCATGTGTGTCTGTGCATGTGCATGCATGTGTGTGGTCCATGCATGCCTGCGTGTGTGTTGTTGCATGAATGTATGTGCATATGTGTTGTTGCATGCATGAGCGTGTTCGTCTATGTTTCTGTCTGGGTGTGTGTGCATGCATGTCTGCACGTGTGTGAACGTTGCTCCATCCATGTCTTTGTGTGTGTTGTTGCATGTGTGATTTTGTGCGTCTATGTTTCTGTCTGGGTGTGTGTGCATGCATGTCTGCACGTGTGTGAACGTTGCTCCATCCATGTCTTTGTGTGTGTGTTGTTGCATGCGTGAGTTTGTGCGTCTATGTTTCTGGCTGCGTGTGTGTGCATGCATGTCTGCACGTGTGTGAACGTTGCTCCATCCATGTCTTTGTGTGTGTTGTTGCATGCGTGAGTTTGTGCGTCTATGTTTCTGGCTGGGTGTGTTTGCATGCATGTCTGCACGTGTGTGAATGTTGTTCCATCCATGTCTGTGTGTGTGTGTGTGTGTGTCTGTCTGCTACTTCATGGTGGGTAGTGGCATGCCCTGTTTCAGACTACCAAATCCCTGAGCCGATTCCATCTCTGTAGAACCTGCGGGGAACAGGCAGACATGATGGTGGAGTTCTGCCAGCGTGCACCACACTGGGTCTTTGCATTGTGCATTGTGCAGTTCGTTGGCACTAGGTGTGTGCACCTTGTGCACAGACTCTCTAGCAAGAATATAATGTTGTTCCTAAAATCAAACTGTGGGTCAGTGAAAAATCCGTGTCTTAAACAAAGACCTTCCTGAACAGCAACATAGCTGTCTGAATGCAGCCCAGAGGCCTAGCCAGGATTGTCTACCACGTGGGGCCTGGAACTCATCTGGTTGCAGCCATCGCAGTGACAATAACATCTATGAATGCCCACACAGGTCTGCTGAGTGGGCATTACAGATTTTGAGTGGACCTTGCCCGCTCAGGCCCTGCCCTACCCCTGCTGGACCCCTCACACTTCCATCTTTGCACCAGTTCCTGCTAGTGCTTTGCGACTTTTGCTCTCTCCCTTTCATCCAGAGCTGCAAAGCTTTACAGCATTCCACAGAGATAGGAGTATTTCATTAAAAACAAGACAAAAGGGAGATCCGATCGGCTCTTGTAGCGAATCACACACGCTTCCTGTGAACACTGATCCTCTCGCCGGGAAGCAATTTCCAGTCCGGGGGAAATTCCGCTGGCAGCTCTCGCCCCAACATAATAATTTGATCTATATAATCTGATAGAAGTAGAAAGGAGCTTTAAATTGACGCAGCCTGTGTTTTGCTACATAGGCCTGACCTTATCACCCATTGTGTAGTATATCAATGCAGAAGGAGCCAGCACAGCAGCTTGGGCCTCAAGAAGCCGGCCCACGCGCGTGCTGTTAGCATCCGGGACATGTAATTCATAGGTGTGCCAGGAAAAGGGAGTCTTTCCATGATGCCATGAGCACCTTTTCCCCTTCTGTGGCGCCTGGGCTTGCAGTTCTAGGCCCTCCTGCTCCATCATGGCCGCTGTCTGAACGGCCCTTTATTTATTTATTTAATGTATTGATGTATGGGAAACGCATCGACCAGTGCTGGAGGGATGTCACATTTCAGCAGAGTCGAACATTAGTGGAGAACCGAAACACATAAAATAATCATAAAAGGCAAACCCACACCTGTGTTGGTTGAAGAAGAGGACATTGGTTCCACTCTTGTTTCGAAAGTGACAACGGTCCTGTGACTGCTTGTGTTGGGGAAAATAAAAATAAAAAAACTTTATTATGTGACTGCTAAATTGATGCTCCAATTTACAGTTCATAGGTAAAGTGAGGAACAAGGAGCATCCTCTTTACCGCCAGGTTACAAGTGATGGTGTTAGTCCCCATTCATTTGCAGTCCATAGGACTCCATGGGGGATTTTGTTAGAATTACTGCCGGTGGTATTAATGCTGGAGTGATTCCACCGATTCCGCCCAGTTTTCTGAGGAAAGAGGGAGGATTGACCTCCAGCATGACGTAGGAAAACCCCCCACTCCAGAGCCAAACTCGTAGTATGGCGCTGCAGGAAAAGTGGTTGTAATTCTATTACCACCACTGGTTTGCCACACCGCCATACACGTAAAGAGCCTTGGCCAAGATCACACAACTAACAACTTAGCAGTAAGGGAATTACTCTTCTCTGAGATGTGTGCACATTCACTTGCTGTTAGTTCCTAGGAACTTGTGGCAACGATCTTAAACAGGCCCAAGCTACGACCCTGTATCACCTTTTCAGTCATACCATGTACCACAGTTCCATTCCATGTCTGAGGTCATGAAATACATTGACCTGTCATTGAGCATTAGGACTGCCAACAGGCCGGGATGACTCACATTGAAGAGGAGAAGTGTATTGCTCAAATAGAACTTTTAAAAGACAGACCCTCTTATAGGAAGAAGGACACACAATGCCAGCCACTTGCCTCTATTGATTGCTGGGGATGGTTTCGTAATCTGTACCAGTGTTTAGTGTGATTATCCTCTAAAGGCAATGAGGGAACATCTCCATCTGGTGTTGGCAGCTTACCATTTACAGGAAAGCCATACATGTCCTGGGCACAGCTGGTGGAGCAAAAGCTTCTAACCTTGCTCTCCAGCAACAGAGGGCGAAGGAAAAGGCGCAGAAGTAGGCCTCAGGGTCTGTGATGTACACATGACGCAACTCAGCCTACTCCGGAAGGCGCAACCATTGAGAAGAAGTTGCATCATCTCATCATTTGAGTGTGGTCTCATATTTGTTCCACATGTAGGTCGAGGGGTGCAGAAAGATTTGCATTTTGAGCAGATGCCAGTCCCTTACATTAGGCTTATCATGAAGAAGGTGGTACAGATTTAACATTGCGCAGGTTTGCCTTTGGGTGTCATATTCTTGAATATAGTAGGAAGGGAGATTTCTCCCTGGGAAACCTCTAGCCTTCCTCCACCAGCACAATCAGTCTTCCTAATCAATATGTGTGGTCTTAAGTTTCGGGGTGCCTTAAGACTCAACTGCCGAGGACCAATGGAGTCAACTATGTGAACAATTTCACTAGAAGCTATATTAGGGAGTGGTGTCATTGACAACAGAACAGACTTCACTCCCTTCCCTGCACCTGAACTGCAAGTGTAACCCCAGTCAATTAGTGCACTTTGCGTTGATGTCGCTACAGATGGGCCCTGAGACCCAGAGAGGGGTCTTCTCTGTGCCTGAAATAGAAGTGCATTCCCTTTGACAATGCTACACAATACAGAGCCATGTTTGCACTTCTAGGTCCTTTTCACCTGAAGCACGGATACCAGGGAGACTGGCTACTGCTACGTCTGATGTACCGCCTCTGAGATTAGTGTCTGTCCACCAGTCAGATGCGTTTATTGGACTTGCGGCTGCCCTTCTAGTCAGAAGAGTGAAATTCTGCGATGGCAACATGGCCTACTTTCTCTCTCAGCAGCCAGCACCTCCCTTAATTACCAGCTGCCCCTTGGACTGGCGACACACAAGGACTGCTGTTGGGCCATGACCCACAAGCCAGTGTTATAAGGAGCCAGGTAAAGTACCTTGTTAGATGAAGAAAGGGCCCAATTTAGCACATCTTCCTCCATTCTGCTTCCCCAGAGTGGCCACCTGCCGACTGGTGCCTGATCGGCCCACACAGTAAATCCTCCACTATAGTACATCCATTACACTACATCAGGCAAGTCTCACTCTGTGCAAGGAAAGATCGGGGCAACAAGGGTGAAGTGAGGGGAGCAGTGTACAGAGATCACAGAGGCACACAACCCTGTGAGATACATTTTGTAGGAACCCGCTTGTGCATGCTTCACTTTGTTCTATTAATGTTTCTTTAGATTCCTGAAGCACATCATTGGTCCTTGCAGACCAATGAAATTCTACGGCGGCCATTTTAACTTCTCAAACCATGGTCAGCCAAGGCACAAGAACAAAGGGAAGAATTAGGACAAAACCGAGGCGATTCAAACAGGTGGGCCTTAGGCTGCACCACCAGTCCCTCCTCCTCGTTTGTCTGCTTCGTTCTACTATTCTTATAGCGCTGTCAGCAATAGGCCCGGAAGAAAGCTCGAAATATGAGTCTGCTTTAGAGCTTTAGGGAGAAATGAAAATTGAAAATTAGGCTGACCTAATAGCACTGGTGGAAAAAGAGGATGCACAACGGGGTTGAAGTATAAGTGATTCATTAGTGCTTGGACATTTTTAAATAATATTGCCAATATCAATTCAAGCAACTGTTGAAGTTGTTGGAGGTTCTCCAGATCCCCACACAATCTAATCATGAATAATTTGAAGCTCACCAAATTCAATGTCAAGAGTGGATCAGAGAAAATTGAATCCAATCAATGCTTGCAGATACTCAAAGCTCAGATGGCTGAGTGAAGCTCCTGATTTCTGGCCACAACACAGGTCAGGGTTTGCACTTTCCCTGCCCCAGACCATGGGCAGTCCCCATGGGAACCACCGACGCCCACCCATCTGGGCAGGTGGACAGGGACAGACACTACATCTGCAAAGCGAGAAGGATTCATGTGACTCCCTACTTGCAAACCTACTATGCCACCTTGAGAAGTTGGCGGACTAGAAGGCACCTCCACAAATCAAGCTAATTAGATAAACCTTCAAAAAACAACAATGGTTCTCAAGAGAACTTGCAGAACAAAAAAGGGTAAAAAGAAAAAGAGAAAATGAATGGCAAAAAAAACCCACTCTCGCTAATTAGACCTCATGGAAGGATAGCGAGAAAACCTACAAAAATATGATAATAGAAGCAAAAAAGAACTTCTACAATGAACAGATCACCACAGCAGCAAACTCCACCAGCAAGCTGTTGAATATCCTTAAATCAGTGGAAAAGCCCAAGGCTATCACTCCCCCCTTCTCACCTACTCAAGAAGTGTGCGATGCAACCCAGATTGCCTTCTTTAACAAAATGACCAAAGCTAGGGACTTAATAGCAAACTCCCAAACTAGCAAAAATGACGGCAGCACTGCCGATTGAGGTGTCAGTCCAACATATAGAAACTTTTAAGATTGCAGACATTTCTTTCACCGATATGATAAAGGTGCTCGCCTCTATGAAGCTTACTACCTGTGCAGAAAACATACTTCCACCCAAAATAATATTGGATAACTCTGACATCTTTGCCCCAATCCTGACGAAAATCATCAACACCTCGTTCAGAGACCAGATAGTACCAGAAGCCATAAAAAGGGTCACAGTAACACCACTGGTTAAGAAACACAACCTCGACCAGAGAGACCCTAACAATCTTAGGCCCATTACGAACTGCAACTTCATCCTAAAGATAATGGATAGGATAGCCACTATGCAACTTCAGGCTCACGTTGAAGCATCAAAATCCTTACATCACCAACAATCAGGTTTCAGTCCAGCCCATAGCACAGAGACGGCCTTGCTGGACCTGCAAACTGAAATGCTTACCATCATAGACAGGGGGAAGGCAGGCCTTCTTATTCTTCTTGATCTAAGTGCAGCATTCGACTTGCTGGATCGTAACCTACTCAAGACAGTTGTATACGAATTGTTTGTTTTACAACTGTTCGAATTACAATTGACCTTTTCACAATTGACAGAATTGTGAAGGTCAATTGTAACATATATGTGGGGGGAAACCCCCACAACCCCCCACCCAACGCCAAACCCCCCAAATTATATATATGGTCAATTGTGAAGAGGTCAATTGTGACCCTTTAAATTCGGTCAATTGTTCATTCGAACAATTGTAAACAAACAATGTGGGTAATACCCTCAAGACAGCTCTACAGAAAACTGCCAACTGTTCAGAAGAAGCTATCAGTGATTTTTAAAAAATAGGATGTCTAGGGTTCACTGGGAGGATAAGTTCTCCTTGGAAAGAGAAATTCTATGTGGTGCCCCACAGGGGGGAAGTTTGTCACCACTACTATTCAATCTTTATCTGAGATAAATGCTTTCTTCAACAACTATGCTGATGATACTCAGCTGGTGATTGAACTGAGTGGGGACTTCCAGAAAGACAGTGATCAGCATACCATGGTCTACAATACCGCAGAACAATGGATGGACGCTAATTAGTTGTGCCTTAATGGCAAAAAAACAGAGCTTACAGTATTCGGCTCCCACTCAGCCAGAGCGAAATTACCAACAACATACTGCTCATTCTTAATAAAAGACACACAAATACAAATCTTGAGTAAGGTCAAAACCCTTGGAATGATGCTTGAAGGCTCCTTGGGGACTAAAGCTCAAGCTCAACACATACAAAAAACATGTGCATACCACCTTAGAAAACTAAAAGCCATTAGGCCCTACCTATCAGAGGACGACTGTGCCACCATTGCAAGGGCGATTATATTGTCGCACCTGGACCACGGCAATGCACTCATTCTGGGATCTAACAAACAATGCCTGAACAGCTATCAGGAAGTTCAGTACATTGCAGTGAGGATCATTAAGCAAAAAACGAGATCTCAGCATATCAGTGACTCCAGAAGGGAGCTACACTGGTTGAAAATCGAAGACAGGCTCCACTTTAAGGTTTTAACTGGTGCACATATGTATCTACGGAAAGGCACCAGCGTACCTAAAGACCAAAATACAGCTATATGTGCCCAGCAGAAAGCTAAGATCCACGACCAAGGCAAGATCCTAGTGGCCACACACAAGCGTAAATGTGGTGCGGGAAAATCCTACCTCATTTTAGCTGCTGGCTTGTGGAATAAACTCCCTAACCATATAAGATTGGAAGCCAACTGCATGCACTTTCGCAAATTGGTGAAAACCCACATTTTCAACTAACCCCACACTGCAGTTTTCCTGTTTGACTTTGTCTGCTGTCTCGTGCCACAACTGTCTGTCTCATGTGTCTCCTAGTGTTCATGTCTCTGTGCCCCGATGCTTGCGAGCTATCGGCGCAATACTAATAAATAAATCTAATTAAAATAAAATGAAATCGCTGTTAACATGAGATGAGCCGAGTCCTCAATTCTTACCTTATACATTCTTGGGACCCAGACACTAAGATGAAGTTTTTAGAGATCCAAAGGGGATCCTTCTTTTTATATAAAACATTGAAAAATGTATATTCTACTACTTAATTCCCTTCTAAAATCCCTCTGTAGTGAGTTCCTTCCTGTCAGCCCACCCTTTCTTAGAGAGTGTACAGGGAGACCCCTAGGGTGGGACTAACAGAACAGACCACTGCCCCACACCTGATACCATCCACAGGAGTGAGAGGCCCAGAGATGACTCCCGTGGGAGATGCCACCCCCTAGCAGCCTAATTTATTCTACCATTCCCTGACTTACCATACACCAGGGCAAACAACCCCTACAGCCTTTCTACTGAGCAACTAGCCACATACACATGCATACAACCACCACATGACTTCCACTTACATAGCGTTTAACCTACAAAATGTTTGCCATGCATTTACATGTATACATACATATACAAACAACAAACAAACAAACAATAACAAAAAAGATATCATACAATATGTCACATAGGGGTGACTGCTCCAATCAGCCAACCCTTCACAGCACCTTATTGGGTCTGTCCATATGGTGTATTACCCCATAATAAACTGGAGGATTGGGGGTTGCCCGCCGGAGTCATTTGGAGCCCGTCCCCTACAGTTCCCTCTTCTGGGTGGCCCCATCCACCACATGGGGCCACCCTGACTCATCATGCGTTCCCCACACCCTAACTCTGCTCATGGATGACCCCCATGCATGCTGAGGTGCAAGCCAAATTCACAGCTGTTCTTGTGGCACATACTGTTCTCTTTGGCATCCCCATGTTCTCCTGCTCGCAGCCAGTTGATGTCTACGGGATGGCCCCATTCGCTGCGTGACCACCATCACACACTCACCACCACTTTCGCCGCTCTCATCATTTTATCTTCAGGGGGTATCTTTCGGGACACCGGTATTGCCAACCACCATGTCCCGGTGCTGCTATCCTCGAGGCCCAGGCCCTATCTGCATTGCATCAGAGGGACACAGGGGACAGGCATTTCTTTTTGCCTGGCCTCTCCATCCCGGAGTTTGTGACAAGCAGCCCGAGACTTCTCCCACCTCTGTCTTCACCCGGGCTGTCAAAAGGGACAGTGCCAGACTTTCATTCAGGAGAAATGTGCTTCAAAGCATTTGCCAACTATACTGCAGGGCCCAGTATTCCTACATGAGTAGGGGACAGAATGAGGAACAGCCAGGTTGCCAGATTCAAGCTGCTCCCCATACGTGACCCAGACTGGCCAGCTCATAAAGCTTTGCCCCGAGCAGCACCACACACACTGCCCAGGGCCATTGGCCCCAGTCCTCTTCAAGGAATGGCTCCTCCCTAACAACTAGGTCCACAAACCCTCCACTCCCCACCCTGCCTGAGACGTCGTAATCCGATCCCCACTATTTCCTCCCCTGATTTCTTTTAGATTACTTGCTGATAAATTGCCCGACAGCCACCTCCCCTTTTGTTAGCTCACGCCGCACCAATTGCAATAATAATAATAATAATAATAATAATAATAATAATAATAATAATAATAATAATAATAATAATAATAAATAATTATAAGTGCCCAGGATACTCTGGGCATGCAGCCTGGGCCCACGGTTCAGACAACAGGTCACCCAGCACTTGCGGGGTAGCCATAAAATGTTTGTAGTCCTGGGGGGGTCACTCAAGGCCACAACCCTGCCAGGAAGTCAGTATTTTTCCCTCAATCAACTTCCTTCTTCCTCTCTTGCTCTCCCTCTTTACTCTAACCATTCTCTAACAGTTCTTTTTTTTAAACTTTAGAATCTTTTTGCCTCTACCCAGCCCATTCTTGGACAGAGGAGTTATTTTATTGTTTAATTTGTAGGTTTCCTTTATGGGATATGCATGTACCCCTATTTAGCCGGGACCAGCAGGGACATGGTCAATAGCTGTGATATTTGGACGAGAAGACTGATCATCTCCTGAAGGCTGCCCAAGAAACCTGCAAGAGATCCAAACAGAGTTCCTTGAGGGAAAACATGATGTTATGATCTCAGAATATTCGGCAGGTCCAATGCCAAAGTCTTGCTACAGATATCTGGAATGTTGTTTCCATTCTTCTCAATGAGGGCCTTCAGGATGACATTGATGACTTTACGCTGGTGATTACTTGAGCACTTAGACTTCCAAACACTGAGGTGCAAAAATAGAAAGACCCAGGACAATCACTGTACATGTCTTGGACTTTTGAATTGGGGGATAAAAACTCAATGGAGGATAACTTAATGAGTGCTCTGTTTTTATTATGTGATAGAAGCCAGAGAACAGCAAGGAATTGGTGGGTGTTTTCAGATGATGTCTTTGAATGTGAATGGCATCAATGACAAGAGGGCATTCTCCTCAGTCACTACTTACCATCATGGCATACATCTCAATGCTGCCTGTTTAGAAGAGTCCAATATTGCACACAAATAGAGCAGCATCCTCTAGTTGTGGTGAGTATACAAGTTTATAGGTACGAAGCAGCAAGAAGCAAAACAAAAGGAGTGGCGATTTCGATCTATAGCAAAGCACATATCTAGCATAATTGGCAGAGGGTAGTGGGACAGGTTATTTTGGGGGCTCTGATGTACTGTCCTACCTTGCCCTAGATAATTGGGATTGGGTTATCAAGGGTTCCCGGGTGCCATCATCTGTAATCTTATGCAGGTCTGGTGGTGGCATGTTGAGGGTCCACTGATATAACCCACCCCAACCTTTGGCCTTGTCAAGAACTTCTCAGAAAGGTATCATATCAACATGGGCCAGTTAAGAAGGTAACGGTTTCTGATAGATTTGTAGAAAAACACAGGAAGGACCCATACAAAGACGAATCCGAGTGATCCGACTGTGGCTGATTTGACTGCGGTCGGAACGTTCGCATGAGAAAGGTGCGAACTACCAAAAGTTTGCACCTTTCTCATTCGAACACACGTACTATGGGGGCTGCAGGTGGTGTCCCCCGCAACCCCCGCTCACTATACTGTGAAGCATAGTGAGCAGGGTGTTGCTAGGGACACCCCTGCAACCCCCGTTTTTTTCATTTTCTGTTTTTTTTTTGTTGATGTGATGCAGAGGTGTCCCTCGCAACACCCTCTCACTATACCACACAGTATAGTGAGCGGGGTGTTGCGGGGGACGCCTCCGTAGTTTTTTAAAAAAAATTATACTTACCTGCAATGCTACCACCAAAGGTACGAGCTTTTGGTGTTCGAACCTTTGGTGGTAGCATTTTTAGAACTTTTGGTCATTACTGTTAAACGGCATATGATATTGTGTCTCCTTTATTTTATACATTGGCCTAAGCCCAGTCGCTCTGCGAAGAAATCTGCGTTACAAAGTTCCGATCTTAGATCGACTTAGCTGCCATTTTAGGTCCATCCGCCATTTTGATTCTCACTCCAAAGTAATTATGTGTTCTAAAATGGTGGACAGTGTTTCCCGCTTGTAACTTAGCCGTCCTGACCTTTGTACACAAGTTCATGCCTAAACTGTCCGTTGGCCGAATGTTTGGGTCGAGTAAAGAGACCTTGTCCTACGCCTGATTTGTAGACAGAGGATTACCTGCGCCAAAAAGTCGGTTCCATGGACACACATCAAATACAATGCTGTCTAAATACTGAACGTGGACACTTTTTGAACTACATTGTATAGGACATGTACTAAGGCTTAATGTTAAATCCGAAGACACACTGTTGCCGTTGTGACTTGTTGATGTACAAACTGAAAATAATCCACATGCATATAGTTGAACAAACTAGAAGTGAACTCGCCACAAACCCTAGACCGAGTATTATTAACCTGTAGGGGGGCTGGACATTACGATTGGAAAATGTATAAAAAGTGTAAATGTTTAGACGTCCAGTACCTCTCACTTCCCACACCGAAAGGGCTGGTATTTGCTGTGATGTACTGAGGGCCAGATAGCTATCTGTTACTTTGTTCCGTTGTAAACTGTACAGTTATAGAATAAAGATCTGTGAATATTTATAAGCCTGTGTTTGGTGTATTTCCTTTTGGGGTATTCAGCCTCGCTATTTCCTTTTGCTTTTACAGATGGCGCCCGAATAGGGCCCCTCAAGATTGATTCCAGCTCGTTGAAGGTTGACGCGGCTATCGGGCCGGGATCGGACGGTGTAAAAGGGAGCCACTTTCTTGGATGAGAAGCGATACCTCAGCAGCGCTGCACAACCCGATCGCTGGACGGTGAGCATGTGGTCCGAGTCGGCATCTTGACGAGGGTTCATATATCGAGGCGGGCAGATTTGCCGAAATCACCAACCATGTGGGACATTAGTTAGAACTTTGTAATCCGATCGGACCTCCTTAGGATTTGATCAGGTGAGTCGTGACCCGATTCTTAAGTATCCTGATCATTTGTTTTGGCGCATTACACTTGCAAGTGCAATTATTGACCAACTAACAACAGTATTCTGATATGCCTGGGAAATTGTCTGCCTGCTTCAGGGCGTTATTCTGCAGCGGCAGACAATCTTTGGAATTTGGCCCACCGGCGCCAATGAAGGGGTCGCCAGCATGTACTGTGTACTGTAACCACGGCATTGGTAGTATAGTGTTTAATGATATTTAGCACAGACAAACTAGATATGCTTCCGAACTTCAGTAGCCAATCAATGATAGTTTTGAAATTCCTCGTATTGAATATTTAGAATCCATATTATTGAAGAAAAAGGCTAGACCTGCAGCATTCGATGTATAACAGAATTGGAAGAAAGAAGCTATGCAGCAGCTTAAGAGTAGAGAAAAGCATGTGCGCCGTCATATGACAAACACAGAAAAAGCATTGTTATATGACCAGAATAAACAGTCTGAGTCAGTTAGGAATATGGATAGGGCTTTTTCACTTGGTATCCAGAAAATGTATCCATCTAAAGACTTTCATGTGTCTGACGAGCTTATTGACAAACTTTTAAATGAATGAAGGCCTGGTGCCACTGCGCCACCTCCGTATGTTCCTCTTCCTGCTGTTTTACCTCTTCCTGCTGCTTTACCTCTTCCTGCTGTTATTCCTCCTCCCGTAGCTCCTCCGGCTCTTCCTGCTCCTCCTATTGCTCCTCTTAATGTTCCTCCTCCTCCGGCTGTTGATCCTCCTCTTGTCGTTGCTCCTCCACCTGTTCCTCCACCTTTGCCTGCTGTTACGGGTCCGGTGGGTTTGCCTGCTGTGCCAGTGATAGTACCTCTGTTTCCGAATGTTCAAAATGTGCCTACTCTCCCTCTTCCAAGTGGTTCTACACCGCTTGTAGCAGATCGGGGAGCGGGATTGAAATCGAGGGTTGTAACCCGTAATACTGTGTCTTCAGAGAGAAAGCATGAATTGACTGCATGGGCTAGATATTGCATGGAGAGGGGAGAACAAGCTGATGTTTTTTCCACACTCTTGAACTTAGATAATTTTCCGAGAAAAACATTTTTATTGAAGGATTAGGAATTCATTTATGTGAAATGTGGAACAGGCTAAATAATATAGATCTCCCACAAGGGTTAAGGCATGTGAATACTTTAGCATTTTCTAGAGATACTGCAGAGAAAGTACAAGAGCGTGGCGAGAGGGTTTTTGTGTACAGAAGGGAGTTGGAAAGGTTAAGGAATGAAGATGTAGATGGTGATAGTTTGGATGCTATATTTTTACAGAAACAGTTCTTTCCTTGTCGTAAATCGATAAATGAGGAAACACAAATTTGTACGAAAGATGCGATTAGGTGGATCTCAGACATGTCAATAACTCCTGTTGAAGTTTATGACACATATAGTCAGTATATGCCAGAAATGCGGAGGAAAGTGATACAGGTAATGGTAGAATACCTACAGGATGAATGCGTAAAAAGAAAGATGTGTTGTACCGCAGAGTTATTTAGTATTTACAAGAGAGCCTTTTCGTTTGACACTTCTTCGGCTGCTTTAGCGCTCGGTCTTGCTCTGTTGCTTAGTAAGCGTTCGGAGTTGCCTACTTCTCAGTTGCCTATGAGAGAGGTTCCTCCGACATTTGTCCCAAAAGTTGAGATTCCTGCTGATCCTGCAGCAGGTACAACTGCTCAAGATATCCCTGCACCTTATGTGTCACAGTTAATTCACGTCCCGTTCGTGACAGGAAGTGAACACTATAAAACAATCTATTCCCGATATTAGGAAGAATCCGACAGGGTTCTACAAAGAAATAGAGTCTGTCTTGCAGTCGTAAGTATTTACCTTAAGTGGTATTGATTTGTTATTTCCCGTACTCCTGCCTGTTGACTTGTGGAAGCAGATTAGGACTGTAAATGACTGTAAACCAGGGTTAGGAGATTCATGGGATAATATGGCTAGACTCGATAGAGAAAGGCCAGCTGGTGAGAGACCACCGCAGGTAATACTAACTTTGCCTGATAGAATAGTTCCAAAATTGAAAGCTATAATTCCTGAGAGAAGGATTATTTGGGACAAGTTTACGGCCTGTGTCCAAGGAAAGTCTGAGGGTGCTACCAAGTTTTTTAATTGGTATGAACAAGTATTCTCAGATCACAGTAGGCAAGACTTAAGCACGGAGTCTGAGAAATGACTATTCGTGGATAAATTTGTGTGTGGATTACTGGTGGGTCTGTGGTCCACTGATGAGGGGACACTGGATGGACAAACCCCCTGTTTGAACATACTTCTTGAGAGGATCTCAACAGGTCAAGGATATTCAGGTATGTTCAATTGCATAGCTTTGGTTTCAGATCATTTTATGCTGTAACTTGAGACTCTGCTGGATACTTCAATGGGGCAGCAGTGACTGGGTTTATCATAACATGTTGGGACATAGTTTGAATACAGGGCAAACCTGATATGGTTCCATGCCCACAGCATACAATTATGCCTTTCCATAGCTCAAAAGGAATCGCTGAGCAGCTAAGGGATCTTACATATATTGTAAGGATCCTTGCCTATTCCAGCCATTCGAATTTCTAATGATGATTTGCAAAATATCCTCCGATTATATCCACACAGCAGCCTGTCATGATCATTGCACTCTTTGCAGTCCATACAGTCTTGTTTTCCGAGTTCACAAAAGGCAGAGTGGGATGCCTCACCTTTCTGACATTGTACCACTTTCTTTTGAACTGTTGTTTCTCTTCTGGACATAAACTAATGCTGGTCAGGGCAATGGTATAGATAAAAACATCTGCTAACTTACTGGCTAGTTATTTTGCATAGAACATACTATCAGCATTCAGTAAGGGAACAGGTAAATACCTCCACCTCATCCTTTTCCATCTTGAGATTATAATAATACTTGTTTTATGCCAAGATGAGCAAAACACACACTCTGCAAAATATTTTACTACCTGTGGGAAAAAGAGGCCAAGATGTCTGAGAGCTTCACATAAACCTCACCCAGCCTTCCCACGTGCTAGGGATTTATATTACATTTGCATCCGGCAAAGTGTCATTAGCCAATCAGGTGGCTGGAATAACGGGCAATAATACACATTGTTCACCCGCTGTTCCCATCTACCCAAACACCGTTCCCGGGTGGCACCATTTTATTTTCTCTTTATTGTGGGGAGGCAAAAGGGAGCCTCTCACTGTTACCTACCCATCCTCCATCCCACTAAAACAATCCTTACCCCTTCCCTAGCCCCGCCCTCCCCACTTACCTGTTGGGCCAGAGCTTTGTGCACTGGTTCCAGTGCTCCTCCCGTCTCCTGGCTGCTGCCATAGACATGGAAAACAGACTTTGTCACTTTGCCCTATGGTGGCGGCCATAATTTTTCAGTTTTTTTTTCTCTGGAGAATTGCTGAGCAATCAACAGCAATCTCCAGAGGGGGGAAAAACATTTGCACCCTGGATAAACCTTGGGTCTGAATGGCTTTCACCCCGGATGTGGGGGTCAGATATGGCTGACAACGGCCCACAGGCCTCGCTGAGGCCCAAGCAAAGGGCTGGTGGGCCATTACATCCATGTCCGCCCCCCACAGCAGCAGTTAAAGCCATCATCTCAGTGTTTCTCAGGAAAATGGATAAGGAGTCCCTGTGAAAACCATGGCAGAGATAGGTTTGTCAAATATATGCCTATCATGTTAATGACTGGTCCAGGATGCTGAGCTTGTAGAGGTCCATAAACGTTTTTACATGAATTAATAATGTATTTAGGACTATTGATACCATCACTATCCAAAGATATGAGCTCCACAATTTGGGTGGAGTTATGTAAACGTGCGGCTGAAATGACCAGGGAGCCACCAATCCTCTGAAATGCCTTCCACCACTTTATCCAGGATTCCTATTCTCTAAACGTGCCTATATGTTGGCAAGAGGAACTATCTTTGCTTGTGATGACAACGCTCCTTCTTTAATGGCCTCTTATGTCCTGCCACGTATTATTCGTGCAGAGTCCTCTGATTGTAAGCAGACTTGTGGGCCCACACTCTGCAAATCACTTACAGCATATTGCAATCCAGAAACTAGCCATAACACCTTTAAAGAAAGCTTACATTGTATCACAAATGATCACAGCAAAAGTAGAACCTGTACTTTCTGCAAGGAACTCCTTGACTTTCTCTGGAGATGAATTGCCTGTCCTGTAACAGTAAGCTGTCAGAAAACTGAGCGTTCTGATCAAATGACTGATCATAAGTAAGTAGGTATATTCTAATGATGATATACCCAGATATTTACAATCCATATCAGTGATCAAACCCTGAATGGGGAGGGCCAACTCAATCCTTGAATTGAGTTCATGGCGGTGAGAGAAGAAAGAGTAAACTCTTGGCTCTGGTTGCTTAACCCTCCGAGCTTATACATGATTCAATATTTGAATTGCTAATTACCTATTGCGACTTTTTAGATCAACCCTCCCCCAACCTCCCCATCCTCAGACTATGCCATTCATTCCTCATTTTAGTCTGGCACCCAATTAAAATCACAGCAAAATGCTGACGGGACTGGCCACGATGGATCTCATTATTCAGAAAAGGAAAGGCTTCTGGGAAACATCAATGGGTGTATAAAGAGATCTCTTTGGTCCTGTCACAAAGCAGGATGTGGATCAACGAGACACACAGAGGTACATGATATTATAAAGGGGTTGTATTGATAAGCACTCAAAGGAAGGTGTTCAACTCATGCACAAAATAGGGCGTGTTTTTTTCGTTGAAAAACAAGCAAATATTTAGATGGCTTCTTCTTAGTTTGAAAAAAGCATATAGATCTACCCTAAATGGCACCAAATAGTCTAAAGGTCGGGGTCCCCCAGACTTGGAAGCCATGTGTAATTGTTGTCTATTCGCAGTTTGACATACTTTTAACACTCTTTGTCGCCAGTCTGAGACTATTTTCTTCCTTACTGTCTCGAAAAGAGAGAAGTTCATGCTATGCTCCTGCTTACCAGATTGGGGTCACCACTCCTAGGAGGGCAATGTTCAACAAGTAGAGTCTCCCTGGTCTCTGTCTTGCTTTTGGTTGGTTGGATGAGGTATAAGAGGGATGGACTCTGAGTCTGGGGTTTGCTAGCCTCTCCCTAACCTTCCTTTATTGCTGGATCCCATGCCCGTCTCCCTTCAAAGGCTTGCTCTTCTTTTCTCTCACTATTATCTGATTCTATCTACTTAATGCCCGGGACCTCCTATGTAGTTTGCTGGGTGTTTGTACCTTTCACCACCCCCAGTAATTCACCAGAGATAGGTTGTGTTGGTGGGACCGTCTCTCTCTGTCTCTGCCTGTTTGAGTTCCTCTCCTAACCTTCTCCCTGATTAGATTCTATGGTGTTTGTATCCTTCTCAACTCTTGGTTCTTGTTCTCTGCTACCTATGTGATCATCCTCATCCCAATGTCTGGGGTATTTCCCCCCCCTTGGGTTAGCTCTCTCCCCAAACTCTGTGGGATAGCTCATGCTCACAACTATGTGGCATCTAGCTACCCGGCTTCTGGAGTATCTCTCTTCTTAAAATCGTAGATAACTATCTGCCTGCATTGTGAGGTATCTACCTCCCCAACTTTTACCATACGTCCCTATCCAATGTTGACGCTATAGATTATTTTAAAAATAAAAATAAATACAACTCCCCAAACTCTGGGGAACCTCTCCCCAGGCTCTAGAATACCTATCTCTGCCACATTCCTCTGATGTTGTTCCTTGCCTTCATTTTGCTCTGACGATATCTTCTCTGCTCCCCTCGCTCACTCATACTTTTCATTCTCTCCTCCAAATCATCTCCTCTTCTCTTTCCTCCTCTTCTGCTCATCCTCCATAAGTCTCTTCTTTTGGTTCACCGGCATCCCGGCTTTTTCTTGTCACTGTGCTGTACAAACTCCAACACCACTCACTTTCTCTATTCTCTTCTTACATGCTTCAAACCGTGCCCCAGGCTTTGTCTTAGATATATGGTTTCCCGGTGTGCAGAGTCTGGCCAGTGGACTGCTGATTGGTGCATCTGTTCTCCTGGATGCCGTTATCCTGCCGGTTCCTGTTTCTAGCTCTGCTCCCTTTTGCTACTCCTCCGAGTGATAATTCTTCCCAGCTGTCCACCGCCCTAGATCTGCAGGGTGTGTGTGTTCTTGTAGTGAGTGTCCACCAGTCTGCTGGACTTGAGTGCCCTCGCCTACAGCTGTCTCAAGCTGTGTGGTAACGTATGAGTTAGCAGAGTTTTCAAGTGGGAGTTTATATCTCCAAATAAGTTGATTTGTCTACAGTGTTTGCAATCTCTGCTACTTAAGGAAAGCATTATCTTGTAGAATAGGTGTCTTTGTAGGTTGGGGTTGATTTTACCATGAACAAATGGTCGTAATGTAAAAGCAAAGGGAAATATTGAGGCTGAGTACCCCAAAAGGAAATACACCAAACACAGGCTTATAAAGAGTTACAGATCTTTATTCTATATCTGTACAGTTTACAAAGAAACTAAGTATCAGGTAGCTATCTGGCCATCAGTACATCACAGCGAATACCAGCCCTTTAGGTGTGAGAAGTGAGAGGTACTAGACGTCTATACATTTACACTTTTTATACATTTTCCAATTATAATGTCCAGCCCCCCTACAGGTTAATAATACTCGGTCTAGGGTTTGTGCCGAGTTCACTTCTAGTTTGTTCAACTATATGCATGTGGATTATTTTCAGTTTGTACATCAACAAGTCACAATGGCAACAGTGTGTCTTCAGATTTAACATTACGCCTTAGTACATGTCCTATACAATGTAGTTCAACAAGTGTCCATGTTCAGTATTTAGACAGCATTGTATTTGATGTATGTCCGCGGATCGGACTTGTTGGCGCAGGAGATCCTCTGTCTACAAGTCAGGTGTAGGACAAGGTCTCTTTACTCGACCCAAACATTGCCAACGGACAGTTTAGGCATTAACTTGTGTACAAAGGTCAGGACGGCTAAGTTACAAGCGGGAAACACTGTCCACCATTTTAGAACACAGAATTACTTTGGAGTGAGAATCAAAATGGCGGATGGACCTAAAATGGCGGCTAAGTCGATCTAAGATCGAAACGTTGTAATGCGGATTTCTTCGCAGAGCGACTGGGCTTAGGTCAATATATACAATAAAGGAGTTACAATATCATATCCAGTTTAACAAACCCTCCTTTTGGCCTAAGCCAAATGCTAAACTACTTCTAGTCACTTTACGAGTAACTCCACGTCTCAATGTCCATACATCCTGAATCACAATCGGAGATATCAATTGCCATGAGGTCAGATACTGAGATTTCCTTCAGCACAAATTCATTAGATATTTTCTCTGGGGCGTATACCTCTAATGTACCTATCGCCTGTGCACAACATCCTCCGAACATCGAACACATACCAGGAAGACATTGTATACAACAACAGAAAAACACCAAAATACCTAAAATAATCAGCAAGACCGAAAGTAGTTTCCATCCCCAAGATCGTAGGAGGTCCCAGAACCAAGCAGTAAGATCCCAGTTTCCCTCTGGAACATGCACTTCTGAACTGAGAACATGCAGATTTTGAATCGCCCTAAAGATAGTTGGGGAGGAATCTGGCACGAAAACACAGAAAGTGGACCCCACTAATTTACAAACCCCACCACGTTCAGCCAGGATGAAATCTAATGCCATCCGGTTCCGAAGTGCCACTAACCTTATTGCTTTCTGTTCTAACGTCATATTATAGAGTATGTCAGTGGTCCGGTTGATGGTCCTCTCTAGTACTCTCGCTAGTCTCCTGATATCTTCAGAGTTCAATATTTGTCCCCAGAATGGCACAAAGGATTTAGCTACATCGCCCAGAATTTGTGCTGAAGTATCGCCATTCTTGTCCCGCCGAACGAGCCTTTGATATTTCTACAGTGCTAGCAATGAATACCCCGGGTAACAGAATCCCTAAATAACAGGTTCCCTCAATCCCTGGTTAACCATGGAAATACTACATTACCCCAAACAAAGTAGACAGGTTCGCCTACATACAAAGGTCTGTCCTCAGTAGTCAAATTCGCAACGTTGGCGCAACCTTTTAAAATCACCCATTGACTGAGTACCATTCCTCTGTATGCAGAAAGAAACTGAATCAGGGCTGTGAGTGACAGTATAAGAAGGAGGCATAGCCTCCCTATTGCCTATCGGAGCCATCTTGAAAGAGATCAAAGATTGAAAACGGACGGGACAGTCTGTCAGACAGCCTAATAGAAGCAATATTAGGCTTGCTCCTATTCGCAAAGAGTGAGCATCCCAGAGGCGTTAAAACATGTTTCTCAAAATCATTCAAGTTAGTTCCATCAAAGTTCCCCGAGATGCCTTCATTCCATCGGACAAAGAACAGTGCTCTTAAAGAAGCATAGCAGGCAGTTGTCAAAAGTAAAGGATGAATATACCAACCCAGCCCCTTATCCCCATGTTGCGGTAAATGCGAACAGACCCAACAATTGGATTTGTTAAAAATGGCATGTGTAGCATTCATAATGAGTAATAGAGTGTTGTTGTGGTAACTCTGTCTGTGCTGAGAGTCTTTAGGAGATAGAGTGTGCAGATGCACGAAAGGAGTAGAAACAGTGGGTACATTTTCAGTGGGTAACACATTCTCAAGCGGATGTACTTCTTCCAGATACCAGAATCCTAAGACAATGACTATTGTAAAACCAGTTAACATTATCATAAGAAAAGAATGCCCACACATTTGATTGTTAATTTTTGTGGCTGGTCACACAGTCTCTTATCTGTTCTGTATGAGCGGGAGCTGTTGCAGGCATTGTGTTCTTCAAACAACTACACCAAAGTCTATTTGCTGGCGATCTCCAGACGGAGCATCTTCTTAGTCATTTCACAAACCCTATCCAACAGAATCCCCTTATATACAAATGATCGGGCCAAAAAGCAAGCCCTTTGATGATTCTTCTTTGATAGCACAGCTGAACCGTGCAGTAAGTCTACTTCCTCGGACGCAGATCGTACCTTGTGATCCCTGGTACTGAATGATCTGTGAACAACATGTCGTCACTCCCTGATGGAAGCGGCAAATGCAAAACGAGATAGGATACAAGATTCAGAGCAATTTTTTAAAACAGAACTGTTGGAGAGTGTGGAGATGAAGTGGCTGTTTCCCCAGGGCCCCTGGGCTCAGGGAGAGTCTCTGACGCACTCTCAATGCTGGTTGCTGCTTTGTGATCGTTGGTTACAGCATTAGTGAGGGGTTCTGTATCTTCTGTAGCGTGTGGCAAAGGGGACGGAATTCTTTTGATGTGAGACGCATGGATCCAATGCTTCTTGCCTGCCATCCTCACCGCCGTCTGTGTGACCAGGAGGACCTGATGGGGCCGCACCAATGAGGTGTGAGGCAAGCAGATCACTCGAATGATATTGTGAGGACCCAGTCTCCCGGCCGTATGCTGTGACCGGGACCCTCGTACCTTACAGGTAAAGCCTCTCGCACCTGGTAATAAATCAAATACAGATTTTTAGTTAACTGGCCACAGTAATCAGAAAGAAGTACATTTTTGACCTCTCGTAAAGAACGGGGCTTTGGTATATTCCGAATGTTAGCTGGCCTACCCATGACCACCTCAAAAGGAGAGAGCCCAGTCAGTTTGAGGGGTCATCCTCATGGACAATAACACAATCAGTAAGGCGTCCGGCCATTTCAATTTGGTGCCGGCACACGTCTTAGCAAGCTTGTTCTTAATGATGCCGTTGTGTCTTTCTACTAATCCAGCACTCTGTGCGTGTCTGGCCGAATGGAACCGTTTATCGATCTGTAATCCCGCGCATATCTGCAGAATTACAGCAGCGATAAAGTTGGACCATTGTCCGACCAGATGACTCTTGGCAAACCAAATCTTGGAAAATATTCCTTCACCATGGTCTTTGCCGTGGTCATGGCTGTGGCATCTTTGACGGGAAAAGCTTTGACCCATTTGCTAAAGCACAGATAACAACTAATACATATTTAAAGGTATTACAATGCTCCATTTCAATGAAGTCAAAATGAATTACTTCAAAGGGGACAGAAGGTGGGCCAAAACTATCCCTAGGAGTTGATGTGCCCTTTCCCACATTATGTTGCAGACAAATCATACACCCTTGAACGAAGCGCTCAGCTGCCTAAGGGATTTTATCATTTACCCACACATTTTGCAACATTTTCGTGACCTTACGAGCACAAATATGGGTGGGACCATGAGCCTTAACAACCATCATCATAATATACACGTCAGGCAGTAACAATTTCCCTTCAACTTTGTTCACCCAACACCCGTCATCATCCAATTTCTCCAAACCCTCAGCCCATTTCTTGGATTCCTCTAATGTGGCATGATCTTGAATGTTCATTACGGATTCAATACCCTCATCCAAAGTACAGGCATTTGTGGCTTCCCTTGAAGTATACATTTCTAAAGAGAGATCAGTGGCAGTCTGTTTGACTATCTGGTCAGCGAAAGCGTTCCCTTTTCGTACATTATCTACAATCTTCTGATGTGCTGAGCATTTCATAATAGCTAGCTGAGTACGGAATGCAAGCGCTGAGAGTAACCGTACTATCAAGAAGCCATGCTGGATTTTAGTGCCATGTGAGGTCAAGAAACCTCTTTCTGCCCAAAGTCTACGATTGCTGTGAACCACCCCAAAGGCACACTGACTGTCAGTATATATGTTTACGGTAAGACCTTTGGAAAGTTCACAAGCTCGGGTCAATGCTATAAGCTCTGCGGTCTGCGCAGAGTTATGCGTGATTCTCCTGTTCTCCACGATCGTGCTCAATGTGGTGATTGCATAAGCAGTTGTGGATGTACCATCCGGGAGCTTCAAACAGGAGTCATCACAAAACAGCTCCCCTTGTAGATTGTTCAAAGGAATGTCTGTTAGATCAATTCTGCCTTTGGTCTCTTGTTCTGTAGTGTAAAGGCAGTCATGTGACTCTTGCAAACTAGATCAATTCATATCTCGTTAATCGTGCGGAGGTGAGGTGTTGCGTTTGTGTTCTGTTTAATAGAACATCTACAGAGTGAGATACCATCAGGGTTAAAGCATGGCCTAGGACCCATTCCCCGCTCTCTTTTACAGACGCAGCAGCAGCAGTGACAGCGCTCAAACATCTTGGCAAAGCGCATGCTACAGGATCAAGGGCGGAAGAAAAGTAGCCGCACGGTCTGTTCTCCCCTCCATGTTCCTGCGTTAATACAGCCAAAGCACATCCATCACATTCATGCACATGCAACACAAAGGCCTTTTCATAGTTGGGTGTGCCCAAAACTGGTGCCGAGCACAATGCAGTCCTGAGCAGATCAAATGCTTGATGGTGCTCCAAGTTCCACAGCAATGGCAAAGAAATACCCTTCTTCGTCAAAGCCAACATTGGTTTAATCACTAAGGAGAAGTTTGGGATCCACTGCCTACAGTAAGAAGCCATTCCTATCAAGGCTCTGACTTCCTTCTGTGTATTTGGGACAGACATGCTAGAAATTATTTTTATCCATTCAGGCATCAACCGTCTTCCCTCCTTTGACAGGAGATAGCCTAAATAGGCGACCTCCTGTTGACAATATTGATATTTATTTAAGTGAAGCTTTGTGTCCATGTTGTGCTAGGTGGATAAGCAACAACACGGTGCACTCTTTATAAGCGCTCTCTGAGTCAGCAGCTAAGAGTAGGTTGTCAACATATTGAAACAGTGCACAAGTAGTGGGCAACTCGAGTGTGTCGAGCTGCTCTTTCAAAGCCCTACCGTAGATGCTAGGACTTTCTGTGTAACCTTGCGGTGCACGGGTAAAGGTAAACGAGCGTCCCCCTAAGGTGAACGCGAACAAGTATCTACTGTTTTTATGTATAGGGATACTAAAGAAGGCATTTTTTATATCCACCACACTAAAGTGAGTAGCTGAAGCCGGAATCATGGTTAATATTGTCGTTGCATCATGCACAATGGGAACTTGTGGAGCAACAATCTTATTGATGGCACGTAAATCAATAATGAAACGGAAGGGAATTGCATTATCACCTTTTTTGTACAGGGCAAAATCAGACTATTGCACAAACTATCTGCAATTTCCTCAATCACCCCTCGATGCACAAAACCGGAGACGATGCATTTCAAAGCTTGCTCAGCATCGACCGAGATCTTATACTGGGGAATACGTGGCAACGTCACTCCATGTTTCAAAAAAATCTTAACATTCTCAATTTGCAAAACACCAACATCATTGTCGTCAATTGCCCACAAACACTACGGAACATCACTAAATTCCGGCGGCAAAGGTCTGGTCAAGAATTGAGAGACAGAAAGTTGCTGTGGTGAAATCGTAAAACGCACTCCATCAGAAGAACAATGAATTACCGCATTTAATTCCTTCAACAGATTCAACCCCAACAAATTCTCTCGACAATTTGTGGTCAAAAGGAATGGACAGTGGTCCGTAAATAGGTACCGGTGAAGAAACCGGACAGACAACTGGTGTGCCAGAAAACCCTACAGAAACATTGGTTTGCCCTGACAGTGGAATGTTTGGAACCCGTGAATGGTCAATGGAACACTTCTGTGTCCCTGTATCTATCAAGAATAGATGTTTCCTATTTCCCACTATCATCTCAACGTAGGGACCTTTCTGATTAACGGGTATAGGCGTCGGTTCCAAACCCTGTTTGGGGCAATCCTAGCAAAACAGAATGTCGTCGAAAGGAAGTTCTTCAGAGAGGTAAGCAGCAGAAGGATGATCAAAAATGTTTCTATTATCCACACTTGGTGCCTGATTGTTCTGTGAAAAAGGTTGCTGTGAATCCTGTGAAAACTGAATTCTACCAAGACCCCCCCCTGGGCGGCCTATGGATCGTCTACCCATATTCCCAAATGCGGTATACGACCTCTGCTGGAGGATCGGGCATTGTGCACGCCAATGACCCTCTTGTCTGCAATAAGCACACTGGTTTATGTTTACAGGACCCAATGGCACATTTCCCTGTGGAAAATACTGACCCCTAAATTGTGAATGACCCCCTCTAGGGCCTCTAACAATCTCCTTCAATAATACTTTTGTCTTTAAGTCACCTTTTCTCTTTTCAACTATTTCCTTTTCGTTATTGACACGATTCTCATAGTACTGACCCATATGCAGTACTTCTGACTGAGACTTCGCTTGCCAAGCGCTCTCTGAAGACATAATTTGTGACTGGATGTCAGGCAGTAATCCACGCACACATTTGTCCACGAATAGTCGCTGCCCAGACTCTGTGTTTAAGTCTTGCCCACTGTAATCTGAGAATACTTGTTTGAACCAATTAAATAACTCGGTAGCACCCTCAGGCTTTCCTTGGACACAGGCCGTAAACTTGTCCCAAATAATCCTTCTCTCAAGAATTATAGCTTTCAATTTTGTAACTATTCTATCAGGCAAAGTTAGTATTACCTGCGGTGGTCTCACACCAGCTGGCATTTCTCTATCGAGTCTAGCCATATTAACCCATGAATCTCCTAACCCTGAAACATTATTTACAGTCCTAATCTGCTTCCACAAATCAACAAGCAGGAGTATGGGAAATAACAAATCAATATCACTTAAGGTAAATACTGACAACTGCAAGACAGACTCTATTTCTTTGTAGAACCCTGTCGGATTCTTCCTAATATCAGGAATAGATTGTTTTATGGTGTTCACTTCCTGTCTCGAGAACGGGACGTGAATGAACTGTGACACATAATGTGCAGGGATATCTTGAGCAGGTGTACCTGCTGCAGGATCAGCAGGAATCTCAACTTTTGGGACAAATGTCGAAGGAACCTCTCTCATAGGCAACTGAGAAGTAGGCAACTCCAAACGCTTACTAAGCAACAGAGCTAGATCGAGCGCTAAAGCAGCCGAAGAAGTGTCAAATGAAAAAGCCCTCTTATAAATACTCAATAACTCTGCGGGACAACAAATCTTTCTTTTTACCCATTCATCCTGTAGGTATTCTACCATTAACTGTATAACTTTCCTCTGCATTTCTGGCATATGCTGACTATATGTGTCATATAATTCAACGGGAGTTATTGACATGTTTGAGATCCACCTAATCGCATCTTTCGTACAAATTCGTGTTTCTTCATTTATCGATTTACGACAAGGAAAGAACCGTTTCTGTAAAAATATAGCATCCAAACTATCACCATCTACATCTTCATTCCTTAACCTTTCCAACTCCCTTCCGTACACAAAAACCCTCTCGCCACGCTCTTGTACTTTCTCTGCAGTATCTCTAGAAAATGCTAAAGTACTCAGATCCCTTAACCTTTGCTGGAGATCTATATCATTTAGCCTATTCCACATAAATGAATTCCTAATCCTTCAATAAAAGATTTTTCTCAGGAAAATTATCTAGGTTCAAGAGTGTGGATAAAACATCAGCTTGTTTACCCCTCTCCATGCAATGTCTAGCCCATGCAGTCAATTCATGCTATCTCTCTGAAGACACAGTATTACGGGTTACAACCCTCGATTTCAATCCCGCTCCCCGATCTGCTACAAGCGGTGTAGAACCACTTGGAAGAGGGAGAGTAGGCACATTTTGAACATTCGGAAACAGAGGTACTATCACTGGCACAACAGGCAAACCCACCGGACCCGTAACAGCAGGCAAAGGTAGAGGAACAGGTGGAGGAGCAACGACAAGAGGAGGATCAACAGCCGGAGGAGGAGGAACATTAAGAGGAGCAATAGGAGGAGCAGGAAGAGCCGGAGGAGCTACGGGAGGAGGAATAACAGCAGGAAGAGGTAAAGCAGCAGGAAGAGGTAAAACAGCAGGAAGAGGAACATACGGAGGTGGCGCAGTGGCACCAGGCCTTCATTCATTTAAAAGTTTGTCAATAAGCTCATCAGACACATGAAAGTCTTTAGATGGATATATTTTCTGGATACCAAGTGAAAAAGCCCTATCCATATTACTAACTGACTCAGACTGTTTATTCAGGTCATAGAACAACGCTTTTTCGGCGTTTGTCATATGACGGCGCACATGCTTTTCTCTACTCTTAAGCTGCTGCATAGCTTCTTTCTTCCAATTCTGTTATACATCGAATGCTGCAGGACTAGCCTTTTTCTTCAATAATATGGATTCTAAATATTCAATACGAGGAATTTCAAAACTACCATTGATTGGCTACTGAAGTTCGGAAGCATGTCTAGTTTGTCTGTGCTAAATATCATTAAACACAATACTACCAATGCCGTGCTTACAGTACACAGTACGTGCTGGCGACTCCTTCATTGGTGCCGGTCGGCCAAATTCCAAAGATTGTCTGCCACTACAGAATAACGCCCTGAAGCAGGCAGACAATTTCCCAGGCATATCAGAATACTGTTGTTAGCTGGTCAATAATTACACTTGCAAGTGTAATGCGCCAAAACAAATTATCAGGATACTTAAGAATCGGGTCACGACTCACCTGATCAAATCCTAAGGAAGTCCGATCGGATTACAAAGTTCTAACTAAGGTCCCACATGTTTGGTGATTTCGGCAAATCTGCCCGCCTCGATATATGGACTCTCGTCAAGATGCCGACTCGGATCACATGCTCATCGTCCAGGGATCGGGTCGTGCAGCGCTGCTGAGGTGTCGCTTCTCATCCAAGAAAGGGGCCCGCCTTTTACACCGTCCAATCCCGGTCCGATAGCCGCGTCAACCTACAACTAGAGGATGCTGCTCTATTTGTGTGCAATATTGGATTCTTCTAAACAGGCAGCATTGAGATGTATGCCATGATGGTAAGTAGTGACTGAGGAGAATGCCCTCTTGTGTCATTGATGCCATTCACATTCAAAGACATCATCTGAAAACACCCACCAATTCCTTGCTGTTCTCTGGCTTCTATCACATAATAAAAACAGAGCACTCATTAAGTTATCCTCCTTTTCGTTATTGACACGATTCTCATAGTACTGAGCCATATGCAGTACTTCTGACTGAGACTTTGCTTGCCAAGCACTCTCTGAAGACATAATCTGTGACTGGATGTCAGGCAGTAATCTGTCTCTACACTCCACATTTGATGCAATACTAATCCAGAGGGACACAGCTGGTATCCCCTTCTACTGCCCCATCTTTTCATAATTATCATTTAAGACACCCAACCCCAAAAAAAATACCTTTCTTGCCTGAGTGGAGAAGAGAGGCATCTTGCTCTTCCCCTCCTTTGTCCTTTATTTTTTATTTATTTGTAACTTTGTTTTTATTGGCATTTCCAACATAAAAATGAAAGAACAATCCCTCCTCCTTTCCCCCAACCCCTCCACCTGGCACACGTGCAGTTTTTCAGTGCATTACACGTTCTCCTCTGGAGCGGGATCCGTGCATGGCAGCTTTCATGTATGCCAAATATGTGCTGAAAGGAAAGGGGCATGTTTCATTTGTGTGTCATAAGCAATCATAATGACAAAATTACACGATGACAGCCCGTCAACATAAATAAATAAATAAACAAATAAACAAATAAATAAATAAATAAATAAATAAATAATTCTCCTCTTAGGTCAATTTCACTGCCTTGTGAAAGAGAGGAACTTAGTCCAGAAAGTTTGCATTTGATTTGATTACATACTTTCAACCCAACATGTATCAATACAGCACTCTTGTTGTGCTCCAGCCACCACCAGAGCTTCTACTTATATTGAAATTAAAAGCATCTAACACCGTCCACTCCTAAGAGGAGGCGCCCCCCGACACTGCAGAATCCTGCAAAGAAGTGTGCTGAGAGATTTTAGCTGAAAACAGGCCCACGACTGGGACTTATGCTTTGAGATATAGGGCCTCATTACACGGTATGCGGTAACCATGGCGCTATTAGCGCCATGGTTGCCGCCGGTGTTTTACCGTGTCCACCTTGGTGGATGGCGGAATTACCGCCCTACTCCAAGGTGAGGGGGGGTGGTAATTCCCCATTCACCAAGGCCCTTCCCCATTCCCATTTTTGCCCCCATAGGGCTCAAAGGGAATGTGGAAGGAGCTATTTACGGTACCGCAAATTGCGGTACCGTAATTAGCACCAAGGTCCCTTAGCAGGCCCGTTCCTTAACGGCTGGTAAAACCAGCCGTTAAGGTCGGGTCCCGCAAAGGGACCTCGTAGTAAGGCGGTAAGGGTTTACCAGTACCGGTGCCCTTACCCGTGCCGGTAAACCCTTACCGCCTACCGTGTAATGAGGCCCATAGAGTGTTCCGTGCCAAACCAGGACACTACCTTCTTTTCATGCGATGCAACCTGTCCTGCGCCGACTTTGCAGTTGTCATTGACGTGCACACTAGAGCATGCTGACGCAGTGTCTCGAGCCCTCTCCGAGCTACACTTCTCCAACTGCCCCAGAAGAGCGAACCCCCTCAACATGAAGACGTTTCATTGGCTGCGGTCTCCACCCACAATGCTGCACCATGAACACTTTCTTGCGCAACCTGAGTCGGCACTCACATTTCTGTTGTTGGGGACAGAGCTTCAAGATGCACCATGAGACGAATGACAGACTTCAAGTGCAGAAGAACATGTGAGCAGGCTCTCGCTGCCTTTCTGCAAAGCCTTCAAATCATCCTGAGCGCAGGGATTTCCAAATTAGAACCCATCCAGAGAAATCCTGACTGAAATTGTCTTTAAAAAGGCTCAACAATGCAATGTGGATTTTTTATATGGAACGCTTACACACCGACCTGTCTCCAATGAGCTACAGGCATTGCCCTTTTTTCACTAAGAAACTGCTTCTCGTGCACCAATTAATGACTAAAAGAAACTCGTTTTTGGCCCCTTCTTCACAAGATGCTACAAATCCAGCTCTATTCAGTGTAAGGATTTCTAGCAGAACAAAGACAAATACGTGCTAGTTGTTAGATCGTGTCTAGTATAGCATATGTTTAGCTCAGTGAAAAAGACAGAGATGGCAATTTTGTGAATTTTTGCTCACTCTATGTTTTGAGGGCCTCGCTCTAGACAGAATGTGCTGCTTCCAGCGATGTGCCGTGGGCGAGAGATCAGGCGCCGTACTGGTGCCATTGTGGATGCAATAGCTGGATGCTGGTCCGAGGGCTGCAGACCGGTTGGCTCCCTCGAGTGAGAGCATTAATTCTGGCACAGTTCGTGTTATAGTTTGGCCATGTGAAGGGAATTGTGGGTAGTTCAGCATTGTGGCAGATGGTACTTGGGATATTGATTGACATCCGTAGCATTAGGTAGCTTGGTGGTTCAAACTCTGGTGGAAGTGTCATGCACAGGATTTCAGGATCCTGTCCTTAGTTGGTATCTCCATGATAATTGACAATCGAATCCCTCTTTCCTGTTGAGTGAACATTTTTGGAGTCTGAAACTCTCAGGGTCTAGAGGAAGGTGCCGGGTGTCATAAATAGAAGATGTGTTCCGTGACCTTTTACCTGCTTTAGAGAACTCTAACAGCAGGGCCAGTTCTGCTATGCAGGCTACTTGATGGCACCCCAATCCACCTCCAGGTGTATTTAGACTCTGCGTCTGTGCTGAGAGGTCATATATCAGGATTCAGAAAGTACTGAGCAGGAAAAACAAAGCTGGATTCTGATAAGTTATGTATGGCAGAGGCACGAGACGGAGCAAACAAGAATTGTTGACTTCTGATGGGGGGGGGACACAATGCAGACAATGCTGGTAGAGGTTTAGGCCTGGTTGTGAGAGCCAGACTCAAATCGCTTCATCTAAGATTTGATGGTACTTGCGGGTCACGATGGAATTTCCTACCCTGTACCTGCCATGGTATGCCTATTGTCTGGTTGAGAGTGTGCATGCCGGTTTCCTGTTGCTGGAAATGTGATCAGAATATATAGCAAACATCCCAATGGGAGCCAAAGTGTCAAGCACTCCCTTCCATTCTTTTGGCCCCAACTTGAATGTGCTTGGCAATTGCTCAATGGAGAGAGAACAATCCTATCTAAAATGGCTGCCCAGACATAATGAGAATAGATGCTTATCATGTGACGTCAAAGCTCAACCGCCAATCAGAGTGTGCCCGTGAACCAATCAGTCTTACTCTGTGATGGTGGAGAGGCAACGTGCAAGCAGCAACTCCTCTACATAACAGGCCCCCTAAACTAGGGGACACAGGGCAACGTGCTGGCTCACACATGGAGGGCAATCATGACAAAGCTTTGAGTGCAGACATAAAGCATATGCCTCAAGACGTCTGATGAGCTGGAAGCTCAGTGTTCCCGGTTACTCCCAAATTAGCCTCTGTAATGTTTCATTTATCTGAGTCCAACTTCCAAGCATCACCAGGAAGACAAAACGAGTGATCAGCACAGACATCTGTTGAGTCTCGGCTCATCCCCCAAGCTTGACAGATTCCTGTTGCTGTGTGATGCAAAGGCTTGGTTAAAGCCGGCCGGCGAGCTCTCAGACCCGCCGAGCCAGAGGCTCTATGCCTCATTCTGAAGTTGCTTCTGATAAATTGTGCGGACTGAATAAAATGTAATTGTTATGACATATCATTTAATTCATTTCATTTTTGTCATTTGTAAAGCGCCGTTCACCATTTTTATGGTCCCAAGGTAATGTGGGTTGAACGCCCTCCAAGGGACCAAAATCCAGCTATGGGAAAGTTGTGAGGTGCTAATTTGCATGTGTGCTTCCCAAAAGGAGGGTCGCAAACATTCTCAACCATATGGTTGGGAAGCTACTTTGCCCAAAATCCCTGTTGGCAAAAGCCGGGGGCGCTCGTGGTCCACCAGAAAATTGGTGATTATGATTTCGGCAATATTTTTCACTAAAATACTACATGCAGTAATTACTCTATTTTTCGGTATTCTGCTGCACACTGACCGATTACAAGTCCCAGCGCAAATCAGATACACGAGGCTTTCCATTACTACACATGTGCAGTACAGGACACAAGGAGGCAGACATTTCTAGACACGTGCAGTACAGGACACAAAGAGGAGGCCATTTCTAGATACGTGCAGTACAGGACACAAGGAGGCAGACATTTCTAGACACGTGCAGTACAGGACACAAGGAGGCGGACATTTCTAGACACGTGCAGTACAGGACACAAAGAGAAGGCCATTTCTAGACACGTGCAGTACAGGACACAAGGAGGCGGACATTTCTAGACACGTGCAGTACAGGACACAAAGAGGTGGCCCTTACTACACACGTGCAATACAGGACAAAAGGAGGCGGTCATTTCTAGACACGTGCAGTACAGGACACAAGGAGGAGGCCATTTCTAGACACGTGCAGTACAGGACACAAAGAGGTGGCCATTACTACACACGTGCAATACAGGACACAAGGAGGCGGACATTTCTAGACACGTGCAGTACAGGAGACAATGAGGTGGCTATTTCTAGACACGTGCACTACAGGACACAAGGACGCGGCCATTTATAGACACGTGCACTACTTGACACAAGGAGGCGGCCATTTCTAGACACGTGCACTACTTGATACAAGGAGGCGGCCATTTCTAGACACGTGTACTACTTGACACAAGGAGGCGGCCATTTCTAGACACGTGCACTACTTGACACAAGGAGGCGGCCATTTCAAATCTGGTCAACACAATCGAGCCATAACCCACCACTACCAACATGCGTCAGGGCCAGAGGCGCAGCCAGGATTCTTTAACAAGTGGGGCCGGAGGAGAATGGATTTGGCCACCCATAAGAAAAGGGGACCCCACAGAGCGAATGGGGTTTATTCTACCCCTAGAGAGTTTTTCCCGATTTTTTTTTCGTTTTAACAGAACATTTAAACTAAGGTAAAGCATCAAACAGTATGAATTCTGTGTATCCAATACGTCGATTGAAGACGTGTTATGTATACTACACAAATCATATTTCCATAAAACATCAAAATCCAATCCTAGTTTACTAATTATTAGATGACCATGTTTCGTAATTGGGCAATTTCTATGTTGACATCTATATGCCCTGACAATAACAGCTTTAACTATTAACACCAGCAACTCCCAGAGATATCTACCACCCACTAGTCTATGTGAATGTGCTTCTGACTGGTCTGTTGTTAGTGGGGAATGTCTACCGAACAAGAAGAGACATGGATGGTGCGTGCATCTGAACACAGGCAGACATTACGCACAGGTTTGTATCATTGATTGTTTTCGGGTGATGCCTTGTATGAAAGGTTTATATACTGAAAATATCTCCATTTAGCAGAACATTTTGTTTCAAATAAAGCCATGCAGACATATGATAAGGACCATTCCACATATTGCACTTTAATATTAATCCATTTGAATGTTGACTTGCCCTTCATCATGCCCATTCCTTTTCTTCATTCCCGAAAATATAATAACAATTCCTGACCCTTTCCCACTACCTCCAACCATCTGTTAGCATGTTCTGTACTTAATTCACACAATACTCCAACCATCTGTGAAATTACTCTACCCTCCTCCTTGGCTACCTTGCCTTCTCCTTCCCTCTCTGCCCCCTCTCGGGCTCCTTCTACACCTCCGAAGGGCGTACCTCTGATCTGTACCCCTCCCCGAAAGTCCTTCAAGGATGGCAACCTTTTCCATATTTCCACTCTAAACTCTTGCTCTGCTGTCAAACACTCCTCTGATATCTGCCGCCTTCTGGAAGAACTTGACCTCGATGTCCTCGGTCTCACAAAGACATAGTTCACGGCCAGCTCTGTCACTAGCTTTGACACGCTCCTACCCCATGGCCACAAGATCCTCTCCGCGCCCAGGTGCAACCGCTCTGGAGGGGGTGTTGCCCTGATCTTCCCTGAGTGGATTCCTGCCTCTGTCACTCCTACGCAGTCACACTCCTCTTTTGAATGCCTCGTCCGCAGGCTCTCTCTCTCACCTAGCCATTCCCTTACTGTGGCTACTATCTATCGGCCACTTGGTCAGATCTCCTCCTTCCTATCTGAGTGGGCGGACCTCTCCTCCTCACTCCTGCCCTCGCCACTCAACTCCTCCTTCTCAGAGATTTCAACATTCACCTGGATGACTCCTGTCCTTCCTCTGTACTCTTTCGCAACCTCTGCAACTCTCACTCACTATTCTCCCCTCTGGCCCGACTCACTCTGCAGGGCACACTCTGGATGTTCTGATCTCCTCAGAGCTCCCCCTCTGTGTTCCTCTCTCCACTCCTCTCTCCTGGAGTGATCACTGTCTCCTCTCCTCCCACCTCACCCTCCCTACCCCTCAGGCCAAGCCACTTCCATCACTGCAACCTACCTTCTTGGTCATCTGACCCATGAAGCGCGTGTCAGCTGAGGCTTTCGCTGCCACCTTCTCACCCCCATCCATCTTTGGCTGCATTTCACCCTTACACAGCCCTCTCCATGCTCCACTCTGCTATCTCTGATACTCTTGATATCCTTGCCCCTGTCATGAAAATCTACCTGAAGCCCAAAGCTAAGTGCAACTCCTGGTACGATTCAGACCTAGTCACCCTAAAAGGTAAGTGCAGAGTGGCCGAGAGGAAATGGTGTGCTTCATGTACATCCTCTGACAAACTGGCCTGCTGCCTGCTGTAAAGGCTATACCGTCTCTCTGCGCTAACCAAGAAGAGAGCTCATATCCAAGCCTGCGTCTCTGCAGCATCTAACAACTCGGCTGAACTCTTTAAAATCTGCAAGAAACTGGCCAATCCTGCCGCAGTCTCTACCTCTCTTGTCCCGTCCCAGGCCCTCTGTACGGCACTGGCCTCTCATTTCATCTCTAAAACTCAGGACATCCTGTCCTCACTCTCCTCCTATCCCCTCCCTTCCCCTACTCCCTGCTCTTCCTCTGGCCCTTCTGCAGCCACCCATCTCCCTCCTTCACTTCCTTTCCTATGTTCTCCGCAGGCAAGGTTTCTAGACAAGTCCGATCTATGAAAGTCTCATCGAAACAGGTTCACCCCTGTCCCTCCAAAACTATCAAGGACCACACTGACTCCCTTGCTCCTGCCCATGGCTGATTTCTGCAATCACTCTTTCACCACGGGAGTCTTCCCATCCCCCTGAAGCACTCCCTTATGAACCCCCTTCTCAAGAAACCCTCTGCCGACCCCTCATGTCCGGCTAATTGTCGCCCAATCTCCATCACTCCCTTCCTGAGCAAGCTCCTGGAGAAACTGGCAATCTCCCAGCTTAATTTCCACACTGAATCTATTGGTTGTCTTCATGACCATCAATCTGGCTTCAGAGCTGCCAGAAGCACGGAAACTGCCCTCCTGAACATCCGTGAGGATCTGATCTCCAACCTTGACTCTAACACCCCTTGTGTCCTCATCCTGCTTGATCTCTCATCTGCCTTTGCCACTGTCAACGATGCCATCCTGCTCCACTGTCTCCGTGATAACCTGGGTATCACTGGTCAGGGTCTGGCGTGGCTGACTTCATTCATCTCTGACCGACCCTCCTAGGTCCAACTTGGGTCCTTCCTGTCCGCTACCTTTTTCTCTACCTGTGGTGTCCCCCAGGGGTCTAACCTCTCCCCCTGGCTGTTCAACCAATACCTGGCACCCCTTGCCCACTGCATTGCGGCTCTCTACCCCAACTTTCAGTGCTATGCGGATGACACCCAGCTCATTTTCAGGCTACCCTCTGCCTCCTACTTTCCTTCCCTTATCTCTGACTGTCTGTCTGCTATCCAGGAGTGGTGTGCTGCCAATGTCCTCTGCCTTAATGTCAGTAAGACTGAGATTCTCCTGATCGGCACACCCGCTCCCCCCTTTCCTGTTGCTCTCTGGCCGGCTGGTCTTCTTCCTGTTCTCACCTGCAAGCCAAAAACCTTGGGGTCATCTTCAACTCCACACTCTCCTTCTGTCCTCTCATCTCTGAAGTTTCCAAGAAGTCACACTACCAGCTGCACCTCCTCAGTGTATTCTGCCTTTCCTCTCCTTCCCCCAGAAGCTCACTGTCTCCAGAGCTCTGGTTCTCTCTAGGCTGAACTATTGCAACAGCCTCTTTCTAAATCTGCCTGCTTCTACTCTCCGCCCTCTACAACTCATCCAGAACAGGACTGCGAGACTTGTTGTTGGTCTCAAGCCCAGGGATCGTATCTCTCCAGGACTGAAATCTCTGCACTGGCTCCAGTGGCTGTGAGGATTAAGTTCAAAACCCTCTGCATTGTCCACAAGGCCTTCTGGGGTCTGGGGCCTCAATACCTTCAACTATCTCTTCCTATATCTTCCTTCTCGAGCTCTTCGCTCATCTGCCTCCAACTCCCTCAGGGTCAGTCGCTTCTCCAAGCAACGAGTTGGTGGTAGATCTCTCTCCTCGGCTGGTGCCTCTCTCTGGAACAGCCTCCCTGCCTCCCTTAAACTTGAGGAGAACCATCTCTGGTTCCGGAAACACCTCAAAACCTTTCAATTTGCTTTTGCTTTCTCTCCTTCTCTCCTCTGCTGACCTCATGCCTAAAACCGGTACTGCACTGGTTACCAGGACTCCCTCTGATCCCAGGCCCAGGTCCCTCTCCCGCCAGCATCACACACCCGCACTGCATACCTGGCAACCCCCGCACTTGGGGACTGTTCTGTATCCCAACAGTCCTCCTACCAGGCCTCGATAGCTGATGTCCGCACTTACCCATGCACTTGCCACCTGCTGGCTGTTATTTTACTTATTGCTATTATCTATTCACATGTACTGCACTTTCCTTTCCTCCCTTCCCACACACTTGCGCGATCTGAATGACACCTGGCCTAGTAGGATCGTTGTCCGTCCCCCTTTGATTCCCTCCCTTGCCTCGTCGCGCCATGAAACACTTGTGCCTTGGCACATTATAAATGCCATATCATATCATTTCATACTCTGCCTTCACCACACCCTTCATCCCTTTTCTCCCATTCTGTCCCCCCTTCACTACATACTTTCACATTCTGTCATTCCCTCACTACACCACCCAATCCTCTGATCAACCCTTATGTTCTCCTTTTTCTACATCCTACAACACTCTGACCACATTCTGCCCTTCTCCACTACATTGTCAAAGCCTCTGCTCACTTTCTTTTTACTGAGAAAGTAATGCATATTTGCTTCATGAACATATGTTTCAAATAAGGATGGCTCTTATTGCTGTCAGGTTGATTTATCATGTGATGTGGAGATTTAACCGCCATATATATTGAACTGTGTTTAACCCTTGAATAAGAACATTTCAGGAAGTATTTTGCTGGTTCTAATATTGAAAGTGTAATATGTGGAGATGAAGTCTCCTCTGTTATCAACCAAGAAGCTAGGACTTAATGCCCTGCCTGCCATAATTGACACATTACGATGACCTGACAAATCAATGTTCATTACTGTGCAATGTTTTGCGTAGCTGTCGTATGGAAAGTCTAACTCGTATGGGTTTATAATCTATAGTGTTTATCTATAAATAAATATGAACTATGTATATAATGAGTAAAGGTGCAGAGGAAAATGCCAACTGTGGTTCTTATGTTGTGAGGGAGGCAGAGAAAGAGTGCCAGGCATGGGTTTTGTGTTATGTGTTGGGGAGGCATTATGACAAGGGTGGTCCTTGTTCTGTGCCAGCGCATATTTGGCTCTTAGAGCGAAGCCAGACCCCCTGACTTGGTTTAAGCTATTATTTCTCTAGCTGTTCCACCTCTTTACATTGGTCTAAAACTAAAGATGGGAATGCATGGGACGAGATGTAAGACTGGTACACTAGTTCAACTGGGCTAACATCCCAGCTTTTCCATTTCAAATACCAAATCAAATGATACTATGCTGGTGAAATCATTTTACAACCCAGTTTACTTCTTTTGGTTTGTGAGGGAGGTTCTCTGGGGCCCGGGTTTCTAAGAAGCAAAAACATAACTGAAAGATATGTTGTATACACGGAAATGAATGCAAATAATGTCTACTGTGTATACTTGAGAATGTGTAGGAGAGGTTGGTATTGAGTTTAGAGTTTCTGCAAGTGGTGGCCTCTGCTTTGTGGACTTGGGCCACTGTGCCATGGGCCATAAGATTGTACTTGCACCCAGGCCAAAAGTTGCCAGTCTTCCCCTGCTCACATCTCTGTATTCTGGTAAAGCCTTTAAGCATTATATTTGACAAATATCATTCACTCCAAATTAGAAAATGAACTAAGCATGTGCCAGCCATTCAAGATATTGTCACTTTTCAATTAGTAAAATACCATTTAGTCATCCCTGAGATTAGTTATTGACTCACAGCTTCAGTTTAAACTCTGTAATCAGTCTTTGGTTGAGACACCTACATCCATCTAGTTTCTCTTTGCTCTAACAATAATGTGATTCTTGTTCTTGATTTCTGTATTTTGATCCAACCTCTTGTAATATTTTTCCTGGACTCCAGCGGTGCCCGCTTGGCTGGCGTCCCTAAATCCTCCCTTGTGTCATTGAGAGGGATTGGTTGGAGGTCTTAATGCTGTGCCAGGGTACCCATGTGAGCTTCGGCGATTGCATCCGCTCTCTCTGTCATTGATAGGGGTTGGGCAGTGGTCTTAATGCTGTGCCAGAGTATCCATGCAAGTTTGGCGATGCCATCAGCTTTCCCCGTCATTCAGAGGGTTTGGGTGGAAGTCTTAATGCTATGCCAGAGTACCCATGGGAGCTTGGCGGTGCCATTAGCTATCTCCGTTATTGAGAGGGTTTGGGTTGAGGTCTTAATGCTGTGCCAGGGTACCCATGGGAGCTTGGCGGTGCCATTAGCTATCTCCGTTATTGAGAGGGTTTGGGTGGAGGTCTTAATGCTGTGCCAGGGTACCCATGGGAGCTTGGCGGTGCAATACGTTCTCTTCACATTCAAACCCAACTGCATTGGCTCCATTTGGATACTTGCAGGCAGACCTTATGTCTTAAATTCTTAATTGGGCCCCTCTGTTTCTCACTCAAATTCTTTCAACCCCTAGTTCTGTATGCATTTTGCCTTCCTGATGCCTTTTCGCACCATACGGCACATGCCCCCCAGTGTATCAGGCCTATTTTCCCTTTTGCATGATTCTGAGGCATGCTTGAAGTTAGCTGGCGTTTCTATGTGGAAGGCTCCTTCTAGATGGAATGAATATGTCTATGTTCACACTGTAAACACTGCCAGACCTCGGAAAACATGTATCTGGCACCAACACAGCTAGAAAGAGCCTACTGTACAAAGTCTGCTGAATGAAACCTGCACTACACGAGGCATATGATTGGCAACTGTGAGCATCACAAAGAGCATTGTGTTAGTCACTGAAAATATACATATTACTGCTCCCACAGGGTCACGGCCAGTGGGATTCGTTTTGAGGTAGTGGACTACGATATTGACCAGGGGGACTGGCATTGGAGGAATTGATATTGGGGGATTGACTAATTGGGGATTGGCTAATGTGATTAGCTTTAGGGATGATTGATGGGGGAACGTTACAGGTAACCATTTGTATTTCAGAAATTGACTGATGCCCTTGGGCTATCGGCGCTATATAAAAACTAAATACATACATACATACATACATACATGGCAGTGTTGGGCTGGGAGTTGTGACCTGTGATGAGACCTTGAAAAAAAAGTATTATGGATCATGGGACTGGTATACAGGAATGGCATGCTGCATTGACTTTAATGGGGATTCGCCAGTGGACCTGGCATATAATGGCCTGGCATTCTAGTGGCCTGGGGAAATGGTCTGTTTGTGTTACATTTGGGTTTAGCTTATACAGTATCTACATGTACCTGTGAGCTTGGCTTTGGAGCACTGGCATATGTGATTGCCCTGAAGTCTGGCCTTACAGTGGGCTCTTAGGTTTGAGCTAGTGGTGGGCTTACCACTAAGTAACTGACCCATTTGTTCGGCCTGTGGCATAGACATTGAAGGCTATAGACAGAGAGATGTCTCTCTTGAATTGGCTTTGGGGTGTTTGAGACTGGAGACATTGCCCCGTGGGATTGATTTCTGGGAATGATTTGGTTGATTGTTGTATGTATTGTCCTATTAAAAAGGACTCTATAAGTCTCTGTGCACTGCAAACTAGGGTGGCTGTCCTCTCCAAAGCCATACACCAAACCAAATATAAAACATTTAGATAATCTTCCTAGTCCACTGAACTACCAGGCCATCATATGTCAGTTCCACTGGTTAATCCCCTATAAGGTTTCTGTGCACTGTCAACTAGCATGGTTGGTCTCTCCAATCTCCCCTTCCTTGCTTAATGTGAGCACTGCCAACCCTTGATAGAAGCAAACGAGGCAGATTGAACATATATTGCTTTTGGGAGTTGGTGCCATTCACTGTTCACAAAAAGAGAAACATATTTACAGCCAACGAGCAATGCAGTGCAATGAGCAAAGGGCAATGAGAAATGCAGTGCAATGAGCAATGGGCAATGAGAAATGCAGTGCAATGAGCAAAGGGCAATGAGAAATGCAGTGCAATGAGCAAAGGGCAATGAGAAATGCAGTGCAATAGGCAATGAGAAATGCAGTGCAATGAGCAAAGGGCAATGAGAAATGCAGTGCAATGAGCAAAGGGCAATGAGAAATGTAGTGCAATGGGCAATGAGAAATGCAGTGCAATGAGCAAAGGGCAATGAGAAATGCAGTGCAATGAGCAATGGGCAATGGGAAATGCAGTGCAATGAGCAAAGGGCAAAGAGAAATGCAGTGCAACGAGCAAAGGGCAATGAGAAATGCAGTGCAATGAGCAATGGGCAATGAGCAATGTGGTGCAATGACGCAGTTACTGGGAGCTTTTTAAGAAAGGAAGAGGACATGTTGATGAGAGCACAAGCTTTTCCGTGGGGTTCCTTATTATTTACAAAAGTCAAAAGGAGGGCATTGGTGTAGCTGGATAATGAGATGAGGAGACAAGACTTCAATACCCATACATTCTGTACCCATACAGCCCCCCCCTTTTTCTTCCTGCACTTATCAGACCCACCCTGTCTGCTGCCTTAAACCTAGCACTTGCAAATTGCTGGTTTCATTACCACTGTTTGTTGCCTTTATTATTTATTTATTGTTATTTATCTGTTTCTCCTCTGCTTGGCACTTTCCACCTCTCCCCCCTTCCATGCACTTTTACCCTCCCCCTCTCCCATGCACTTGCGCGTTCTCAATGTCACTGGGCCTAGTAAGATTGCTGTTTTGTTCTCCCCTGTTCCCCGCCCTTGCCTTGTTGCGCTCTGAAACACTTGTGTACGAGCACGATATAAATAAAATATCAATCAATACCAGATTAGGGTCGGTGAAGCAAGAGGAAAGAGCAACTTGGCACCCTGGCCAGGATTCAGGACAAGCCGAGTAGCTTCAATAGGGATCGAACCTGTTAATTTTGAGTATAAGTGAAGTTCAAGAGCGATAGTGAAGGGAGGCTTTGGGGACAAGCTGAATGTGACACAGGGAATTAGCAGCAGAGGGGTTAAGACTGCTCACTATTGTTCTTACTATTTGCTGGCCAATGGGTATCTTGGATTCAGAATATCCAGCCTTAGTTGTTTCACTCTGCAAACCAGATTGGGTTTAGCTCTGATTTTGGTTGTTTGTGCGGATGTTTGTCCATAAAAAGACAAACAGAAATCTGAGTCATTCAAATTGATCACCGGGCTGGAGAGCAACTACAATATCAAATACAAAAATCTGTCATCAGAGTGGGACATCTGGTAAGCATCGGTCTTCAAAACGGATGACATTGGTCATACAGTAAGGCAATGATATGAGTGCTTTTTTAAAGCTTCAGGTGGAGACAAATAGCTAAGACAAAAGATAGACAATCAAAGCCCATAGGGAAAATTAAGGATGGGTATAAAACTATTAAGGTTTTAACCCATGGTGAGAGAAATCTCCATTGTGGCCCAGTCAGGCCAATATCCCTCTCCTATAAGTTTAATTAATTTCATGTATGGGTCAGCTGCACCAGAAGGCAAAATTGATTGCAGAGGGAGAGAACACCTTCCAGAAAGGGGACCACAGCTCCACATCTGACAACATTCCCTGAGGAAACAGTAAATACTAAGCTGTCAAGGCCAGCATGAGGAGTCCATCATCAGGACCAGTCTGAGGAGTGGGTTCTGGAGCTTAGACTCACCAATCGGACCAGTGAAGGTACAGGGAATTAATCTTGAGATGTTTCTATCAACATTCTCCCAAAATTCAGTGTAATCATGGGGAGCACATTACCATGGGGAAATGTAAACATCTGGTGGTGGCAAAAACTGTGATATTCAGCAGTAACGAAACAAGGATTTAATTTTACAATTCGCCAGGTTTTGGCCTGATTTGTCCATGTTAAACAGACTGAAAGATGGGTACAGGTGCAGGGAATGTGTTGGGCAATACCTGTCCTGGTGCCTCAAGGGAGCACATTGATGGGAGATCTTGGGTGGAATTGTCCAGATTGGAGGCCTGGTCTGAACCTCCTGCATTCTAGAATGTGAAGCCCCATGCCTTGCCTTCATAGACAGATGGCAAGCCAGGGTCTCCTTATCTCCATCGCCCTTTGCCTCTTTTCACCTGAGATGTTGAAAGAGAACCTAGGGTCTAAATTACAGCCCTCTATCTTTCTAGGCATTCTTGTCCACAGAGCCTTGCTCTCCTGAGCTTTTTGCAACTGCTGCTCACACCCTACTTTTAGATATATTTAAGTGATTGCATGCATTGTGGGGGGATCCAGGGACTAGACAAAGGGAACTCCGTGCCAGGGAATATCTCAGGCAATCATCTTCTGCTGGGGGTACATCAGTGCCAAGAGATACAGAAATGCCGTTTCCCAAGAGGAAAGATGGCAAACTAGGGTAAAGACTCATCTGACTGGGGGCAAAGGGGTCCACAGAGAGGAAATGCTTAGTTATTTAATTAAGCTTGTCTCTTTACACATATCATGCACCCTGACATTTCCTGACCCCATCTTTCAGAATGGTGCCCGTGCATCCAACATGGTCTGTTCGCGGGTGTCGGTCCGCCCACCAGGTTAGGCCTGGAGGGCGAAAAGGCACCCGCGAGCAGAACTTGTAGTTTGCCAGTCCGATACAAACAGTACTCGAAATCTTACCGGTACCGAGGTTACTGGACTGGCAAACATATAATGAGGCCCACTGCCTATTTACCCACATAGAGCTAAGCAAATTAAATGTTCCAATTAATTTGCTTATTCATTACTATATAGCTCCTATCTGGGAGAGTACTTCCAGCAGAAGCCAATAGGTGGTGCTGTGGGCTGTATGGCTTGTTAACTGTAATGCCCTAATCAAGTCTCAGTCTACAGGCGGCAGAGTATTTTTTTTTTTGTCATTGCATTTTTTACACCCATCACAATATTGATGGTGTTTGGTATAGAAACCCCCTGCTACCATGGATGTGCATGGTCCATTCCCTAGACAGCCTCAGGAATCGTTGGTTGTGTATCTCTCTTCACTTCTCCTACCTCTCCTTTTCTTACTTCAGTGACACCGCTCCTTTCCATAGGCTCCCAGCGGATGTGCCATCATACCCAGATTCTGGAACTTCTAGGTCTGCACTGCCACCATCCAAACTACAGGGGCCACTGCAATCGCCTGTATATAATGTATAATTGGCTATTTATGAAAAGCTAAGGTATTTAACAATTTGTGCTATTTAAGTAGCAGTTATTTTCATCATACTATGAAATAACTAAGCCTGATTAAGTCAGAAATCAACGTTGATTTGTTTTTCTTTCTCTTTTAGGAATTTTGTATTACATGTATATCCACAATTTGAATTGTGGTACGTATACTTTTGTTCTATTTATGTACATGGAAAAACATGTTTGCTGTTTTTGTTAAATTTATTGTTGGCTAAAAATACATGATAAAATTATGCAATGTACGTGTTCACTGTGAACAGAGAGTATGGCCCTGATGAAGGAGATTACAATCTCCGAAATGCATTGCCAATGATTAAAGCTCTCATTTTTGTACTAGCCCTATGAAAAGTAATAAGAACTTGATCGCATTTTCTTTCGAAAAATTTCAAGAAATTTTCTTCAACGATTTTGAGTAACCTCAATTGAGGTACACTTGTGAGAGCGACCGTCTAGCCGCGTGTGCTACACTCAGCTTTTTTTGTATTGGTCTATTACGAGCACGGGTGTCTCTGGGCGTTCTTGCGGTCAACTCCTCAAAAACTTTATTTTGAAATTTAAAACGTTTTTTAAATTGATACAATAGATTGGAATAAAAGGTGGTGCCCACCTTTTCCATTTTTATTTTTTAACTGTTTGATATCAACCTCCTCCATTTCAACACTTATTGTACAGGACAAAGCCAGTGTTTAAATATATTATTTTATCATGCATAACATATTTATTTGCATCACTTTGCAAGCTGCATAGGATGTGTTAATTAAAACTTAAACATATTGTACATGTATTCTACATTCAAGCTGCTGGTTGTATTACAGCAATCAAGAGATGAACGATTGAAGGGCATGGTGGCATGGCTATTTACATTAAGGAAAAGAACACCACCTGCCACACCGACGAAGGATATTGCCAGCCACCTCTGAGTCCCGTGACCTTATCAAGGAACTCTGACTTTAACTTTGCTCCTCCGATTGGTCTCAGAACTTCTCATTGACTTTCTGTGACTTTATGGCATGCAGTAGTGTGTACATGATCCCATATATTACATGCTACAGCCTAGTTGGGACATCATGAATCGTGTAGCTATAGAAATGTAAAAGGTTATTACAACGGGTGACATATTGTGTAGGGAGGTTGCCTCAGAAAACTTTCCAGCGACAATGTAGAGGAGAAGCCAAGTGCCTCCACCAGAGGTCCCGCCCCCATTCTTCCTACATGTTGGAAGCCGGAAATGGTGACATGCATGACGCCAATAATGGTCCTTATACTGAGAAGAATCCTCGAAACAAGTTATCCATTAAGAAAGCCCTGTATGATAAACCAGCAGAGAAATTACAGTCTTTTAAAGGAGGTTCCAGAAGAAGTGTGAAGGTGAATGAAAGAGAAGACTCATGATGGCACATTAAGCAGAAATGACGCACACAGAAGAGATGCCAATGAAGAGGGTATATAGACCTTATAGAATCTGATGGTGAAGTGAAGAAATTAGCAACATTTCATGTGCAGAATGAAGATTGCACGTGCGGAGAGCACTAGAGAAAATGCAAGCCGTTTTCTAATTGTACAGATGTAGAAACGGAAGTAGACTAAGTAATCGTGAAGGCTGGCTATACGTAGTGAATAGATTGCAGGCGGTGCCGCCAATATATATATATGTGTGTAGAATCTGGTTGTTCAACGTTGTGTTTTAGCAAACTAGGACCCCATGAACTGAAAGGTTTAAAGTGTTGCACAGTAGACGAAAACAGCTGAAGATGAGGGAAGATCTGAGAAGGCTTGTCTTGCCCAGTGTCAAGGGTTGGGGAAGCCAAGAAACAGGTTATCTATTTGATAAGACACAATGTACGTGGGAAACGAGGCGAGCTCCTGTTGAAGTGTAATGGAAAAACACTAGAAGTGCCAGGTTTCATTCATTTAATAGTGTTTAATATGAAAGAAAGAGCTCAGACACGGTCTACTGTCACATAGTCTAGATGAAAATAGACTTTGGGCAAGCTACACCGAGACTTGAAGATAAGACCATGCTCACACTCCCTTCTATTCTCAGTTGCACTGATACTTTGCAAGGCCGAGTTCAAAGACAATTTGAATGGCAGATAGCAGGAGTGATGATAAATGATGGGCTAATTGGGTGTGGAGGGATCGTCAAGTCCAACCCACAGGCACCTGGGGTAGCAGCTTGCATGCTGCTAGGGAGTGGCATATTCCAGAAGGGTGGAAGCGTGCCAGCCAATCATAGAGGGCCACATAGCAAAGAGCCTTATAGTTTCAAAGCCAATGAAGCGTTGTGTATTTCATGACGGCGAAGATGACTTGCATTAGGGGTGGGCATAGCTGTCCACCTGACCTTAGAGATCCAATCACAATCCTATCCCCCATAGAAAGTATACCTAGAGGTTCCCCTTAGGCCCATCACAACCCCAAGTAGGTTTTCTTATTTTGCCATGTAGTATGACGTCAACGATGACACATTTTTACTATACACATGTAATTTTTAATGAAATGCTTTGAGAAATCTCAGGAGAGATTTGGGCAAACGTCCGGTGATGTCCGCTGTACTCCTTGTTTTGTACAATTGCAATTAAAACAGTTATGAAGTTTTGCCAACTTCCTGAGTCAGTTTTATTATTGGTGTAAGAGTAAAATCTGCATCCCAAATAGTGCTACCTCGCTTAAAGGGCCTACATGTTCATCACTTAAACACTTAATTAAAGGGAAGTCTGGATGTTCAGATTCCGTTCTTCCGAACCCATTTTCCTTGGCAATTCATAGTCTTTAGTTGATAACAAGATATGTGTGTCAGTGTGTTTTTATAGTGTTGGAGTTGTGTATAGGAGCTAAACAATGTTTCTGTATGCTGGATCTTAAATCACAAACCTGTCTTTTACAGGAAATAGTATTATATTGTCTGAAATGTGCTTGCACAGCAGTAGAAACGGCACGTTGGTGTGCAGGACAGATTTCACATGTATTCTACACAACTCTAGGGCAGAATTGGGACTTCACCAGGAATGAGATCGCTGTGGGCCAAGGTAGAGGCTCTGTCCATCGCCACAGTAAAGCCATTTGCACATGTACATGCGCTGCACGCACACATTGAAAGGAAACAGGGAGAATATGGAGGCAATGCCTTATCTCAGTGCTGAGCTGCAGGGAAATGAAAGAGCAACATCTAAAGTGCACGTGGAATGGTACAGAGGTCTCCTGCCATGAGTGTGGGGGTGGTGATCAGATAAGCGCATGGACCCCTGTCTCCAGATGCTGGTGTGAGCAGTAAGAGCTCAGGAATGCAGCCATCACAAAACATGGTGGCTCAGGAAGCAGGATGAGGAAGGATGTTTTCTGCAAAAATGCATACATTCTACATATGAACAACAACCATTCATAAAGTACTTTGGAGCGAGCAAGGGACCAAGTATGGAAGAGGCTGAAAGTTTGACCATGTATGGGAAAGAATAATAAAAACAAAAAACACTGCCATACGTGAAAAGGATATTTAAAGATACTTTGGAGTCCTTTCTTGACAGATGTGCTGGATAACTTTCAATACTATGACATATTCGTAAGGGTATACTCTCGCACAACTCGGTAGTACGTGTTTTATCATCCGTATAAGGATAAAAGGCTGAGACAGCCATGCGCCCAATTTCATATATGACTTTAAGATAACGCAGTTATTATCCGCAGTAGCAGGCGACCAACCCACTGAGTTATCTAACCAGCTAATGAGTTGCAAAGGAGCTATATGCTGCAGACTGTGGGGATAAACTTGCAGCTCTTTGTTTCAAGTGTCTTGTTACTGGAGAGGGAAAGGAGGCTTTTCGACAGGCTGCACAATGCATGCACCTTCTCACCTGGAAAATGAGAGAGGAACGATCACAGCACTTATCAAAAAGTGTAAACTTATGGGGTCACTGTCATCTTTGGCACCAGAGTCAGAGAAAATGCGGGTGACAGAGGGGAGGGGGGCCTGGCATAGTCCAGGAATGTCTCTCTAACACACGCACAGTAACGTCACGGCCTAGGGTATGGCAGCAGTGAATGTAGAGTGCAGCAGGCGCTCACAATCTGAGTACAACCTGCCTGTCTTACCAGAGATGTGTCAACACCTCAGATGTAAGCGAGATAAGAGATCCACATCTCACCTGCTCACATGCCATTCAATACTGTCTTCAGAAACTCGTTAGCTGCAGGCGAGACGTTACTAGGCACAAATGCGGGCCGATAAGGATAGGCCACGACTGGTGAAGGTTCAACGGGCAAGGAAAGCGGCCCCTGAGCGGGCTGATAAGGCAAGCCCGGGGCAAGCCCGGGACAGGTTCAACGAGAGTCATTCTATAAGAAAAGATTGAGGCAGATTCAAACAGAGCTGGCCGAAAAGGAAAGCCGGACAGGCTCAACGAGCCAGGAAAGGGGCCCTGAGACGTACAGTAAGGTACGACCGGGGCAGGTTCAATGAGCAAGGAATGCGAACCCTGAGTGGGCAGATAAGGCAAGCCCGGGACAGGTTCAACGAGAGTCATTCTATAAGAAAAGACTGGGGCAGATTCAAACAAAGCTGGTCAATAAGGAAAGCCCAGACAGGTTCAACGAGCAAGGAAAGGGGCCCCTGAGAAGTACAATAAGGTACGACCGGGACAGGTTCAATGAGCAAGGAATGCGAACCCTGAGTGGGCATATAAGGCAAGCCCGGGACAGGTTCAACGAGAGTCATTCTATAAGGAAAGACTGGGGCAGATTCAAACAGAGCTGGTCAATAAGGAAAGCCGGACAGGCTCAACGAGAAAGGAAAGGGGCCCCTGAGACGTACAATAAGGTACGACCGGGGCAGGTTCAATGGAGCAAGGAATGCGAACCCTGAGTGGGCATATAAGGCAAGCCCGGGACAGGTTCAACGAGAGTCATTCTATAAGGAAAGACTGGGGCAGATTCAAACAGAGCTGGTCAATAAGGAAAGCCGGACAGGCTCAACGAGAAAGGAAAGGGGCCCCTGAGACGTACAATAAGGTACGACCGGGGCAGGTTCAATGGAGCAAGGAATGTGGACCCTGAGTGGGCATATAAGGCAAGCCCGGGACAGGTTCAACGAGAGTCATTCTATAAGAAAATATTGGGGCAGATTCAAACAGAGCTGGCCGAAAAGGAAAGCCGGACAGGTTCAAAGCGCAAGGAGAGTGGCCCCTGAGACGTACAATGAGGTACGACCGGGGCAGGTTCAATGAGCAAGGAAAGCGGCCCCTGAGTGGGCAGATAACTGAAGCCTGGGATAGGTTCAATGAGAGACAGATGGTATGGCAAGGTCAGGACAGGTTCAATGAGAGGCAGCCTATAAGAAAAGACTGGGGCAGATTCATAGAGAGCTGGCCGATAAGGATAACCCACACAGGTTTAACGAGCAAGAAGAGGGGCCCTTGAGAAGTACAATAAGGCAATTCCGGGGCAGGTTCAACGAGAGCTAGATAGTAAGGCAATCCTGGGACAGGTTCAACGAGAGTGAGACAGTAAGGCAAGACCAGGACAGGTTCAACAAGAGACAGCCTTTAAGAAAAGACTGGGGCAGATTCAAAGAGAGCTGGCCGATAAGGAAAGCCCGGGCAGGTTCAACGAGCAAGGAGAGTGACCTCTGAGGCGTACAATGAGGTACGACCAGGGCAGGTTCAATGAGCAAGGAAGGTGGCCCCTGAGTGCACAGATGACTCAAGGCTGGGACAGGTTGAACGAGAGCCAGACGGTAAGAAAAGCCTGGGACAGGTTCAATGAGCAAGAAGAGGGGCCTCTGAGACGTACAATAAGGCACGACTGGGGCAGATTCAATGCACAAGGAAAGCGGCCCATGAGAGGCCAGATAACGCAGGCCTGGGACAGGTTCAATGAGAGCCAGAGAGTAAGGCAAGACCAGGACAGGTTCAATGAGAGTCAGCCTGTAAGAAAAGATCTGAGCCAGATTCAAATAGAGCTAGCCGATAAGGATAGCCAGACAGGTTAAACAAACAGGTAGAGGGGCCCCTGAGATGTACAATAAGGCAATCCTGGGGCAGGTTCAACGAGAGCCAGATGGTAAGGCAAGACGAGGATAGGTCCAAGGAGAGCCAGCCTGTATGAAAAGACTGGGACAGATTCAAAGAGAGCTCGCCGATAAGGAAATCCCAGGACAGGTTCAACGAGAAAGGAGAGGGGCCCCTGTGATGGGGAATAAGGCAAAGCAGGGGCAGGTTCAACAAGCAAGGAAATGGGCCCCAGATAACGTTGATAAGGCAAGAGTAGGACAGGTTCAATGAGCAAGGAAAGGGGTCCCTGAGCGAGCCGATATGTCAGGAAAGGGGCAAGTTCAATGAACAGGGAGAAGGGCCCCTGAGCCGAACAAAAAGGCACGACCAGGACTGTTTCAACTTCCAAGTAAAGAGGCCCCTGGGCGGGCCATAAGGCATGCCAGGGGCAATTTCAATAAGTAAAGGGGGCCCTGGGTCAACCGATAAGCCAAGACCAGGCCAGGTTCAGCAAGCAAGAAAAGGGGAACTTTTGCTGAGTTGTGGGAGAGTTACACTCAGCAGAGATTCAGAAAGGTGGAAAGCACTCATTTGAAACAGCATAACGGCAGCCAAACGAGCTAGAAGCGGGTGAGGGGGCACTGCTGGGTATTACAGCTCCCGTAACAGGACTTGCTGTGTGCACTAGGAAGGCCAGATTTGCAAGTGGTCAATTGGGAAAATCATAAAACTCACATTCCACTCCCTGCATCAAAACACTTTGGCGGAAAGACTTTCTGCTGTATAGGCGCCATACAAATGTCCAATACACGAATAAAGTCACACAGGGATGCATGTGTAAGTACAGGAAAAGGCACACGTTTTGCCCAGTGACAATGACCATCCACTGAGATTGACAGAGGAAGGGGCACTTCCATTTCCTCCCAGCATCTCTGGGGCAGAAGGGGCGACTGTGCAGATCTCATCTAACTAAAGCCAGGGAAGAAAAACATGTGGGGATGATCTTGATTCAAGAGAAGAGACCAAAATTCCCAGGTCTCTGTCTTCCCCAATCCATTCCACTCGGGCCTTTAGACAAAGATGATCCTCCATCCGAGCCTGGGCAACACACAGTCCTATTGGAAAGTAGTGATACTGAGGTGTAAGAGGAGACTGACACCACCTCAGATGCAGAGGCTGTAGTATTAATAGAGGCCCTTGTCCCACCTGCATGCATCCTGTTTAGCAAAGCAGACCTCCTGCGGCAGATCAGAAAGCACGTCACATCATTAGGTGGCGTCCAAAGCTCCTCCAGCAGTACCACCTCCAGCTCCATCACATCCACAACAAATGTGCCAGTACTACACAAACAATAAGCAGCAACCTAGACTGCCACATGCACACTCTGCCGAACAACCATGTGCTGAGGGAAGGCAGGATCAAACTTCCATGCGGTGCCATATGTAGTGGCACCAGGTACAGACGCGACGAGAAGTCAAAAGAACAGAGGTACCTACCACCTCGAACCTTCAGGGAAATACTGCAGCATACCACCCCCAGTCCACCTGAAAACATTTCAGCTGCACCAATGCTTGCTACTGAGAGTAGCACACTAAGATTGACTACCCACACCCTAGCTGCCCAAAGCAGTGTCAGTCGCCCATAGCATCAGTGTTATGGAAGCATTTGAACGTATCCAGGAATATCTCAAGTATCGTGACAGACACCACCTTCTCTATGCTAAACTGGCTGTTATGTTGGCGATTGAACTCTTGTCATATTCATTGTTTGGAAAATGCTGGATTCTGGTGCCTTGTGGGAAATGTTGATCACCGCTGGGATATTCCAGTTCGATCATATTTCTCTAGCAAAGCGCCACCTGAATTGTACAATGAGGTTCTGACTACAGTGGGGCAGGTACTACAGCAGTCCGTGGGTCACAATTTCCACTTCCCCATGGTCATGTGGACCAGTGGTCTTCCCTTTCACAACTGTCAGAATAGATCAAAGGGGAAGCAGGTGTGTGCCATTCAGCAACTGGTAACCTTTTGCATCGAAGGGTTTCAGCACAGAAACCACAGGTGTGTTGCCATTCGGGTGAGGATGGAGGTGGTGGAAGCACCCTGGCTAAAGCCTCATAGTTTGCATCTGGGCTGGTGCAAATGTCCTTGTTGCCTTATGAATCGGCAAGACAGTGCACTTCTCCTCTTTTGCCCATGTCCTAAACCTGGTGGTCATACACTTTATCAGCAGTTTCCAGCCTGTCAAAGAAATAATCTCTGTGGCCAAAATAATCTCCCATTTCATTCAGGATAGCTAAGCCAAAAACCAACAACGTCAACTTCAAGCACGACTCAAATGGACTCTAGTACAACTAGAAGACATCAGTGGCCACCATATTTGCTTTGCACATGCCAGTCAGGCTATGCTAGCAGTGCAATGCCAGCACAGATTACTACAACACTCACAGCAGAGCTCTAGATGTAGCATGTTTAGAGCCATGGCAGGCATGTCCCAGGAGACGGCATCTAGCAGTAAACATCACAAGGAGGAGACAATGTACAGCAAATGTGCAAGGGATGCTTTACCCTAGGCATCTTAAGATCACGAATGATGGCATTAATGGGCAGCATATCACCAACAACTGTTGAAAGATGCGAGTGCAGTCAGGGAACAGTTGAGAATGGAGATATCCTGAGTGACTCAGGATTCTGGAATACAGATGTGTCATCAGAATAGACAGGGGACCATCGCCAGCACAGATGCTTGATGGCTATCTACTAGACACTACACTTGTGGCATGGGATGAGTTCTTGAGTTCTGTAATAATGAGTATGATGGAGTATCCCTAAGTTACCAGTTGCTCTCTCACACATTCCAATGCATTGACTATACTGCAAGTAATGTTTCGGAATGATGATCACTCACTTGAAAAACATGTTCATGTTCTAGAGGGTGCAGCCCACCTTTAAAGTTATCAAGTGTTTTCACAGGGGGCAGCCACCAAGTAAAGTTCTAAAGCTCTCCACACAAACATTTATTATAATTCTCAAGCCCCTCCCCAAGAATGCTGCCCCTCTCAAAGGTGTGAAAGTCCACACAGGAGACCAGTACCTCAACCATGACTACCTCATTCCTTTCCCCGGCTTGCACAACGACCTAGAGTACAGAAGGTTACTGGCACTCCAAATACTGCCTCAATCTGCTCACCACCAGTACAATGCAAGTCCACAGCACTCACCGGAATACACCAATAAAGACCGCAGGTTTACTCATTCCACATGATCTCACCCAGGGTGTCCTGCCCAAAGATTTGAGCCGTCGCTGGCGCACCACAGCAGCTCAACCACCTGGCATCTGGAAAAGGGGCCTGCAGCTGGCCACTGTAGCCACTGCCCCTGGCATGGGCAATTAGGCAGGCTGTATGAGATCAGGGTGTTTGGTCATGGTGTGCCTCATGCAGCATCCATACTGCATAGCAGGTATGGTATGTGCGAGGACCCGGCCCCTCCTTACCATCGCTGTAGGAGGTAGTAGTGGTGGTGGCTATATGGTCTGAGGGCAAATGCAAATGCATTATGCACACCCTCCTGTACCTCTGTTGTGTAGTCATTCATTTCTGTTGTCCATGTGTGGCCCCTGTAGGCTCCTTCCCTTCTGCCACTGCTTGACCCGCTTACCACAGCCCTCCTCCATGCAGAAAACCTCATGCACCTCTGGATTGACAATCTTTCCTCATGGCATGCCAAACTAGTCCCACACCAAGAACCCAGTGAGATGTGTGTGGCGGAGGTTTGAGTACACCGTACGCTGATGCTCATCCTGGATTTTCCCCTTTGTGATGGCAGGGAGAGGTTTCTCCATCACTAACTCTTCCTATATGTATTCTTCCCCCTTATTTGGTCATCTCCTGCTATGGCACATCCACAGGCTGCTCCTCTCACTGAGACCCCTCCTGACCACCCTCCACAGCTGAACATTCACTCTACTAGGTTCAGAGCACTTCCTCCTCTATGCTCAGTACAATATTTCCTTCTGGATGCTTCCTGCAGCAATCCCCTATCCTGCATGATGGTCTAGCCTACCTGCTCCTCCACTCCCTTAGGTCGGGCCTCTTCATGGGGCCCCCCTCACCTGCCTCTGTCCTTGCCTTTGCCAGGGCTGAGTTATACCGATGCCTCCTCCACCATCTTGGAGGTTCCGAGATATTCTGTTGCCATGGCCCACAAACCTGCACCCACAAAGAGCCAAAGGTTTCCCCTACCCATTAATCCAGTGGAATCCCTCGTCCTCCTGTGAGGAGAAATGCAGTTCCTGCTCCTCTTCCACAGACTCCTTCCTCTTCCCTTCCACAAGCGACAACCATTGTGCCACTGAAAAAGCCACAAAGGCTGAGAACCGGGTGAACCGGAGATACTCTTGAGAAGCACCGGTACAACCACAAGTGGACAAACAAGGGACCAAAAAGGGGAGAAACAGGGGAGTAAAACAATGGAACAAACAGGGGAACAAAAAAAAACAATCCTATAGTTAGAACCTACAACTAGAACCTGCTACAATCTATAATCATAATCTACAACTAACACATAGAGTACAGCTAAATCCTATAAATACCACAATATAATAGAATACAACTATATATGTCAAACAGATGGAAATATAATTTTTTATAGTGTGTTGTGTTTTTTTGGAGAAGCAATAATGTGGGAAACTTCTTTTTAATACATATTTCATGAATTGACACAAAAGGGGAAAGGCAGAATTGGAAAAGTCAAAATGTAGTTTGATTTGAACTCAAGGCACTAAAACAAACTGAACAAACAGACCAAAGGCGGACACAAAAAATAGATTCAAAGTGCATTAAATTACAAAACACGAAATACTAGAACAGTCCTCCAAAACGTCCTCAACACTCAGAAATTCTCCATACACTCTGCAAGTGTGAATCTGCCCTTTGTGACTACTTTTCCTACTGCCAAGCAAAACTGACAAAAGAAAAATAAGGAAGCAGGCCCCTACATAGGAGGAGAGAATTAATCTAGAATTTTTAGATGTTGCAATTGGCTGAATAAGACTGATGACTCGACCAGATAAATGTATGTGTTATTTGTCACCGGAGCCACCTCTTCTGATTGGATAACGCATTTTCATGCCCTTTGTGACATTTTCATGCAAAACCCAGAAGCCCACTGTAAGTTTGACAGGGATTTGTCTGCATCCAGAAAGCTATCCGGGATGTATTTTATTTTTCTTTTTTTTTTTTTTTTTTTTTTCTGAAGAATTCATCCAGAACCTTGGATCAGAATTAGAGAACTCGTCCAGGCCAAGCAGGTTATGTACATGTTTTCAGTCACTGATGCTAACTGAAATAATACATACGGCAGGGCAGCGGCAATGTAATTTGCAACCCTGCACACAGAACAGTTAATGGATGGGCATCGAAGTGCAAGCTTCCTTTGCATAAAGTAAGTTCATCTACTTCACGGGCATCACGCACAGACTTCCATCACAAAAAGTCGAGTTACCCTTTGCTTCAAAGTGAAAGCTTCCTTCACATACAGTTCAGTTGCATACTGAGTAACAAAGTGCAAGCTTCCTTCACATACAGTGCAGTTGCATACTGAGTAACAAAGTGCAAGCTTCCTTCACATACAGTTCAGTTGCATACTGAGTAACAAAGTGCAAGCTTCCTTCACATACAGTGCAGTTGCATACTGAGTAACAAAGTGCAAGCTTCCTTCACATACAGTGCAGTTGCATACTGAGTAACAAAGTGCAAGCTTCCTTCACATACAGTGCAGTTGCATACTGAGTAACAAAGTGCAAGCTTCCTTCACATACAGTTCAGTTGCATACTGAGTAACAAAGCGCAAGCTTCCTTCACATACAGTGCAGTTGCATACTGAGTAACAAAGCGCAAGCTTCCTTCACATACAGTGCAATTGCAGTCAGGCAGGCTTTCTTCACATATGGTTGATGGGAGTTTTAGTCCGAAACATATGGAGAGCCTGCATAAGGTTGCAGACCGTTAGACTATGGACTTTTTTTTTTTACAGAAGAGAATCCACAGACTGAAGCTTACATTCAACTGATAGGTTCTCAAATAAAATATAACCAAACAAAGCAGATATAAGCTTCCCCAGACAGCCCTCATCTATTCAACATAGATGCCCTGGCTTCCGCTTCTGTTGCAATTATAAAACATGATTAACATGTGTAGAGAATGTAAACATTTCAAAATATACTTTAATTTGATTTGATTTCTTTATTTGTATAGCGCACCGAACCCTTAGATATCTAGGCGCATGTCTTTACAATCTTATGGTTATACGTGTTACAAAGTTAAAACAGTTCAGGGATAATCATTTGTTAGTTTAAAACGGTGTAACTATATACAAATCTGGCATAAGCTCTTTAAAAATGCTTAATTCTAATTATGTAGTCCAGAAAATGTATGTTTTTTATGTTTTGTATAATTTTCTTTTTCGCAAGCAGTTAAAAATTGTCGATAACATTTTAAACAATACACTTGTATGCTGACCAAACTACCGGAATTATAGCAACTTCAAGCAGAGATATAAAAACTGGTTACACCACTATAAAGGCTCATTAATCCAAAGAGACTCGGAAAACATGCTAAGGGCTTTGGTCTCTAGGAATTCTCCAGATTTGGGGGACAGTCCTTAATGGGAACTCCAATTTACAAGTAGCATCGCAAATCAATCTTATTTCTACTGAATGGGGACAGCAAATGTTTATCATTCTACCATTACCCCTACTTCACCATTTAATGTAGATGATGTGCATGGTCTTATGCTTAGAAGTAAAAGTGTGCGTGCCCCAGGGCCACATGACTTATCAAATGTTACCCTCAAGAGAAATCCAGCTTTATGGGCTGAGATCCTTTCAGTCATCTTTAAACATATTTGAATCTCTTGATGACTTCTGAACTATTGGAAAACGTACGTAGTGGCTTGGATTTTTCAAAAAGGGGGATAGGTTATAGCTCATGAATTATTGACTTATTGTGCTGCTCCATATCCAGATCAAGGCATGTGCTTCCTTGAAGTAGGTCCAATTGCATAAATGGGCATCGGACAGGGCAACAATTCAATTTTTTCCAATCAGACTTCATGAGGGTCTCAGGAAGTGCCATGAAGGGATTTCTAATAAGCCTTTTTAAGGAAAGGGCTCTTGCCAAAGGTGTGGTGATAGATATTGCTTTCATTGACTTTGCTTTGGCCTTCGACAGCAACAATATATCTATTCTGTAGAATAAAATGATAAAATAGTGTTGCCCTTCATATTTGGTTGATATTATCAAATGTATTCACGTGGGAACCACTATATGAGTTAGGTAAAACAAGGAAGGTCTATTATACTCCCAAGTGCCCTCAGAGCGGCGTTTGAAACACGGATGTGCGTTGGCACCTATTCTTTTTAATTTGTTTATACCAAATATAGAAGAGCCTCTGACAAAACCAAGATTTGTTCCATCTCCACCTGACCCAACACTATTGGGCTGCAAAGACAACTTAATGAGTTACAACCCTACATTAAAAATAAGGAGTTATCGCTAAATACACCCAAAATCAAAAATCCTGGTTATGAGATTGCTTAAAAAAAGATACAAGTTCTCCTATAAGTGGCACTTAAACAATGTCCCACAAGCGGTGGTCCCCTCTTTCTAGGATTAACGATGATTGAAGGAGTGATGAATCCAAGTTTGATGGCTACATTGAAGAAAAAGGCAGTTAGGCTTCTCAAGCAAGTTTGATTACTAAAGACTTTGGATGTTTTTTCTTGCTTACCAACATTGAAATTCTATGAACTAAAATTTGTTCCAATTCTAACATAGAAGGTGGAAACTCTGCTGGGTGCTCAATTATTCCTTGGATGACTGTGGGGGGGGGCTACATTTTTTGAGAAGAGTCCTCCACATGCCGCCTGGGGGTTTCCGGCCCGATTATAAAATATGAATTGGGTGTATTATCCATGAGAGCGCTGGTGAATTGGAAAACTCTCTGTTCAGAAAATGTTTAATGGCGGGGGGAGGTTCTTTGTCTGCTATGCTTGATAATTTATACATGAGTAAAAAATATGAGACTGACCTTATGGGTTGAGCATTTTAAGCTCCATTGAAGCTTCCATCGACATACCTCGTGCCCTTAAAAAAAATAAAACTCTGGCTTGATGATTGGATAATTACTAGAAATGACTGTAAAAAATATAGGCTAATTTCGTATATTGGTAAAGAGGAACATTAGCCCAATACTGTGCTTGGTTATTTCAAAATACATTTTGAACGCCCTCTGGAGAGGTTTTGAACACCCTCTCGAGAGGTTAATTTCTCAGAGTTTGCTTTAACTTGTTTGCTACAAATGAGGTGATGGGGACATGTTAAAAAATGTATCAATATGCTGATTCTGTAGTGACAGTAATACGGATGAAACCCTGAATCATTTGATGGTAGAGTTGTGGGATATTTCAACCCATGCCAATTCACCACACTACACCCCTTTGCCAAAGGGGGAAAGCAAACTGCCAAAAATTGAGGCAATAACCCCTGTGCGCGCCAAATCTGTAAAACTGCACATGGTTCATAAACCACAAAGAGCTGCACACCTTGCCACACACAGGCAAAGTTGATGCCAAAGCAAGAACTCCCTGGAGAGAATTCCAGTGGGTGTTACCTGTCACATGAATCAAGGCCCCAAAAGTGGACTAACATCTGAAAATGCCCTTAAATACAGCTTCCTAATCAATGGCAACCTTCAAAGTGCTGTTTTGGCGCTAAATTCAGTCATTTTCCCAGTGAAATATTGAAGGGAAAAGGGTACTGAAATCATAGATTCACCAGGAAGTCAGAGGAATCCATGCCTCACTGACTGAGAGCTGCATCAAAAAATTAGCTGTCAAACCCAGTTTAAAAGTGTTTCTGTTTCCTAATTAAAATTGCAAAATCCGCCTATTTAAAGCATATTTGTGAAGGGCTAATTATTTTAAAATGTCCAAATCCCTTATAAACTGTGCTTATATTTTATATGTGTGAAATGAAAAGACTTTAATTTAAAGGAACCCAGTCTGGAGATAATCAACTATTTAATTCTGATCTGACAGCCCAGCCTGGGAAAGATTCACATTTCAGCTTGACACTCAATTGCTACAGGAAGACTAATGGCTGCTTAATGGTTCCTGCATATTGACAACACGGAGCACAATGAGAGCATCAGACATTCGTCTCTGGCTGTGCCAAGAACAATGAGAAGCTGTCCAACTGATCTCTACAGTGGACAATCCCTCTCCAGGAAGGGGACACAAAAAGGACTGGACAGCTTCTGCCTGGGAAGGGGAGGTTACAAAGGAGAACTTTGAAGGTAAATCATTATTTGTGATTAAAGTTTAAAACTCTTTAGCTGTGCAACCGAAAGAAGGATAAATCTGAAAATTGGTAGAAATTAACCTAATTTCAGGCTTTTGATTTGAAGACATTGATGGAACCTGTACCATTTAAGGATCCAAAGTTATGAAAAAATTCTAATTGTAGCAGAATGATTAATGTTGCAAACTTAAGATTGTATGTACATTATCCACTGATAAGCGCCCAGAGATGTACCAAATTAGAAATGATTGCTCCAAACGGTTATGATTAACATTGATGAAATCCCATAGAATGAGAAAGCTCTCATCGAGATGGGAATTGGACGCCAGGATAGACCATAATAAAATATATTGCATGTGTCTGATTTTAGTTTAATTGTAAAAATGTGTATTAATGGGAAAGCTAAATTGTGGTCAAAATCAATGTGGGAGTTCCTAAATCGCATCATAAAAATGACAGCTCTGTTCAGACTGCCAACCAAAACAAACCATGTGCCTACAGCCACTCACAGCCCTGGGGGTGTGTTTTGAAATTCTGCCCACATCATAAAGCTGGGTGAGGTCATTTGATAGTATAAATATAGGAACTTCACTCCACATAGACACACTGCTTCAAGAACCCATCAGATTTCCATGCAGCACCTTGCTCCAGAACTCTTCATCTTGTAGCTAACTCCAGACTTCTTTGAAGATCCAGATTTCCTTTCAGAATCTAGACTTTAGCATTGCTGAACTCTTGCCAACTGGACCCAATTTCAAAACATCCAAAACTTAAAAGAATAATTCTGATTGAGCTTGGGTGCTACCATTAAGGCTTGCCCGCTGAAACTTGCATCCTGTAATATGCCGTGTCCAGTGACCAGAAGGGCCAATCCAAATCCAGTCTGAGGCACAGTCCAAAATTAACCAGAACCGCGCCTCTGATCCAATCCCACCAGAGGTGCCCTGATGGCAATAGACCTGATCCGACCCAATGACCAGAGCTGACGGTCCAATTTAATTACAAAGGACTGGTAAGTATTAACAGGAAGAACAGTGACCCATATTATATCTGCATTTTATCATCCCAATCTCAACCCATCCCATCTTTAAATTCAGAACCCTAGTATTGTTAGAATCCTTCTTGCACTGATTTTTCTCATCTGTGATAAAAAACCATAACTCCTTAATGATTTTGAGTAACTAAAGTAAATCCCAGAGCAAAATCGAGTATCCACCACGTGAATGGTTGCGCTGGCCACATAGCTATGAAGATTCATGTCTGGCTTCCTCTTTTTCATAGTCATTAATATAGTGTAATAAAACATATCTGTCATTTTTAAAACCAAATTCCTGTTCCATTTTCGCGCCTATTTTGCAAAAATGCCTCTCACTAAAACCTCTATAACTTCTTCAATGTTACAGATAGAAACACATTTTCAACTCTCACTGATACCTAAAACCCTTAGCTACCTCCACAACTAAAAACCACATCGCGGAACAGTGTATTTGACCCGTTTTTCAATATTGCATAGAGCCGAGGCAGCAACATTTTATGAATTTGTTGAGTGGTCATAGAGTTATTACTCCTGAAGAATGGCAGCGTAAGCTTGTTCTGGGATGCAGATATCATTGAAATTGGCTGCTAGTAGTTTCAAGAATTTGGTGTTTCCTAAAATACACAGCCCTAACTTTAAAAGAATAGGGCCTGTGTAAGGACTATGTAATTGGTCCAGCATATACACTATAGCACTCGGCACTTTATGCACGTTCTCACTACTCGCTCTCAATATGGAATGATTTTCCCATGTTGTTTTAAAAATTGAGTTGTTAGTATTTAATAACATACCAAATAGATTAACTGATTGCAAGATTACATGTTGTATATAATATCTTCGATAATGCTTGTTTATCTTTTCTTGTTTTTCTTTGTTTTTATATATGATGTATATTGTGTATCGCCTGTTGAATTGTGAAATGTTCTCTTTTCTTTTGTCTGAACCGAAGCACAATTACATACATAACAAAGTATATACTCGTATATGTGCCACTGTGTCACTTGTTTAAATGAATGGTCTATTAATAATGACTTGATTAGCATAGAAATACTAAGACATCGAAGATATGTTCAGTGATATGGGGGAGAGGGTATATATGTGTTCTAATGCTGTGGTGACCCCCAGCATCGTAGGTGTATGGACACACTGCATGGGGTTCTGGTGATGGGGTGCTTTGCTAGTTAGAGAAGCACCATGAGTTTGAGTATTGCACCCACACTGCATTAGCCTCAAGTGCAGCCTGGGGGTAGTTGGCACATGGGAGGATGCTCCTGCCTTTGATGTACGCCAACCCCCCTCACGAGCTCAGATGCTGGGATAGGTCAGGGGAAGAACCCGCCTCTGATATAGGTGCACGCACTGCCTTGCAGTTTGGTTCTGACCAAGAGAGGTTCCCTTATGCATCAGGTGCTACATGCTGTTCGCATGTTAGTGAGATAATCTCCCTGCCTTCAAGGCATGCAGCCACACTGTATTTGGCTCGGGTGCTGGGGATGTCTTGTAAGTGAGAGAAACACTAGTTCTACGAGACGTACACACACACAGTACACAATGTTCGGTGCGCGACTGCAATCATCTAAATACACAATTAGCCGTCTCTGCCATTATACTTCCATTTGCAGCTAGATGTTCATGTTTCCCACTTGTGCGGGAAGACATACACAAACGCCCCGCCCCCTCCCATTCCCCGCGCAGAGACACGCACATACAGGTGCAATTGCTACTTCGACAATATGTATATGTTCCAGGATTGTTTCGCGCTGCAGCTGGCTATTGCTGGGGGGAGAGAGTGGGGGGGGGGCATGTACACGGCAGACCACTACACCGCTCACAGATCGTCACTGGGTTGTTGAATATGTGGTTTCACACACGAATCCTTCGACTTTCCTCCCACAACAGTGCCCTCCCCATAAAAACACACATGCAACTGTAAGAAACGCTCTTCCCAGGCTGTAACAGCGTTGGGGTTCACCTCGGGAGATGGAAGTGGTCCAGGCCATGATTCTGACAACACTCAATTTCTAGAACCACCACTACATTGGCTTAAAGAAAGCCTAACCACCCACCAATAGCTGCTCCAAAGCAAAGCTGCAAGACTGCGCTTTGCGCGCAAACCCTTCATTTCTGTCACTCACCCTCAAAATGTCTTGCAGCTGCACCCAATTGAACAGAATCCTCCTCAATACCTCTTGGGAGGATAACTCAGGGGCAACGTGCTCGCCTTGGAAGCAAGACCCCACGGAGCAACACTGGTTCGATTCCTGGGTTCACGCTTAGAAACCTCTGGGTATGAAGCACATTATAAATAACCTATCATATCATATAATACCTTTTGTTCTATCCACAAAAATCTCCCCAACACTGGTCCGTTGCTCCTTAGCTGTTGCAAGAATCTGAGATATGCAGCCATATTACCTAACCGCCCAAATTCAGAACATATGGACACTCAGTTTGGATCCAAGCATTTGAAATAATGTATGTATTGTTATTTTATTTTATTGACCACGGACCTAGCTTCGAGAAGCAATGCAGCACTTTTCAGAGGTAACAACAGAAGAGACATTCAGTGGGGATAGGATACAGAGGGCCAGAGAGGGGGACGACAGCTGTACCAGCATCTAGTGAGTCAGGTGGCACTGGGGCGGGGCTGGTGTGATGGCCTAGGTGTTGAGGAGGGTAGACTCTTTGAAGAGGTGGATTTTGAGTTCTTTCATTAACTGTAGGACCGTGGGGACCGTGGGGACCAGTCCGATGCTGACGGGGAGCATGTGCCACACTCTTGGGGCGTAGGCAGAGAAGGCCTGTCATCTGATCCTTTACCTTTTGCAGAGGTGGATCTCAAGTCTGCACATGTCCTGGTTTCTGGTGATGTGCTGTCCGCTGGAGATGCAGAGTTTATCCGCGAGGTAGCTGGGTGACTGGAGGGCTGCTGTCTAATAGATGAGATGGAGGTTATTTGTGCATTTAGTGGGAGCCAGTGAAGGTCGATGAGGACCACTAGACCTCCACTCTAATCTGTCCTTCAAGTGATTCCGAAGGCAGCTCAAAACAAGGCTCATCACTCAGACTTGTGTCCTGAATTAAGTGACTCTCTTTGTCTCTTGCACCACCTCTTGTTCCCGTCTTGAGAGTTTTGGACTTTCTTACTCGGGCTCCTCAAAACAATTCCTGTATGCGTCAACCTCTTCTGCAGCAGGCACCATTTCACTCTGACCCCGCCCTCTCGCAAACTCTGTATTCTGCTACAATTTACGACTAGCATGTGTGCTCAACCTGCACCTTCTGTAATTGTTCCAACTGAGTCACCTGGCATCTGCTAATTTAGTTTTTACTAAGGCTATCACTCCAAGCACATTGATTAGTGATGAATGCACCCCTGTCACCCCCTAACGCTGTACTCTCATGATTGGCTACCTTCTACGATACTACATAGAACATGTATCACTACCCTTTTATCTCCTCTGTACCCCTCCCTCTCTCACCCTTCTCCCTCGAAGTACTTATACTGCAATTTGATGTACTAAAAAATTCTAAAATAATCTCTAGCCAATTAGACAACATAACACACTGCACTTATATTTCATAAACTGCCAAAAGCTCTGACCACTATCCTTACCATACTTCTACAGCAACACTTGTCTTCCCTTCTCTGAAGACTTCATGGCACACTTTGTTATTATGACTACATTTACCAGAGTGCATTTCTGAATGCGTACACCTTCAGAATATTTCTCATATGCTTTGTGGGCTTACTAAAGCTCCCTAAACTCTCCTTATGGCCAACATCTTTCAGCAAATCACTTTAGAGCAACATGCAGCCCCTAGCAGACATGGATTACAGGATTTGCCAAACAGACCGGCTCAGCAAAGGCAGAGGAGATGTGTGATGACCACTGAGCAGATAACCACACCCTATTGGCTGAAATGGGAAACTATGGCCGAGCTGCTCACCCTGATGCAGTTAGACCTCCAAAGTGGCACCAGCATCAGAACTGCCACTCCACCCCTGCTGAAGGTGGTGGCTGTCCTGCTCTTCCTAGCCATGGGCACATTTCAGCACACCATTGGAAGGCTACATGGCATGACCCAGAAGACCTCCGCAAAAGTTCTAATACAGGTGCTTGAGGCACTAATGCGCCATGCGACGAAACACATTACAATGCCTACCACCCTGCTCCAGGCAAATGCCACCAAGGCACATTTCTATGGGAATGATACCAAAATGTCATCCACAAAAACACAACCATTTCATTACCACGGCTTTGCAGGGTAATCAAATGCCGACCCCCACTACACCGACTAATGGGGGCAGAGGTTGTAGGGTGTCCCCTGCTCCCTTTTGTCGGTGTAGTGGGGGTCCGGGATTGCAGGGGTGTCCCCCGTTTCCATTAGATGAGAGCGGGGGACATTAGAGATAGAACAAAAAAACAAACAAAAAGAAATAAAAAAGTACCCTGCGACGCCAATATAGAACCACGTTAGTGGCGAAAACTGACGCTGCAGGTTCGGGGCAGAGGGGGCGGCACACTTCACGGTGTCCCGACAAAAATATAAGTGGGTTGGGGGGGGTGGCAGATGTGGGGGAAAAAGGGCAGAGTGATCTATGTGATCACTGTTTGGCGCCATAATGGGTGTCAGAAATTTAATTGTCGACGCTTGGGGCGGCGCAGTAATAACATAAATGCTTTTTATGCAGCCCACTTTCCAAATGTAATTGCTTAACTGGACTGTAAACATGTGGCTTTTGTCCCACCCCATGCAGAGAAGCAAATTTACAGCAGCAGGAGAAAAGTACCATTTATTTATTTATGTATTTATTTATTTATTTATGTATTTATTTCATTTGTTGATACCACCCAAACCCGGAAGTATGGTGAATCTGAGCATCATAAGTGAGGAGGAAGAGGAGGATCTCAGGCTGCAGGGATAGTGTTTTTTGGAGATGCGCGCGATGATGTAAGTGGGTGCAGTATTGTGGATGCACCAGTGGGTGATTGAGAGGATTTTAAACTCAGTGCGTGTCTTGATGGGCAGCCAGTGAGCTTCATTTCCGGAGAGGTTGATTCATCCTGTTTTTAAATGTGCTGAACCCAACTCATGGGTTTTCTCTGGTTTTTCTGTAACTATTCAACTTCTGTGGCCTCTTTGTTTCGGTCCTTCCAACATGACTGCATCATTTTCGGGCAATGTTGGGACTTCCATGGCCTGCCTGCACTGCCTCCTTCCATTGGTTGCCTTGGCCCTGAAGGCCAATCGTAGCAACCGGGAGGCAGGACCCGGCTGCAACAGCAAAGGCCAGCAATGAAGTCCCCTGTCTGCGCCCTGTCTGTTGTCGTAATGCTGCCCGCTTCGCTGTGCCTCCCACGCCCCTCTTGTCCCCCGTGATGTCTCGCTATGCCCCGCACCCCCCTCTGGTTCCCAGTGATGTCTAGCAGTGACTCCCACCACCCTCCGGTCTCCCGTGATGTCTCGCTGTTCCCCATACTAACTTCTGGTCCCCCGTGATGTCCCGCTGTGCCTCTCCATCCCCTCTGGTCCCCTGTGAAGTCTCACTGAGCCCCTCTCGCCCCTCTGGTCCCTCTTGATGTCCTGCTGTGCCCCCCACCCCTTCTGGTCCTCTGTAATGTCCCGATGTGCCCCCCTCTGGTCTCCCATGATGTAACACTGGCCCCTCACCCCCATCTGTTCCCCCATGTCTCGCTGTGCCGCCGACCCCCTTTGGTCCCCCTGTTAAACCGTATTCGCATAATACCGTCTCGTTATGAATATTGGCCTAAGCCCATTCGCATTGTACAGCAAATCGTGTTTGAAATGCTCCAATTCAAATCGCCGACATCTTAGAACTATCCGCCATTTTGATTTTAACTCTTGAGTTGTGTCCTAAAATGGTGGACTGTGTTTTCGACTACAGCTGAGCCGTATGAACTTTGAACTATTTCAATATTAAGGCTGCCGAGAGCAGAATATTTGTTCTGTGCAGAGAAACTTTGTGACTAGTATGTACTGCAATCTAAGTGTTGTCTGTGCTCACAGCCTCATCCTCATTTAAACAACGAAACAATGTAGAACAAACTCAAACCATGTTCTTTGGCTAAAATGCATTGTGTTTATTCTTGAAACTAGGCGTACTGTGAGCGGGAGAACCAACATCGCCATTGAATTTTCATGGACAAGCAAACATGTTAAATGTGTTAAACAATATTGTCATATTTGTCATATGCACTTCGCACGAACCCTAGTATGTAAATTATTAGTTTGGAGAGGGCGGTACAATGACCGGACTGGTGTATAAAAAAGCCTGTATTTGGATGTCCAGTACTCTCAACCCTCACGGTGTTCGCTGGTACACACTGCGAGGTGTTGGGAGCCAGATAGCTATCTGACTTTGCTTTGAATCTGTACAGAAATAAAGATACTTGTAACTTTCGACCCGTGATTGGCGCATTTCATTTTGTGGTACTAAGCCTCGATAGTTCTTTGGTCTTTCACCCCGTGATGTCTCGCTGTACCCGTTCCCCCTTCTGGTCCCCCGTAATGTCCCACTGTACTCCAACTCCACCCTCTGCTCCCTGTGATATCTTGCTGTGCCCCCTTACCCCTCTGGTCCCCCGTGATGTCTAGCAATGTCCCCAACCCCTATGGTACCCCGTTTGTTTCACTGTGCCCCCCACACCTGTTCTTATCCCCCATTTGCCTCACTGTGCCCCACACACCCCCTCTGGTCCTCCGTGATGTCTTGCTGTGCCCCCCACCAATCCCTGTGATGTCTTGCTGTGCCCCCCACTGGTCCCCTGTGATGTCTTGCTGTTCCCCTTACCCACCCTCTGGTCCCTTGTGATATCTTGCTATGGACACCACCCCCCTCTGGTCCCCTGTGATGTCTCGCTGTGCTCCCCAACCCCCTCCGGTTCCCTGTTTTCTAGCTGTGCCCCCCACCCCTCCTCTTTGGTTCCCCATGATGGCTTGCTGTGCCCCCTCCCCCCACTTGTCCCCCGTGATGTCCAGTTGTGCCCCCCACCATGCCTCTTTCCCCCATTTGTCTCACTGTGCCCCCCACCATCTGATCCCCTGAGATGTCTTGCTGTGCCCTCCTCCCCCAGCTGGGCCCCTGTGATGTCTTGCTGCGCACCCCCCCTCTGTTCCCCCTGATGTCTCACTGTGCCCCCCTCACACTGTAGTAGTTGCCTTGATTCACTCCGGTTTCACCATCACCGACCTGTTGCCAACACTTGGATTTGACTTTATGGACACATTGACTCTTGGTGCTTCACCTTCTCAACTCTCATGCTGGACCTCCCCTGCATCATGCTGTGCCCATCGTCATCTTGAATCCTTGCCTACATTTTTCAGTTCCCTGCATCATGATGTATTTTACCAACCTCTGCAACTATATTTGCTCTTCTCTCTGTTTCTCTGCTCTTTTTCACTGTTGTATTCTCTCTTCTCTCTTCCTCTCCCTACTTTTTTCTATGCACTTACTCTATCAGAATTGTCCCCGGACTCAATATGATAGCAACAATTGTTTGTCTCCTCCCCCTGTACTTACTTGCCCCCCCCTCTAGCACTATCTGAAATGTTGTCAGGCCTAGTACAATAGTCGCTTGTTTTGTTCCTCTCCCTCCTTTCTCCTCCCCTCCCCTTACCTCTTGTATTTGTCTGGCTCTACCAGAAATGTTGTCAGGCCTAGTACGGTAGTCACCTCTCTGTTTCCCATTTCCTTCCTATCTGTGTCTTAGCTCTTGCACTATCTGAAATGTCGCCAGTCCAAGTACGATAGTTAATTTCACATTATTGTTGTTCATTGCCTGTAAGAATGTCATTGTACTTTCCCTTTTTCCCTCCCTTGCTGTGAAGTGCTTTGAAACACATTGGGCCTCATTACGAGATACCCGCTAAAAAAGGAGCCATTACCGGCATGGAGGTATGAGCGCGTCCGTGCACCCTTGACGCCGCTAATAGTGGCTGATTATGAGTGCGCGAGCATGTGCGAACCTCCATGCCGGTAATAGTTACACCGTCATGCCGCTAAAGGCCCTCCAACCCCCCAATAGCGCTATCACGGGACCCGCCGATACCGCCTCCGCCAAGGAGCAACCCCTTAATAACAACCCGGTAATAACAACATGCTAGTACCGGGCTCGTAATACCGGACCCAAAAGTAACGTCATCGCATCAGAACGGGAAATGCGCCAGCGGCCATCTTTAAAAACACAATCCATTGCAATCCTCACAATCCAGCAGTGCTACAGAGGAGAGACCAGGTCCAAAGCATACATCATGTCCAAGGCTACCCGTAAAACCACATCCTGCCTGCGCAAGAAGCGCTTCTCTAATGAGGAGCTAAATATGCTTGCAGATACCTTTGCTGCCCATGCCAATGAGGTTTTCACTAATAACCTCAAAAGGGAGGCGCAGCTGAGGAAAAGAGAGATCTGGGAGGAGGTAGCATGCAAGGTGTCAGCGGTTGGCACCACCCCCCGCACAGTCAAAGACTGCAAAAAAAGATGGGACGACCTCCGTCTCAGGGTCCGGAACATCCTGTCCAGCAATCGCAGGGAGGTCATGGCCACAGGCGGGGCTGCCCACTCTCCAGTGAAACTCATGCGCTGGGAGGAAACCTGAAGCACAACCATCCAAATGGAGCCGACAGAGGGCTTTGGGGAAATGGAGGTGGGTGCCGCAACATCTGGAGATGGAGGTGAGAGACCCTGCAAACCCCAGTAGGCCAAAACATGGCATAGCACAACTGATGTGAAAGTGAGGCAAGCCAAGGCAATGCATGGCCCATCATACACACATTTACAGATCCATGTCCAGATGAAGGCCCAAACCATGCCACAATGAAATGCATGTTGTCTGCCAATCCCATTACCAACAGACATACAGCAAACACGGACCATTTACATGTCATACATCACACAAACCCCAATACAATGGCATACAACCTGTTACGCATCAGTGCCGGACGGAGACGCCACGGCTATTGCCAATATACCCCCCCCCTTGAGACTACCCTGTGTGACACACCTATAAGATTGTAATGCATGAGAAACGAAATACTGTGCAACACCATCTCATGCATCTTGCATGTAACACCATCACAGATGCCCTACATCTCTTCTTCCCCCACAGGCACTGATGGAGAAGGTGGAAGTCAGGACCCTGCCACAAGGCCATCTACGTCCAGGGCCAGACCACAATCCACATCCGGGCAGCACCGCAGCCCACAGTCCAACCCATGGCATGTGCACAGGCCATGCAGGCTCATGAGGACACCACAGCAGCATATGAGACTGCGACCAAAGAGCTGCCAACAACAGCTGAAGGGGAGGCTGATGGCACCCAGTCCGCTGCCACAAGTTCAGTGGGTGAGGCAGCAGCCACTGCCCCACTCAGTGACGTGGATGTGGGAGCGGAGGAGTACGTGGACCTTGATGGAACAATCCAAGTGGAATGTCCACATACCCCAAGCCCCCCGTCCATCCCCCAACACGCCACTCAGGGCACACTCTCCAGCCCCATGCTGGATTCTGCAGTTCCACTGCAGAGTCCACAACTCACAACCACCCCAGAGGCCATCCCTGCAATGGCCCACCCACCCGCAGCACCCTCTACCTCCAGAGCCCACAGTGACATGGAGCCACTGCTGTCAAGGGTGGAGTCCCGGAAGGACTCTATGATCGAGCTTGTGCGGCAATATGTGACTGACGGCGAGGAGACACAGCGAGAGATCCGTGAGGCCAATGCTGGGACCATTGCGGCCATTAATTCCAGCGCAATCATGATCCGTGACAGTTTGGGGGCCGTCACGCAGGTCCTAACCAGCATGCTCCAACACATGCAGCGCCAAGAACCTTTACCAGCGGTGCAAATACCATCTGCATCCACCCCATCGTCCTCACCTTCTTCCCCCACCCCCTCCAGCACTGTGCGGATGAAAACGGAGTGCAAGGCAGACCGAAATGCTACCCCCGGACACGAAAAAAGCCCGCAAATAATGTGGGATGACAATAGGTGAGGGGGGAGGTGGTGTTGGTGGTGTAGAGGTGATTAAGGGGGTGTTTATTGAGGGTATGGGTGTTTGGGGGGGTATGGTGTGTTTGGGGTGGTATGGGATGTTTGGGTGTTTTGGGGGCAGGGGGAGGGCATGTGGGTGGTGGAGGGAGGAAGCACTATTTTGTAATTTTCATTAATACGCCCATTGTGTGCAAAATTATTTAATGCCTGGACATTGTTAATTTCATGTGTGTCCATTGTATTCATTACAGTGCACAGTGTCCAACTCCCCATACACCCTGCGTCCAGGTCCACACGGTTCCAGTGCTCAGTGAAGCACTGACACATATCCATCATCGTCCCTGTGGTTCAGAAGTAATCATCAATCAGTGACTGGCGTACGGCACGGCCATCTTGTGCATCACGTACTGGCAGGGGTGCTGCTACTCCTCCATCATCATCACCCGGTGCATGCATGTCAATGTCAGGTGTCAGTGGTACATTTCTCCGGATGCACATGTTGTGCACCATGACACAGACCATGGTGATCTTTGCCACCTTCTCAGGGCCATAAATGAGTGCTCCACCAGACCTGCTTAGGCAGCGGAACCGTGCCTTCAACAGGCCAAAGGTCTGCTCAATCACAACACGGGTACGGGTATGAACCCGATTGTACTCCTCTTCATGCCTGTTACGCGGGTTCCGCACAGGGGTAAGTAGCCACGGCTTCAAGGAATAGCCTACATCACCTGCATGGGAGCTCAATGAGGTCTGTGTGAGTCAATCAGAGCTGACACCCTTAGGATTCACGGCCATGGTCGCAGCTATTTGGTGTTGACGTGCACATGTCCCTGTATGTATGCACACAGATTGATTTGATGCATTGTGTACTGTAATATGGCCTGCTTGTGCATCTTGCATGTTGTCATTGATGTACGGCATCGGTCTTATGTATGGCATTGATGTGTCATGTTCGGGTTGGGATGTTCAGTTCAACAGTGTTTAGCTCTGAGTGCATGGTCCACTCACCGCCCAATCCCACCCAGGAGGAGTATGCACCCCCCAATCCCACCCAGGTGGAGTATGCAACCCCCCCATCTCACAACCCTGATGCACTGCCATGGGCCAGTCAGAAAACTCACCGAGTGTTAGGCAGAAACCTGTGCAGTCCCCTCTGGGACCACTGCAAAAGATTTAAGACTACAGGTGTTTGGCAGTAAACCCACTTGGTAGCAGTCTGTACCACACAGATTCACTTGGTACCTGTGGCTGATCAGTCAGACTTCCCTCAAGAAGAGTTAGGCAGTATACAGAGTATTCACAATAGGTCAAGAGAACACAGTAGAAGAAGTAAACACTGACCATGGCTTGGTGTAAAAGAGATATAATTATTTATTTAAAACCACATCTAATAAAACACACAGGCACTAAGGTTAAGCAGTTCAAAAACCTGGTCATTAAAAGATATAAACTCCCTTAGAAGAATATTAGACAAGTCTTAAGTAAAGCCCCACTTATTTTCAGACAGCGTTGAGCGCTTAACGCAGATGGCACTCTAATAATTTGTTTTAAAAGGGAGAGAAAAGCAGAGCATAAATTGAAACAGATCCAACACTTTTACAAGAACACAACAAGAGAGGAAGGCAAGTAAAACCGTGAAGTTAGAGTTCAGAAGGCCGGGTCCACTTTAAGAGGATCAGAACGAAATGTGTCCAAGGTCACACGGTTGCAGTGCACAAAACTCTTGAAAAGGTTCAAAAAGAGTTAGACCAAAGAAAGGGACCAGTTAGATGGTCAAGGCAGCCAGCCCAGTCCAGAAGGTTAAGGGATTATTATTACCTTGTTGCAATCTTTAGAAAGGGAGGCCTGGCGGACACAGTACCTTAAAGTGGTGAGAATACTCCAGCGGGGGCAGTTGTTCCTGGCAGCGAGTGCAAGTCGGTGCTTCGTCAGGGGGAAGAGAGGATCTCGTCGGGGAGGAAGACAGGAGTCTGTTGCACTGCCAGGGAAGAAACCAGCCGCGGAGCTCTCAGGTAAAAGGAGCGGTCCTTTTATTCGCGGTCCAGTGGTAAGTGGCTATCCAGTTGCCGTGGTGCTTGGTGCGGGCAATTCGACCACAAGACGTCCTGGGATGCAAAGAAAAGAAGGTAAACTGGTTGTGCCCACCAGTCAGGGGAAGAAGACCCTCCAGCCGGGAGATCTTCTCTGTCGTCGGGAAGTGGTGAGTCGGTTCCGCATGGCTCCACCGGTGGTGTCGTCGTAGCAGGTCGCCTCAGCTTCTCCCTCGTCGGATTCTCAAGTCCTGTGGCGACTTCTGAAGTTCCAGTCCCCAAAGCCCTGCTTTTATGCAGCACACCCCCATTCACTCAGCCTAGCTGTCAATCAAATATGCTAAGTGGTGAGCCGGCCGGCTCACCACTTGGGCCAATCACAGAAGAGTGCGACTTGAGTTACCAAGGTAACTCAGTCCAGGGTGCCTAAACCCCCTCTAACACCCGCTGTGGTACCCAGACAGAGTGGCACCACTTTTGGAGGCTTCTGTGGAGAAGCCCGCCAAAAAGTGGAACGAAGGGCTCTACTTGGGTTGGAGTCACAGAAGAGAACACAAACGCCATTTTAGAATCGAGTTCTGGTAAAAAATACCAACCGGCGAATTAATATTAAATAAATAAACAGGCGGTATGTTGGAGGATATGAGAATTAAATATTTAAAGTTGGTAGCCTCATACAATGGGAAAAATCCCATAGAGATATATTCGCGGTCGAATATAAAAAGTAGTATCCACTGCCACCAGCCAAAACTCGATCAGGGGGGACGGAGACGTGCCCCCTCGACTAATAATTTGGGATTAGTAAAGCCAATGGTGACTTTACATGCCCTGGGAGACAGTAGTCAGTCCCAGGTTATGGAATCTATGGTGGGGTGTCACTATGACACCCCTGTGTCACTGCACGGAGGGTGCTTTGTAACACACATAGTAAAAACACATGAGACCCTATGGAGTAAAGGACCCCATAGCCCATAAAACACATTAACAGTCAAAGGAACACCACAAATCATGTCCAAGAGTGGGAGAAAAAGAGTCTCACTCTTGGCAGGAGAAAAAAACAAACTCCAGAAATCCAGCAAAGCTGCTGGGGGACTCAATAGGTTAGGAAATTTAGCCTAAAAAGAGAATTCTCCCTAACACCAAGCAGCCAGGAACGTCATCCAGCATGTCGCTCCATGTAGCGGGGTAGCATGGAGTTAGGTAGCACCATGGCATCATGTGTAGAACCAGGATATCGGGCGCAGCAATGTGTGATGATCTTGCTGGAGTCACATACCTGTGTGCACCTGTGGCAGTTGCCTGCACTGCTGGTTGCTATTTGCGGGTGGTCCGCGATGCCTGTATTGGCGCCGTCGTACAGGCCCTAATTACCGTCATCGGGATGCCGGTAAGTGCATGCCTGCATAACCTGTGATGTCCTCCTGTTAGTGGCATCCCGGTATTGGTGCCGTGAAGGGGCTCTTGTACGCGCGCATGCTGGTAAGAAGGGGCATGGTATGGGCGGTGGCGGTGTTGGCGGTTTGTTGGCTCGTAATGGCCCGGACCCATTAAAGATGTTGGTATTGCCTTTCTGCCTTCCTTTTTTCATTACCTCCATACTCGTAATGAGGCTCATTAGGTCAGAGTCTTGGCAGACATTTGATGAATGTGCAAATGACGTGCGATGCCGATTTGAGAGTATGCCACTGCAGTGCCCATTTCCAACGTTGCACCCATGCTGCAATGGTGCTGCAGAACAATTCCTTGCCAGGATACATGGACTCCCACAGGGGACATCATACATGGATATTCGATAAATAGAAAGACTGACAATGCAATGCACATGTAGAGCAAAGCATGATTAGGGGACAAGCTGGGGTAGAGGGACAGAGGGTACTGCCATATAAGTCATGCATGGCCAAACCATTGTCAGTAAATGATGCATGTGGGTCAAAGAGTGGGCCAGAGCTCCCTAACCTCAAGAGGGAAATAAGCCATCAACAAGACCACCCCCAGCCCCAACCTCAGCGTGACATGAGTGTGCATGATGGTAGGGTACACAGGAGGCACTGAAGTATGCACCACTCTACTTGACAATAACGACAACTCTGTAATAACGATAGTATCATACAAATGACAATATTACCCAACAATGCACAGCATGAGTACCATTGAGTTGCAGCAACAGGCCAGGAATTTAGAATTGAGTAAAGGCGAAGTTGCAGCTAAGATAGTGCGGTGAGAATAGTGCCCAAGTCATCCACCATGCAGCAGGTTTAACAGCACTCTTTGCCCATTACCCATTATAAGACCTAGGCAGCTCTAAGGTCATGTAGTGGGAGTCCCCCTGTATACCTGAAAGTGTACCAAATAAAAGAGACTGCCCTCCAGCACAGTAGGTTGGTGACTACTCATACACCCACCACTCCCAGAACTAAATACTTATTTCTTTGACAGGTGACTCGGGCTATTCGCTGTTGGCATGGCTGATGACTCCCATCAGAAACCATGCCAATCCACAGAAGGAGGCGGACGACGAGGCATACTTACGGACCAGGTTGTGCATTGAGTGCACATTTGGACTGCCTAAGGTAAGATTCCAGGGCCACGGCCAGACAGGTGGGACACTCATGTACAGTCATCTGAACATGGGGAAGATCGTCATGGCATGTGCAATGCTGCAGAACATGTGCATTAGGTGGAATGTTCCCATGCCTCCAGAGGACGGTAGTGCCCACCCAGACTCTGATTATGATAAAGCAGATTAACGCCATCCACCTCGGGGAGGTTGCGAGGATCCGTCACAAATTCAGTGAGAAATATTTTTGAAATACACATGATTTCACTTTTCACTGTGTCCCATCAGTGAAAACACATCAAATGACCACTGGGTTATTTTGCTTTAATGCTAACAATGTTATTATAAAGAGGCATACCCATGCCCACACTTTACCCTTGTTCCCAACACCCATGCCCACCCACCATCCGCATCCCCAACACCCATGCCCACCCACCATCCGCATCCCCAACACCCATGCCCACCCACCATCCGCATCCCCAACACCCCTGCCCACCCACCATCCGCATCCCCAACACCCATGCACTCCCACAAAACCAATGACTCTGCTGTGACAGCTCCTAGTTTTGCCTCTGCTTCCCTGTCCTGGCGTAGGCGGCGTGGAGTGAGACAGTGCCCACTGAGATCTCTGCACCGGAGTGTTGGGGAGGGTACCCTCTGTGTGAGTGACAGAATGGGGCTGGCAGTGTCACGCCCGCCCCTGATATGCTGCAGTGTGAGCATAACAAGTTTGAGGACTGTCTCATGTGTGCCTCAGTCAGCTATCACACCCTCTGCCCAACCAGGGTGATAGCCGATATGCCAACGTCAATGTGCCTTCTCATGGCACTGACCATCCGCCTTCCTCAGTATGTGAAGTCTGGATAGGAGCCAGGAGTACTCCACTGAAGTGTGCTAAACCTCTGGCCACTATCCCACTCTTGTTTAATGCAGTTTCATACACCACTCCTTCCCTGTTCGTTTATGAGCAGCGATTGGCAGAGACATGCACGCTGGATGTCTCTGCTCCAATATTGATGTAATCCGTCAGTCTCCTCCAGCCAGATCTCCAGCTCCAAGAACATGAACACATCTTTATAAGTACTAATAACAATGTCAACATATATTCCAGCGACAACCTAACCATCCAAATCCAAGTAATTAGCTAAACAGTTTTGGTAAAGATTGGATGTGCAAAACGATGTAATTTGTAAACGTAATTGTTTTGCTTATTGGCTGTGTGATGATATGAGATTGTGTTTGCCTGTTTAATATTGTTAAGCATTTATGAACGTTTCGTTTTTAACCTTGTAATTGCAGTATTGCATTTGGTTGATGTTTTTATAATGTGATTCTGCACAGAAATGTCTGATCTGTATGCACATTTAAAAATAAAATCTAATGTAATACAGAGTCTGAAAATGAATGGATTTGACTTTTATGAGACCCTGTTGCCAAGGCAGGGCCTTGATTTCCCTGAAAGCCCAGCCAGAAAGCCCAGCAAAGCTTCTACATTTCTGCTTCCAAACTGTATCCTATCCATGCTTGGCTTGCCATCATCTCTTGATATACTGGCAATAACACAGCTATAGTGTATAGGTTTCCAGTATTTGTGTGCCCACAAGCAAGCTGTGGCTATCTTTTGAGACATGTTTATTTATTTATTTATTACATTTATATAGCGCACAGCAGCCCTTGGGCATCGAGGCACTGTTACTTGCAGGGAACTTAGTTACTGGAGAAGGGCACATGGGAGATGTAGTTTTACATTTAAGCAAATTAGGATACATATGATATACATGTGAGCAAGGTGCATTGTGTTTTACATTTGAACAATATACATTATGATACATATAATATACATGTGAGCAAGGTGCATTGTGTTTTACATTTGAACAATATACATTATGATACATATAATATACATGTGAGCAAGGTGCATTGTGTTTTACATTTGAACAATATACATTATGATACATATAATATACATGTGAGCAAGGTGCATTGTGTTTTACATTTGAACAATATACGAGCAAGGTGCATTGTGTTTTACATTTGAACAATATACGAGCAAGGTGCATTGTGTGTTACATTTGAACAATATACATTATGATACATATAATATACATGTGAGCAAGGTGCATTGTGTTTTACATTTGAACAATATACGAGCAAGGTGCATTGTGTTTTACATTTGAACAATATACGAGCAAGGTGCATTGTGTTTTACATTTGAACAATATACATTATGATACATATAATATACATGTGAGCAAGGTGCATTTTTTTTTACATTGGAACAATATACATTATGATACATATAATATACATGTGAGCATGGTGCATTGTGTTTTACATTTGAACAATATACATTATGATACATATAATATACATGTGAGCATGGTGCATTTTGTGTTGTAACAGGTTTAGCTGTAGATCATGGCGTACTTCAGGTGAAGAGCGTCTTTTTCATGGCTTTGGGAAATGCCATGAGGGATGTCTCACCTCATAGGGTAGATGGTAGGGCATTCCAATGTGAGGGTGCGAGGCAGGGGAAGCTGGATCCACCTGCTCTGGTTCTTCTTACCATGGGCACACAGAGCATGTTGGCGTAGGGTGTTCTGGTTGGCTTGTGGAAGTGGCGGGGTGGATCCTTTGTGAGAGGTATTTCGGAGCAGTGAGGTGGATGCACTTGTGGGTCAGTGTCAGGGTTTTGAATAAGATGACTCTGCTTTCTTTTTCCACACTGATTGTATTATTCTTGGGGGGGTGTAAGTTACGCCCCAACATATCACACCAGTGTTTCGCTGATGCTGAATTTGGTATTTTGTGGTACAGCAGTGTGGTCTTGAGTCACACTCTGGTTCTCACTGTCATCCACACCAGCCACTGGACGAAGCATCTTAGATTGCTGGTGTTTTTTTTCACACTAATAATAGTGTGGGGGGAAAGCCTCTTAATGGATGTATGCTTGGGTTTGTATTTGTATTTGTGTTTGTTTATTTGTAATGCACAACTTGCCTGAGGGTTGCTCCTCGATACATGAACATTGGTCCTCAAATCCTTCCCAGGTTTTGAATGTTCAAGCAATCAATCAGTAGGATGTGTTGGTATCAACAATCGTTTGGGCAAAGTTCCATACAATTGTATTGGTTATTGGAGTTTAGATGATAAATATTGAATATGCCAATTTTAAATACTGTCTCTCTTCCAGCAGATCGAAAAGAATAGGGTTCTTTTGTGATGCATGCTATATTCATTAAACGAGGACCAGAAGTAATGGAAACGTTTTGTGATGCATTGCACATCTCACATCACATCAACGTAGAAAATCCTACAACGGCTGCCATCTGCTCAGAGAATAAAGTTCAACACCCACGGCTATCATTCATAAATGTGTATATGGTGCTGCCCCTTCATACCCTAAGGCTCGCTTACAAGCCTATACACCACCTAGCTCCCTTGGCTCAAGCACACAACCTTTAACCACTAAACGTTACAAGCGTAGCCGCGCTGGCAGCAGATCATTCCACACGTGAGTCTCATCTTGATGGAACATGTTACTACAGTGTTTGCTCCTTGACTCTAATGTTGCTTGCTTTAAAAAAACACCTGAAAACATATCTCTACCAAGAACATTTTACATGATCGTTCATATCCCCTTTAGATTTGACTTTCTGGGGACTAGCTCCCTATTCTGTGCCCTTTTTATATGTTCCGTTAGCTTTATTATTGTTTTATATGTGGAAGCACTTTGATGCCCATGGGCTTAAGTGCTCAGAAAGAAAGAAAGAAAGAAAGAAAGAAAGAAAGAAAGAAAGAAAGAAAGAAAGAAAGAAAGAAAGAAAGAAAGAAAGAAAGAAAGAAAGAAAGAAAAACACATATTGCTTAGAAATTAAACTGGCTGAGGCTACATTTGATTAACACATTATTATTACACTAAGGACCTTTTTGCAGCAGCAGTCTAACCATATGATTTCAAGAGACAACATAGACATAGCAATGACATCCACTTAAAGCAGCGGGCTGCAGCCATATGCTCTCCAAATGTGTTGAACTATAAGTCCCATGCCTCCTCGCCATTCACTATTCTGGCTAAGGATGATGGGAGTTCTAGTCCAAAACATCTTGCGAGCCAATGGTTGCAGACTCCTACCTTAAAAACACAGATCTAGTGCAAAGAGATTAACAAAGGAGTGTGTATTGCGCAGGGAAGTGCATTTAATGTGTGAGAATGGCAAGAGAGATGTGAGGTGAGGACAGACACAGAGCCTAAGGGTGTTGTTTGGATTTTTTTCCTGTCCATTGACTCTCACCTCACATCTCTCTCCAAGCTTCTCTTCCCATGCCAATAGTTTGGGATTATAAGCAGCACTTGCGGCATAACCAGATAGCCAAAACCAAAAAATGGCCGCTGCGACTGAGCAGTGTGGATCCAATCAGGTTGACATACAACAAGGGATTAAGGTCCAATGGTTTTAAGACACGAGTTTGCGTGCAGATGTGTCCCGGGATTGTGCTGACCTAAACCAGCAGAGATGGAATTCAAATTGTTGAAACCTCCTTGCACTCTTATTGAGAAAACATTCAAAAGGCATACCTTGTTAAAAAAGAATGTTTATATTTATAGCCAAAGGGCATTTTAAAAAATATACTTTTAGTAATTATACAAGAGGAACCTATTAGTTACTAAATAACAGAGATTGCATCAAGCAAATTCGACATGAGTACAAGACAACACGTTTCCAATAGATTCTCATAGCTCAATGTAGTTTGGGTTCCCACAACAACTCTTCTTCTGGATAAAATCACATGTTTCTGCTAAAAGTGTATACACTTCGTTTGGCACTTAAGGTCCGTTTAAGTTCAAAACAAAATATGATACTACCTACAGCAGTTGATTAGAAGTTAAGATCTACACCTTTGCTCTCCTATCATCATCTTTTCCTCTGTAAACCAATTATGTATGGGATAATGTATCTCCAACCATACATTATAAGGATTTTGCAAGCCACTGAGGAGTTGGGTGACCAAATAGAGGAAGAATGCTAAAAAACGAGTTCCTGTATAAGGTCTGCCATACATCTTGTAATATCCCTTTGATGTATGGTAGGGGTTATAATACATGGCCACACACTGTCATTCACTTTTATACCTTGTCTCTTGCTTGATATAATGTACGCAATCTTCCATTTGCGGACTCATATGATCAATAAAGATTCTATTTGGATTTAAAAAAGCAAAAATGCAGCTCCTAATATATGTCAGAAAAACAGTTCAAGCTGTTTAATAAATGTATTGAAAAAAACGTTCATTTTGTGCTTTAAAATAAGTAATATGTGATACGATATGATGTAATAAGTCATTTATAACGCGCTTGTACACAAGTGTTTCAAGGCACGACAAGACAAGGAAGGGAAGACAGAGGGAGGACAAGAAAAACAATCTCACTAGGCCTAGTGTCAGTCACATTGTGCAAGCATGAGAATGAGAAGTGCAAGTGGAAAAAGAGGCGAGAGTTCAAAGTAGAGGGGAGGGGAAAACAGGGCCGCAATCCCCTGAGTAAGTGCTGCCAGGGCAATGCAGCTCTAGAAGTGCACAGAAAACAAGGGACTGTAGGGTTACAGTTGCAGCCCCTAAGAGCGTGGTAGGCCCGGAGGCAGTGCAAAGGTGACTGATCCAGAAAGAGCCTGGTACCCATTGAGAGTCTGAGGGTGGGCAAGCAACCAGTCAGTTCAGCAGCCAGGTAGGTCAGGTGGGTAAGCAGGAGAGGGAGAGAGAAAAAGCAGAGGAGAAGATGAACATTTTAAGCTGCTTCCGGTATTTCAGGTAGTCTGGCTCAAGTTTGAGAGGGGCAGGGAGGCCATTCCAGAGGTAGGCACCAGCAGAGGAGAGAGATCCACCCCCAATCTCTATCTGCAAAAGAGTCTAACCCTTAGAGAGATGGAGGTACTTCAGCAAAGGGCTCGAGAAGGAAGGTATTTTGGAAGAGAGCATTGGATGTAGTGCGGGCTCCGGCCCCAGTAAGCCTTGTGAACAATGCAAAAGGCCTTGAACTTGATCCTTGCAGCAACCGGGAGTCAGCGGAGAGATTTCAGGGCTGGAGAAATGTGGCCCTTGGGATTAAGGCCAGGGATACGTCTTGCAGTCCTATTTTGGATAAATTGCAGAGGGCAGAGAGTAGAGGAAGGCAGATTGAGAAAGAGGTTGTTGCAGTAGTCCAGCCTAGAGACAACCAGGTCTCTGGAGACAGTGAGCTTCTGGGGGAAAGTGAGAAATGGAAGAGTCCCTTTGAGGAGATGCAGCTGGTAGTGGGACATCTTGGTGATGTCCAAGATATGAGGAAAGAAAGAGAGAGTGGAGTCGAAGATGACACTGTGATTTCTTTCCTCTGCGTAAGGCGAATGAAGAGGATTCAAGGTGGGTGGCAGAGTGAGAGAGGGAAAGCAGGGGCAGCGTTCCCAATGAGAAGGATCTCCATCTTACTGGCATTAAGGCAGAGATCGTTGTAGGCGCACCAATCCTGTTAACGCGGATAAACAGTCAGGAATGAGCAAGAGAGGAGATGAGGCTGAGGGGAATCTGAAGATAAGATGAGTGTCATCCGCATAACTCTCATAGTTAGAGGAGAAGGTAGAGATCAGGTGGCCAAAGGGGCCAAGTAGAGTGTTCACCTTTTTATCCCTAATATGGCCCTCAAGGTTCCAAACCATTTATAAGCTCCTCCCACATTTGTACTGCTCTTTTCTGAGCTTGTTCAATGAAGATTCTGCAGGCATAGAGAGATGGTTTTCTTTCGTGGAGATATTGCAACATCTGCTCAACTATTATGGATGTACTTACTAATAAAAACAAAACAGAAAGAACTTTTGTTAGGTGAAAACTGATGCTCAAATGCAATACTTCCCACAAAATTATAACATACACTTCCAGACTTGTTTTATTTCACAGAACTTCAACCACAAAAGGGAAGCACTTACAAATCTATAAAACGCAGGTGCCAACCTTGAATCTGTATTGCTCTGAGGTTCCAGTACATCTGAAGTTCAAATCTGCAATGTTCAGCCAGTGGGTCTGCACCACTGTTCTCATCTAAGGTTGTTCCTGGTATGAGAATTAAGGAAGAAGTGCTCCCCTTTTTATCCCTTGAATGGCCCTCAAGGCACCAAACCATTAAATAGCTCCTCCCACATGTTTTCCCACCCTTTTCTGAGCTTGTCCAATGAAGATTTTGAAAGCATCTAGAGATGGTTTTCTGTCATGCAGATTCTTGCTCACATGGGCTAAACTCCAGCAGTGCACAAACTAAATAGTCTACCATGAACAGTTGCTTGTCAATTATCAGCTGCAATGGGCCACACACAACTTCTCTGCAAGCAAACAATATTAAAAGCTTGTAACTGCTTCATGTAAGTGCTGCAGTGACAGCTTAAATTCTCTCTGCCCACTCATGCTGGAGGCATTGTGATGTCACAACTGATGCATACTAACGTGTAATAAGAACATTATATTATACAGATATTGCAGACTGCTATGTATTATAAATATTATATCTTCATTTTGACTATGACTTTCACCCCCACTGTGGGGGACAGCCATGGCCGGGAACAGCCTGTCTGACCAAGGCAAAGTAGGCAAGAGTGAAGCGAGGGCCTCAGTGAGGGCTATGGGCCGTTACTTGCCATCCACAGCGGGGGTAAATGCCATTCACTCCCTGGGGTTTATCCGGGGTAAAGATGTATTATTTTCTTGCACTGGAGATTGGCAGCGAAAGCAGTGCCTAGCTCCAGAGGAATACAAAAAAAAAACCAAGATGGCTGCTGCCATAGCCTTTCCCATGTCAATGGCGGCGGTCTGAGCGGGAGGAGCCTGGGACCGGAGCATAAAGATCCGGTCCTGCAGATTTGTGGGGAGGGAAGAGGAGAGGAATAGGTTTGGTATGGTTTGGGGTTGAGGGGGAGAGAGACAACAGGGAGAGTCTCTGTTTTGCCTCCCCACATTACAGAGAAAAAGGTTGGTGCCATCGGGGGCAGGGCCTTGGCTGACGGGAACAGCGTGCAGAGAATGCGTATTCTCGTCTGCTGTTCCAGCCACCTGATTGGCTGAGCGCCCTTCACTTTAACATCATTGATCAATAGACAGATCTAAATCTATAGACACCACAGACCAGATTCATGGAATTATCTGTGTGGAAAATCGGGACATTGCGCGCCAAACTGTCATGTCCCATTTGTCAATTTATGGAATCGACTATGCAGGACTTTTTCATACTGTGCGTGTACTCTGCACAGGCTCGGCACATACTGTGAGAGACCGAGTGCGTTGCGTGAGACACCATGCAGAGCGTGCCTGTGGCTTGCACAGAAGTCTGGGTAGGGGGTGGAATGCAGAAAATTAGGGAAATTGTTGTTGTTACGAGGGATGGCCAGCAGGCATTACATTGCATGCCATCTATAGCACGTAACCATATGTATTCATGGATCCAACCACACAACCTCTCAGCTGGGAAACGGCCAAGCAAAGCCCTCCTACTATCCACCACCCGAAAGCAGGCCTACAGGTACTTGTGCATAGGATTCACCACGCAGATGTAAGAACGGGTGTCAGATTTAGGGGTACATGTATGCAGCCGGGGTTCTGATCTAACCATAAATACACCAAGTGCACAGAGTTGTTCTCGGCACGCTGGTTTTGTGGGATCTCTGCAAACTTTACCACCAATTCTAGGGTCAACTCTTAAACCTGCCTTTCCATTCTGGGTGCTGTACAGGTATGTCCTTATTTCATTAGGTTTCTCTCCCAGTTAATCATTTATGGGTTGCCTGTAAAATAGACCTAATTTAGAGTTGTTACAAAAATAAAAGCAATGTTATGAATAACCTCTATTTCTAATTTAGTCAACTATTCAAGCTTTGTATTTCTGTAAGCGTACAACTGAAGGTCTCAGTGAAAGAATACCCTGTGTTGTCATGTCACATTAAACCTGGAAAAATAGTTCTTAATACTCGGTACCTCTGTAAAATTCTTCATCAGTGACTCTTGTAAGGGATGTGTCTTGAGCGTCCAAAGTGGCAGAAGCAGCAATTGTATTGTAGCGAGATGGGCTCCAATAAATGCAGGAAATACCTAGACCTTAGATTGGTTCTAAAATCTGCCAATAGATGCTGGCACTCTATTGCCACATTTCAGAAAGGGTCTACACACTTGTTTATTTCTTGAATTCCCAGGAACCCCTCTCTCTACAATGGCTATCATTATTGGGCACCCTTGGGCCCGATTTACCCAAGTGTTTTACAATAGCGCAATCCCATTTAAAAATGCTTTGCAAAGCAAGCCACTAGTGTTCAATAGAAGCAGAAATGATGCCCTCTTACAATTGGGTTACTAAGAAGCAGCAGTAATTACTAAAGCAAACATTGATGGTCTGAGCCTTACCCTATGTGCACTGATCATTTTAAACATCGCATTGAATATGTCCCAATACTATGAAGATTAGGGCATGAAACATGTAATGATTTTGCTTTAAATATTGGGAAGAGTTTTAAATAAAACCCTTAAGATTGAACTTCTGCTACTGTTCCCCTCTTTGAACAGCAATGCACAGAGAGGGATCTTCCTCCTGAACTGGCCACAGTTAGAACAGCATACCATTCAGGGCTCAGCACCTGCTGTCCAACTCCAGGCGTCCAGGGCTGGGGTCATGACAGGTTTTCAGGATATCCCTCATTAATATTCATGAGGAAAAACTGTGCATACTTGCAGAATCATTGTAAGCAAATGCATTACATGAATATTAATGAGGGGTGTCCTGAAAACCCGGCATGGATCTGGCCCTCGAGGCCTGAAGTTGGACAACCTGAATTAAATGCAATGGGGTAGCTTTGCTTTAAAGGAATGTAGATTCTTGAATAAGCTCCCTTCACATGTTCAACTGGGGCAGGATCACTGAAAATTCAGGAGCATGCAAAAATCCTCTTTATTCCTAAAATATCCTAATTAGGTGGTTTTTGCTTTTGGTTTGATTTTTTGCACCTAAGGTCCCAATCTTAGGCATCGCCTGTGCATTGTAAGACACAACATACAGTATTTCAGTGTGTGTGTATTTATTTACTCAAGGTATATGGTGTTTCGACCAGAAACGGTTGCAAGTTGCCGTGAATACGGGGAACCGATTGTGATAATCTCACCAGAAGATGGTGGCAAAAATGTGGAACAGAGGTCAAAGACAGGACATGGCAGACATATTCCACTTTCATATTCCTTAATATGCTCATTTCTGGCGTCACCATTTCTGGTGACGCCAGATTCAATTGGTATGTTAATAGGTCCTCCCACTTTCTTTTTAGGACTGAACCCCTGATGGGCAAGCCAAAAAGCTGACTTGAGTTCGACACTAGTTTTGAGCCACTGGCTGTCAATAAGAAGACCAAGTCCTGCCTCTCTGCGGCAACACGAAAAGTCTGGCCGGAACAAAGCACGGGCAGCAGCACAGGGCCTTGCTCATGGCAGCCTTGAACTCTTCACTGGCCTCTTATGAACACTCTGTTTCCGTCAAGAGACCTTAAAAGACGCATTTTGGCGACACCCAGCTCTCTAAGGCCTAGCACTGGGGCCTTGTAAAACCTTCTTAACATTTCTCCGTGCTATCAGCATCACATGACATTAAACTGATAAGCTTTTTAAGTGGATGGCAAAGGACACACTGGTGTTTCGAGAATGTATTGTTTTCTGTGACAAGCCTCTCATACCCAATGAGTGTGAATGTTGATTGATTTGAATTGGACATGCCTATTTGCATGTGAAAGACTTCCCTACATCTTCAGTTAATCACCCAATCGCTGCCTTCATTTAAGGTAATTGCACTATGACATAAATAGTCCCAGATTTTTAAACCATCTCGGTTTATTTCCATGCATGTTAGACATGCACAAACAAAGTACCAACGCATCATGCAAAGTTACAAACTACATGCATGTGTCGATGACTATACCGAGGCGAGCTTGTCATACAGGTGTGATTTATGTTGTTTTGTGTCTTTCAGTCCTGAGTGTACATTTGCAAAATCCAGAGGAGATTAGGCTGAGATTATTTTGCATTCTGGTACTTGTAGTCTTCCAATCGCCATGGGGAAAACAAAGACACCATCTTCCTATAGTTTATCATGGTTGGATTGCAATTATTTCCCATGAACGAGGAATTCCCAGTAAGTGCGGGTCATAAGCTCGCGTTGATTAAGTCCCTGCCCTTTGTACACCGCCCGTCGCTACTACCGATTGGATGGTTTAGTGAGGTCCTCGGATCGGCCCCGCCGGGGTCGGCAACGGCCCTGGCGAAGCGCCGTGTGTGTTCTCGAGGGGGTGGTCCTGTATGTTTAAGAAGCGTGGAGGATGGGAGAAGACAAGCAGTCCGTTGTATTGAAGAAATTGGGTGGGGGGCAAAGGGATGTTGTGAAGTTTTTCTTGCAGACATTCCGTTCTACAATTACACATGAATACAAACGAATAACTCATTGTAGTTGTGTTGCAAAAATTGTCACGGTCCAAAAGTAAAAGCGACCTTGAGCTATAATCCGGCCATGGGATGATTAATGGGTTCCCTGGCACCTTTGAAGTTGGTTGTGAAGGTGATGCTGTGAGGTCAATAAGCGGGGCAGATGCGCGTGGGCCTGCAACACCCCCACATTAGTCACTGCGAGAGACACCTCTCAGGGAAGGACAACAACGGCGGCGGAGCAGGAGGCTCCAGCCTGCTGACGGTCTGCCTGGGACAGTCTGTACACTTTATTTACCTGACTGCAGGGCACATGCGGGAAGCAGGCGATTCATCATAGTGGCAGCTCCGCCTGCCAGCCCGAGACAGCTGCTGAAGACAGGGGGAACATGACTCAAGTCGAGTGAGTCGTCCTCCAGCGCCAGCAAGATGTGTGTCTGGTTTCAGGGCAGTTGGGTCTTAAGCGAGAAACATTATGGGCCGCACTACAGCAACTTTGCACCAGTGCAAGTGCCATTTGCACCAGTGCAAGTGTCATTATCACTAGAGAAAATCACCATAGTGAGACAGGCATATTCTTTCAATGCATGTTTGCACAGAGCAATGTTTTCCCTAGTGCTTTTCCCTGATAGGTTTTTTGCACTTGGGCAATTTTTGTTTTAGGGCTGACTGCCCTAACTTAAACTGGGAAGATAGCTCAGCTGGTTGAGCGCTCGCTGCTGCTATCGGTGGGTGATCTGCAGGTCGCTGGTTGAAATCCCGACCAACTCCCAAAGTCGATAAAAATGAGTGCCACCTTCGGTTGGGTGATAGTGTATGTAACTATGTTCTATGTAAAGCGCTTTGTCGAAAGCACTATGATAATAACACATCATTAGCTGAACATGCATGGATACAAATGTGCTTCAATATGGCCCTATGTGTTTCTATTTCTAGCGCGAGATCTACCCATAATAGAAATACATGTCTATACTTCTAGAAAAAAGTCCTTTTCGTGATAAAAATGAAAAAAAAAAATACTCTGTACAGTGAGTCCCTGAAAAGAAATATTTGTTTCTATTTCTAGCCTATGATTTAGACAGGCCCATTAATGCCACAGACTCCGTCGTGTGTTCCCGATCCCCACGTGGAACACGAGTATTCGCAGGTTGTCTGAAGATGCTGTGGTAAGCCTCTTGTGAAGAAAGCTGGCAATTCTTTGGATGGACTTGACGTCAGCTGACCCCCAGAATCCTGAGAGCTGCCCATTTATGTTATTGCATGTTTTTGAATAGCACCACCCTAAAATAAATACAATTAAACGCATGCCCGTATGAGCTTCATAAAAAACATTTTAATTTACAGACGTCATAAAATGTATTCAGTCTCTAAAGCCAATCTGAAATATTTTAAAATATGTAGAGCACACCCATTCAGTGACAATTATATAGTGCAACCAATCTAGAAACATCAAGAACAGATCATGGAAAATAGTGCACATATAAGAGCTTTGTTAACTCTTTCCTCAAACTACAATAGAGGGAGTGCAGTACCGAAAAAAGTAGTGGAACTGTGGTCTCGGCAGGGAAGAGGGTAGGCAGAAACATAGTGCAACATGTGACCCAGTGTTGCAGCCGCGGCCTTCCAATAGTGCAAGTGACCAGTAACTAACGCTCCTGTTACGACTTTACACCTGCACAGGGACATGAATGGACAAATCCTATACATAGAATGGTGAATATGGTCGTAAAAAGTAGAGAAATGGAAACAGAAAAAAAGTTGTGGAACACTGCTCCTGACCGTTCCCGCTCACTTCAACCGCTGCCGGAGTCACCATGATGAAGCAAGCAGATTAGCGCATACTTGCAAGTACAGACATTGCATGTCTCTGGGTTCTGAGTTGTTTTATACACCCTAGAATCACGAGGCAGCACATTTTTGACGACTCTGCCCCCTGCTCCAGGCTATCCAAATGGACTTTATCTGCTGTCAGAATGGGCCTTCCTCATAACGAATGCCTTAGAAATATGGCAACCGATTTCCAAATATTAGGGGTTGTGGTGTCCAAACCTGCATTTTGCTGTTACCCTTCCAGGTGCAGCACGCACGGGTGATATGAAGGGTAGCAAGGGCAAATCTGGCACAGCTGCCCACTTGCGCAGCATTGCCACATCCAAGTGGCACAGGCTGCACAGTATTTATGAATCTATTTTCTGGAACAAGCCTTGATATTTATGAAGAACCCCCAGCTGGCAACATGTGAGGTCAGATTCTTACTCTGGGTATTGTGCAAAGTCCAAGTGGGCACCAGGATATGGTCGCTGTCATCAGGGGTGGACTGGGAACCAAAGGAGGCCCTGGAAATAACTTTCAAAGTGGCCCCATATTACACGTTATCAGCAAGCGCAACCTTTTTCCTATGAGAAAATGTGGACATTAAATAGGTAACCACACAAAAAAGGCGTAGGGTGCAGAGGCCTACCGGGATATCTCGAGTTCCCTATAGGCCAGTCCACCCCATCCTGTCATTTACCAAGACACTGCAGGTTTGTTCAGAGGCAGATTCTACTTTTATGGTTGACACAAGCTTTGTGTACCGGCGCACATATTCATCAGCAGCGAGCGAAGCATGAGCCATTAAGATGGGTAAAAGGCCACAATCAGTAACACGTCACGCAAAGGATGGGATGCAGAGTAACTCATGCACCAAATAATCTGACCGACTCAGGAAGTTGGCAAAGTCCAATTTTGACTGTTTTAATATCAATTGTCTAAAACAGGGAGTTACAACAGACATCAACAGACGTTCGCTCGAGCTCTCAATACATTTTACATAAAAACACAATTATATCCTAAACATTTGTCATATGTGACGTCATACTACGTGCAAATAAGAAAAACCTATGGGGTTCCCCCTAAGCCTAAGGTTGGCTCAAGGGGAACATCTAAGTATCCTTTCTGTATGAGGGTGGGTTGTAATAGGACATCTACTATCAGGTGGACAACTTAAGCCTGCCCCTAATGCAAGTCATCCTCAACACTTATTAAGAACACAGAATACTATTGGCTATTAAACTATACGGTCCTTAGTTATATGGCTTCAACAATTGGTTGGCACACTCGTGCCATGTCTGGAACATTCAGCTCCTTAGGAGCACATAAACTCATACTCAGGTGCCGGGAGGTGAGCACGACGTTGCTTTCCCACCCAATTAGCCCAACATCACTCATCGTCTATGCCTTCTCTTATGAATATTGCCTTTGAACTTGGGCTTACAATGTATTCTCATCTCTGGAATATAAGGGAGTCCGGCACATGCTTATCACAGTTCTGGTCTGCATGCTCAACTCCTATTTTCATCCTTGGTCCACGTGACAGGAGACCGCAATTCTGCCTGGTTTGTAGCATTTAATTATCTTGAATTATTAAACTTGGCACTCATGGTGTTCTTTCTTTGCACCTTTACAAGGACCGATTCAGCTTCTCACGTTTTCTGCCTTTGAGAATAGATAACGGCATTGGCTTGCTCCAGCTTTGATATCAGGCCAAACAGCTTGACCCTTCAAGTCTGTCATCTCCAGCTATTTCTTTGCTGTGACACGCACAGCTCTCGATTCTTCTTTCTCTGTGGGTTAGAACTTAATAAAGTTTGTGGCATCGATGTCCAGACACTATACAATGGTGGCTTCACCTGCAGTCTATTCAGTACGTATAGCTAGCTTCTAGGATCACTTAGTCCACTTGTGCTGCTGCGTCTGTACATTCATTGAACAGCTTGCATTTTCTGCAGTGAATCTCACACGTGCAATCTTCATTTCGAACAACAGGAACGTTTATTCAATTCTTTACCTCGTCATCAGTTTCTATAAGGTCCATACATCTTCTTCAGCTTATCTTCTTAGTACGTCACTCTTCTTGTGACGTCACCAGGTTCACCTTCTCTAATTTTTCATATTCCTTCGGGAACCTCTTCCAAGACATTGTCATCTCTTTGAGCATACATATGGTATGGCTTTCTTAACAGATACCTTTTCTCGAACACTCGTCGCGGAATGGTCACAACTACTGATGTTAAGCATGGTGCAGTTTCAGGCTTCCAACATACAGGTAGTAAGGGGGTGGGACTTCCTGCATAGTTATTCGGCTAATTCCAACACATCACTCCTATTGTAATTGCTCTCTATTGGCAATCAACCTCAGAGCTCATGTCGAGATGTGCTTCATGACCTACAACATGGCTGTGGATGGGGCTCAACCAGCCTACCATGCGGCAACACTGCATGCTTCTGTCAACTAACATGTTCCAGTCCTCATATGGAGTGCCATGAAATGATTGAGAGAAAAAAAAACTGACCTACTTAGAAATTACCTAATATTTCCATATATGTTTGTTTACCCACCACAGCTGCCCCACTTCCCCCTATCTTAACATATCCCCTTATCCCACCCCCATCTTTTTCTAATAAAAATTATGTGCATGTATAATGAATAGTGCTGACAATGAGGGGACAATGCAGGCACATATTGGTTCAGCTGGTGTGAGGATGTATTATTTTAGTGACATTGCATTTTTATGTTTGTTTTGAGCAAAGCCAGTGTGATGAATGTCCTTATGTGGTGATTCTGGCCTACATTAGTGCAGCCAGTATGGGCATGTTTTCTTACAGTTGTTTATTTGGAGTTATAGGTAAAACTAATATTGTTCTTTGGTGCAGAGCACCTACATGGGTGTGGCCAATATGGCCATTTATTTTTTAAGGGGTTTATGGGCAAAGCCACCTGGATAAAAATCCCTAAGTGGGGATGGCCTATATTGGTGTAGCCAGTATGAACATAGGTTTCTTACAGTGGTCATTGCATGTGTACTAGCATTAAGGGAAAAACCAGCATGATGATTATTCTTGTATGGCGAGGGGGCCTACACTGGTGCAACCATATTGGCCTTGTTTTCCTACAGTAGAATAGTATTTATACTGCTATAATGCACAAAGCCAACATGATGAGTGTTCGTTCTTCAGGATACCTATATTGGCACAGCTAGCATGGACACGTATTCTTAGAGTATCAATAATGGCATTATGGAAAAAGCACAGATGAATGTATTATTTTGTGGAAATACCATCTATTTCTGCAGCCGGCATGGACATGTTTGGACACAGCCACCATTAAATGATTTTCTTACACTGGCAGTGCAGAGGCATATTATGTTGGCTAAGGCATCATGACAATGATTTCCTTTTTTCTCCCCTGGCTTGCCCCATATCTTAAATCAGATGCCTCAACTCAAAAGTCATTTTCTCTATCGTGAACTTCCCAAGGCAACTTCGGCTCCCCATTGTTTTTTGACAAGTCTACCTAACCTCCTCCATGCTCAACCAACTCATAATATAGTAATCTTATAAACTTTTTATCTTGGAGTTTTCCAGCCTTTCACAGATAGTGTTCCTCCATGCCACCATCAAGTCATCCACTGACTCAAAAATAAGAATCAAAAAGTGTATTTGTGTTGCCAGAACAATGACATATTAACTCTCTCGTTCAAGATCAATGCTGGCATATTGCTGCACCTGCTTGTTTACATCCCCACACACCCTTTCAATAGCTGTGGAATGCCACTCCAGTGAGAAGAGGAGATGGGCAAACCAACTGTGCCAGCGCAATATCTCAGCCATTTTCTGTAGGTCTCTCTTTGAAACCTTTATCTTAGACAAACCCTTCATTGCCCTGTATTGGCTTGTAGTAGGTGGATGAACCTTCTAGTTGCAGATGCCAAATCAGGGAGATTAGCCTACTCTGTGGCATGCCTTCCTTGCCTGAGATCTGCCCATCCTTATGACCTCTTCTTAGGGTCAGTCTCTGCCCCCGATCCAAACTATCTTCTTGTATATCTCTTGAGCAATTGTTGGCCTTAAATTGGCAGGAAAGCCATCCACCTAACAGCCTTGCAAACATCTTCTCTTCTCGCATTAGCTTTCAGCTTCCAGTAATCGAACCAGTGCCAGTTCATCAGTAGCTCCACCTCCAACGTGGGTACCAATAAAGCCCTCCCTATGAAGAAAGCGTGGGCCAACATTTTTTCGGTTATATTTGATCTTACCGACGGAAAAATTCAGAGCGGTACATTTCTCCCCAAGCCCCCTGATTTTCTCTCCTTATAATGCCACCCCAACCCCATCCTGACCCATTTTAACCCCTTAACAAACTACCCACTACCCTATATATATATGTATTTAATATTTTCAGTATTTTTCAGTATTATGGTTTTTCGTGATATCTATCACTCTGAATTATTTTAGGTGAATTGACTGGGTACCCTTTTTTCATCTATTGCTGCCACTAATTAAGTACCATCAACAGCTGGCCATTAATTAAAGGAAAGGAACATGTAAAGGCACAGCAGCTTGCGTCCTGATGGACCAGTGATGACAAGTGACCAGGAAACAAACATCTACCTCTCTCACTTGACACAACAATAGACCCCAGGATTCCACCCGCTGGTTCCACTCTTCAGCCTCTGCCCTACTGGCACATTTTAAACATGTTGGTGAGAACAGAAACCGTCATCTTCATGAGTATATTCATGTACACCTGCAGAACGGAGAACACCCTAATGCTCTCAGGGCACCCATGAACATCAGTATGCATGTCGCCCCAAAGAAGGAAACATCTAAAGCAAAGAACCAAGTCTTCCCTTTTTTTGTAAGACATTCTCATGAGGAGCTCAATAGTGACAGACCTCCTTCAAACCACTTTTTTTCCTGTCTCACGGACTCGCCCCTTTTGTAGACTTCTCATTTCACAACCTGGAGAGTGATGTCCTCATTATCACTTCCCATTCAAGATAATGCCTGCCAATGTGGCTATGAATGGCACTGGGCATAGCCCCACCCGATCTATACCAGCATAACAACAAGAGCATCTCCTTAATGCCGCTCCATACCACACATTCTGTTGCCCCACTAACCAGGGCCGTCCTCGACTAATTAATCCTAAGAATGCCTGTATGTATGCTCAGAGCATCAAAAGGGCCAGAGAGATACGTCTACAGGCTACAAAAAATCCAATGTGAAACCTGTAAGTATCTCCTACAGGAGTTTCCAGATGCTGACTGAGTACAGAACCTGCCTATGAAATCACACCCACAGTGAGCAAGATACGATAGCCAAACAGTCATTATCCATTCCCACAATGTGCAGTGCCATGGAAGAAATATTTCACCAGAGGTTCTGGTGCAGTCCTTGTGTCACAGGTCATCAACCTTTTCACCACCACAACCACTATCATATTGTCACAATGGATAAGCACTCTCCAATCCTGCATGAGCAGTCACACGGGTTTGCCACAGAATGGCAGGCAAACATTTCCCCACCAAGCTCTCTGCATGATCCTCCAGCTACATTCAAGAGCACGCCTCAAGCTGCGGCTCCATTGCTTCATCTGTCAACAACATGGTGACTGATTGCACTGCCCAAAAGCTTCTCACACTGCCATGGGCCATCTGAAATGTCCTTGGTTACCCTAATCCTGTAGTCAGCTGCCAATCGTCCTCATGTTCCCACACAAGACCCCTCTTAGGCAAACACCACAACTCACGTAGAGGTCATGCCACGCAAGAGCAGATGCATCCTCCTCAGTTTGCATGTGTGACTACCACCCGCTGGCCGGGAACAAGAGGTTCAGCAACCTCACAACCTTGACTCTCTGCAACCTGGTCACCATCTACACTAAGTCCACAGTTCTCAAGAACGTGAAACTCATTGCCGACCCCCAGACCCCCTCCAGTGAGAGTGGTGGACCAATTCATACTCCACTCCATGGAACCCCCTCACCATCAAAGCATACTCCCCACTGACAGCTGCTTTCCCCAGAAACATGAAGCCATCAAGGTGGTGTTTCTTATGCTGGTGCAGCATTGACCTGAAAGCCCATTTCAGTAACCCTTTGAACAGCTCAAGGTGCATGGCATCAATCTAGAGTATAGCCTTACCCATAAATGCGGCGCCCTCAAACTGCACTTGATCGGAAAAACATACCCTGTTACAGTGGTAGCAGCCGAAACACAAATGCAAACTGGTGGCAAATGTAATGTTGTGAGCAGCCATCATGGCCCCAGGGCAAAATGGTCTCAGTAATTACAATCTTTGGGTGATTTTGAAATACGTCACCAGATAACCCATTTCTCTGATGTGATCATGAACTCACCCACATTCTTCCCATGACAGTTTGTGGATGAACCTGTCCACCATAAAATTCTTAAAAAAACAACCCCACGCGGAAATCAATAAACTCTCCAATTGATAGGCTAGGAATAACTCATAACAGTCTGTTTTCTAACCCTACTTTTCCCTAATTCCTCCTGACTAATACAAGGCAGTTTCTCAGTAATGCTACAGCATTGGCCATTACTGTCCCAGAAGTGCACCCACCATTCCCAGAGATTCCCTACTTTTTCCTGAGTAAGAGCTAATTCCTATAACCTTGCTCCCAAACCCCTTACTAACCCCCTTATCAATGAGCTGTACTATAGCAAAACGTGGTATTTGTTTTTTTGTTTTTTTTACCACAACTGCAGAACTTTTGCCATACCTTGACTCTACACCTTTATTGAAATTGCAGCCCACTTCATTACTCAGGGAATTAAGGCCACTCCTGGGTAGCAGCTCTTTAAAAATACTGAAATGGCCCAGTAAATGCCTTATACGCCTTCACTTTATCCCTTTACTAGACCTTGAGGTCAAAGTCAATCTTATATGCCACCGTGTTGAGGTCACATTCTTTATCATATCGTAGTCAAGCCCATCCCCCACATGCGATGTGTGCTGCGCTGATCTTATTAATGTGTTTGGAAGTTGCCACTTACAGCTTAGTTCTTCTGCACAATAAACAACGGAGCTGGGGGTGGAGGCAGCTGTTGGTGGTCCTGGGTATCCATTGACTAAATTCTGGTGCACTTGCCTCCTCTTTCGAATCTGTTTTTGTATTTTTGTATTTATTGTATTGTTTTCATTTATTTATAGGGTGGGACAATGCCCTTTTGATCACAAAATAACGTGCAATAGATACAAAATCAGATTTGGCGAGAATCGGTGAGTTCTTACAATGGGGTGAGTTTGAGTGACATTCTGACCAGGTTGTGGAGGGGGGTAAATGGAACAGTCACCAGGGACAATACAGGGGTGGACATACATAAAGGCCAACCAACTTCAGACATTTTTAAGGCCAGCTGTGCTCCATATTTGACCATGATGCGTAAAGTGCTGGAGCAGAGGCAGAGAAAATGAGGGACAGAGGCAGGTTAGAGGCGAAGATAAAATGTTAGCTGGCTGGCAGGTGATAGGTAAAGAGGGTAACTTATAGGCGAGGAGGTGGACTTCAACAATAAACAGAAATCTGGACATTTCTGCACTGCCGCCAGGAAGTGGGCCTCTATTGTTTTACTGAAGCCCATGTCTGGCATATGCTCTATAACTGTGGCCCGACTAGGCACCCTCCACAGGTGTCCCCCCTCCTAAGCTACCATCTCAGCATAATCCCACATCTACTATAGGTATCTCTTAACATACTGTCTGCTTTTGAAAGGTGTAAACCACTGCTATCCCAGTTCTCCCATAATGGAGGACAGCTGCATAACTCACATTAGTGAAGTCTAAGGCATGCCCCAAATCAGCTACTTGTGTCCCCTCGACACCCCCAAGCACTACATTGTGGCACGCCAGCCCCCACAGATGTCTTTCAGGCTCTCTCTCATCTGTATATATGTAGCAAACATTTAACATCTCCTCTCCATCCATCTTTCTGGATTTTGACCGCTGGGGCCAACCGGTCCATCCCCTGCCTAGCACCTCCCTCAATGTCCTCCTGTCAATTCCCTTCAATTTCTGATCGCTCATTCCATTTTTTCACACTGTAGCCCTCAATTGGCACAGTCCTCTTTACCCTAATAATCCCTGCACCGGTTTCCCTACACAGCCATTCACATTGTTTAACTCACCCAGAGTCCTAGTCCTCAGATCAGATAATCTCTCTCTTCCACAAACTTGATTGCCTATCACTAGTCTCCTCTTCCCCGTTGCCCTTACCACTTGCAACCGACACCTGTATATCTCATGCACTGCCCGCCTGTCAGGACTTCCCTGAAGTCCTTTTGCCTGACTGAGCCTACAACAGCTTCCAAAGCTTTTTCCAGTTCCCATCTCCTAGCTTCCTTATGCTCCGGACAATCTCCTAGTTTTTATTGTATTCAGTGGTATGCTCTATGCTACCAATCATTAACTCTGGCGAGGCCCAACTTTTTCATGTGCATCTGAAGGGGCCACAATAGGCCAAACCACACAACGCCTTCCCTGTGTAATTGTGTTCTCACAGCAGTATAAGCTAGGCCTAAACACATCTGTACAAAATGGTGGAGAACCACAAAAGAGATCCATCCCCTTGCATGTATCATTTTACCTATCAGCTTAATCAACATTCACCAATAAACAAGTAGGTTGGTGGACGTATCCAGAAGAGGAATACACAAACTGTGGCCCACTTACAGCATTCCGTCGTTCAAAGCGGAAGCCATATATGTCAGCCCCCTTTGACATAGTAGACCAAATAATTCTTATTGCCTGCCTAGCTAATATTGGGGTTATGTTTATTGCGCTTAAATGGAATTGATTATTTGTCTAGACAATGGCAGCAAATGGCCAATGTGATATGATTGTTTATTTATATAGCGCCTATACATAATGTGTTTCAAAGTGCTTCAATATGCCATCATATCTTTCTTTTACCACACATTCCTCTCTTCAGCTGACATTCCCAGCTTGGTTATCGAAAGGGAGATGTTGCCCTGTACATGTATTATGGAACATTTCCACATGTACATTTTGGGCAACAGGTTGAACGGATCCCAAGTCCTTTGTTCACATGCTCAGTCCTGGAGAAATTACCTTCTTCAGCCTGAGGCTGGCAAGACCAGCTGCTAAAGTCGAAGTGTACATCTTCACCATCTCACATGTAGCAAGGTTGAAGAACAATCAATGGGGCTGCATGTCCAGGCTCCCTCTGAGGACCTTTAAAGAACACACATTCTTGCAGGCCAAGTGCACAGTGGCTTCCTTTACAGATATGTGCAAAGGAAACACATGATCTGTAGATGGTGAAGTCATTTCATGGTGCAAAGATGGACAGATTATAGGAAATTGCAATATAATCGTATAACCTTCAGGCAAATCTCAAGGGAGCTGTCTACCACTCTGAAAATGTGCTTCAAAGGTGAAAAGGTAACCCCCCCACCTTCACATGAATGTGGCAATCATTTCTAATACTGGTGGCAACAGATGGACAGTGGCATAGATCGGGCCTTAGAGCAATGTCACAACTGCATTGACAGTCACAAACGTCTGGGGGGGGGACAAGCTCCACTCTCCCATCTAGAGACTCTGGATAAACCCTGAGAGAAATCCGGGCTTGTGTTTATCACCCCATAAAGTTACATGAACCGGCGGCATCTGCACGATAATGTGATGGTAGAATGTTGAAATTGATAGCGAAGCATTTCGTCCCCAACGTCAAGACAAGCACAGTGTTAAAGACAATCAAGGAGATATTTGACTGACACGGTATTCCCAGGTACTTATTAACAGGCAACAAGGTTCAGTTGATGTTGGGGAAGAGGAAGGATATTCTGCTCAAGAAAATCACCCAATGCAAAGTTTCCCTTTACCACCTACAAGCCAAAGGAACAATGGAAAGGGTGAATGGATTTATTAAACAAAGCTTGCAACTGGCCACAGCTGCAGGTAAGGTCTATATTTCACAGTGAACTAAGCTATAGCAGTGCTCCATTTTTCCCTGAACACCATCAAAGGTGTTTCAACAATCATACTCTGGATGTCCAACACAATAAAAAGGAAACAGGACATACACAAAGAACAGGATGACGGGTGCCAATCAACACATGACTCAGACATTCAGGCAGCAGACTCGGTCAAGATAAAGAAAAACCATGGATATGGAAAATGCTTTACAAATACAGTGCATCAAGATGTGCAGTGAAGAGAGGAGACCTATGTATTCTGCAATAGCAGTAGGGTGTGGAATATGGAAATACTTGCCTTGCACAAAAGAGGAAGATCCTGTGAGGAACGAATGAGGCTAGGTGGACATGGCAACTGTAATCCCCATCAAAGCTTCAGGAGGCAAGCATCTCCTGAAACCCCAGGAAGATCTAGCCAAGATTGGGCCCAAGCAGAGGTGGGATCTGAGGAAACGTTGACTGAAATGCAAGCTGATAAAGAAGACACCAAATGAATCAGCACATCCCCACCAAAGAAGAAGGGGTCAATGTCCAGAGAACCCGGCTCCGACGAGACAGATCATTGCCAGGAAAGTATTATGATTTTACGATACGAACGATCGACATCGAAGTACATGCCTTCTTTTGAGACAGGGCGATATGCATCACATTACGCACCAGTGTGGAGTGATGCAGGTGAGTGCGCTCCATGAGCAGCAGTGGTCGAAGTGAGCGGGAACGGACTGTGGCAGCGTTTCGCAACTTTTTATTTTTTACTGTTAACACTTCCACTACTTCTTTCCATTTTAACACCCAATAGCAGTTCCAGTTAAAATGAGATCTGTTTCAACTCAATTGGCTATCAGGCAGCATGGCTGCAACCCTTGAAAAATGTGTTGCACGTTACTCCCTTCCTGCCTACTCTGTCCCCCGCCAGTGTCACAGCTCCACTACTTTTGTTGATACATTTCTACCACTGACGAGAAGCCTTTAGCTAGAGGCTCCGGTGTGGTGCACACTGCTTTTGGGTTTCTGGTCATTCCATCGAAATCAGTTTCATCTAATGCCTTACCATCAAATTATATCCAACGAAAAGCATTTCCATCGAAATGCCTTTTCATTGACTATAATATGATGGTATATTCGAAACTGTGGTTAGGGTTATGGGTTAGGGTTAGGGGTTAGGGTTGGGGCTATGGTTAGGGTTAGGGTTTTGGTTTGGGTTATGGTTGGGGTTAGGGTTAGATTAAGGGTTACATTAGGGTTAGGGTAAGGATTAGGATTAGTAATAGGGTTAGGGGTTAGGTTTGGGGCTAGTGTTGGGGCTAGGGTTAGATTAAGGTTTAGATTAGGGTTAGGGGTTAGGGCTGGAGCTAAGGTTTGATTAAGGGTTAGATTAGGATTAGGGTTAGTTTTGGGGGGTGGGTGTTGAGGTTGGGGGTACGGGGGGAGAACGCCCCCAATATGCAAAAAAGACATTAAAAAGTTACAAGGAGCTGGCCAGTGCCGAAATTTCACCATGTAACGTTTTAATGTGGAAAATAAATGCATTGAAATGCTATCTTTTACAAGTGCATTTCCATTGGAACCAGTCCATTTATATTTTCGATGGACTGGTTTAGATGGAAATGCACTTTTACATGTAAAAGATAGCATTTTTCGATGCAATGGCATTCGATTATTTCCCATCGATGGAAATGCATTTCGATGCATTTCCTTTGATGGAAAGACCATAAACCCTGCTTGTGCATATATGAATTCCCTGTTCACCTTACCATGCCTGATGTTCCTTCACGTACTGAAGTGATTACTAAGAGACCCTGGAACATATCTCTGCACAGATGATACTGAAAGAGACACACATTCCGATGGATTCAGATCATGATAAAGACAGGCCGTCACTCGCTTCTAGTGGATATTCATGTACTACTTATTCCTTTCCATGCATAATCTATGCTGCTATTTCCTATAAAAAACAATTGAATTTAGATTATATTGTTATGTTACGTTATAGTACATTTGTATAGCGCCTTATGCACCATGGTAATGATCTCAAAGCGCTGTGGAATGAACACCCTCAGGGACCGTGGTCCATATCAGTTGAGAGAGTAGTGTAGCATATAGTGCTTGGGTGCACTTAGTATGTGGGCAGCCAGACTGGTTTGCGCGGGTTGACTGCATTCTAATGCTAAGTGTGGTGGATGTGAGAGCTTAGTGTAATGTGCGCAGCAAGGATGGTGGACTCTGAGTCTGTATTCTGGCTGCCATGGGGCATGTGTGGGGCCGTAGGAGATTATGTGTGCCTTCTAGGCCTATTTTGTCATGGGTTATAGCTGCATTCTATCAGGTTGTTGAGGTGTTCTATGAGCGATATAGGTATGTGTGCAGCTAGGACAAATTGATAGAGGGGTGTAGCTGTGGTCTACTGTTTGTTGATGTAAAGTGGAGAGAGAGCATATTGGTAGGAATGAGTGTCTGGTTATCGGCAGGTGGCCCCCCCACTTGGGATGGTTTTGGAGTTCACTGCGCTGGCTGAGTCTGTCTAGCTGGTTTGTGGTAGTGGATTTGATAGAGAGGTAAGTTGGGAATTCCTTTTTCAGACGTGCTGTAGTTCTTTAATGGCATTTGGAGGTCCTATTTTCTAGGTCCCTGTTGCAATTCTAAGCTGGGTTATTGGGTGTTTCTTGGGCTATTGAGAGATTCTCCAGAGAGTTTAGCCAAGCATAGTTGCTTCTGAGCCTAGGATCTAAGTTGTAGGTAGTTGGAGGTCGCCACTATTGATCATATAACACTAGCTATGCTTTGGCGGTTGAGCTAGGAACATGCAGCTTGCAGTTGCATAGGCCGACTTCTGAGTCTAGATTGTTCTTTTCTTTCTGGGTGAGGTAATTAATTGGTCAGCTGTCTTCTGTGGTTCTTGTGTCATGTTTCCTGTTGGAGCTGATTCTCCCAGAACTTTGGCCATTGGGGAAGGCTTTGTGGCCATAGGCAGACCCTTTCATGGAGCAAATCTTTGAGGTTGCTTGAATATCCCATGACCGACACATACAGGCCTGACTGAAGATGTGTGGGGTTCCATTTCAACAGGATGGTTTGGGGCCCCCAGCTTAGAGCGTAAACAGTCTGAGGCAAGCATGTGGTGCACACATTACAATGGTGGCAAAGATAAGGTTAGTAGCCGCCAATTATCACGAGACAGGTGTAAGAAGATTCAATTCAACACTACAGCTAAGTCAATACCCAGTCTGGGATACTGAATGGAAACCCTTATTGATATATTTTTATGTCCAGTTCATGAGTTCTGGATGACTACCCCTATATAACACCCCTCTCTTAGAATTCCCCTGACCCCACGGAGCCAAGAAGTAGTTCTGTTTTGCAAGTTTAAAAGGTTTATTTGAGAAATAAGACAAAATATAGATACCACGCTTTTATAATAAATTAATAATCGATATCGCCCTTATAAATATAATGTTAATCAACAATGGGTAATCTGACACTAGCACACTTCTTTATACTCAATGAGGAGTTAGTATAGGATGGATCAAGTAGCAAAAATACTTTTATGATTTCAAGGGAAAAGCAATGAGGAATAAAAGGCAGTACAGAAATACTTGAGATGATTTTAGCAAAAGATAATGTAATCACTTTTTCTGTGGCAATTCACCCACCTCCCCTATGCAATGTAAGACATGGAAGTAGATGGAAAGAGGAGCACACAGTTCTCAGGAATGCAATCAAATACAATACAAAATTCAGTTCCCCCCAGCAAGCTTAGAGAAAACCGGTATGAGTTTTAAAACACAGGCCCAAGTGCTTTGAATGTGGTGGCAATGAAGTGAGAAATATGCTGAACATGCTTTTAATTCCCTTTAGGAGGTTCAGGGTGAATGAAAGATACTTGGGATGTGTTCAGGCTCACTTTAGCAATGATTCAGAGATGGTGATTAAGAGGCAAACAAATTTTTAGCAAGGAAAGAAATGACTGTTGATGGTTACACGTGGCTGGATTTTTAACCAAATCGCAAATCGCGGTAAAATTCGCGAGTGCGTGAATCGTGATTGCGGAAAAGTATAAGGAGTAGGAAGTCGGTTCTAGGCTTGTTGGGAAGTTTAGATACTAAGCTTTCAGAGGAAAGTTAAACCAAGTTCATAGCACAAATGGTTCCAGAGATATGAACGATTTTGTAAAGGTCGTTTTTCGGATTTATAGTAAACTCAAAATGACAGGTGACAGCTTTGCAGCTGCAGAATTGACAAATGACAGTGGTGCAGCTTTACAAAATGACAAGTGACAACTTCTAGGAGGCAGTTCGGGTTAGATTAAAATAGTTGGGATTAGATTATTTTAAACTAAGAGCTTATTTCTGTCACAATCTGACCTAAGTACTCACAATATATTTTGGAAGGACTGGACCTCGTCACGGATCTGATCAATCAGGCTAGCGGCACTTCACAGCGATCTGATCTCTGGGTCTGCGGTTCTGCACGGTCTGGTCTGGCACTGGTCTGGTCTGTCCGGATACAGTGGTCTCTGCACGGCTCCTGGATCTCTGCACTGGTCCTAGCAAAAGTTCATGGCAAGGGATTCAAGCAGCTCGCCCGGCTGTGAGTAGCTTGCAATGATTTGAAGCCTGCTGCAGAGAACTCAGCTTCTGGTTTTAGGCCTCTGAATTAGGTTCTAAAGTATAAGTTCTAGGTTCTGGAGTATGTAGCTGGAGTCAGTCTGGAACTGGTATCTTCTGGATGTTGTGTGGTCCGGCAAAACGCTCCGCAGCAACTGGATTTGACTGTCCTCTCTAGCTTCCAGTGGCTCTTTTTATGTCTTTTGAAAGTGGGTGTGTGAACAGCATCACTAAGCCAGCCCCTCTCTCAACTGATCATTGGTCAAGCTTTTCTCTCTTCCTTGATAGGGGAAAGGAAATGTGAGTCATGGTGATGCTGTTTTATGGCCTGCAGAAAGGACACTCCCCTGTCAAATTGCATATAAATCTATATTTGACCCAAATACATATTGCACAGATACACAGTTGTTTAAAATTACATGCACCCTTCACATATCACATGAGGTATACTCTGTTCACACTCTACTCTTCCTGGGGGCTTGCATTCGGAAATGGCAGCATTTTGCGCTTTTTAGTAGCTTTCCCCATATCGGATTTTTCTCCAAATTTATACAATTGTGTGCAAGGCAATGTGGGCATTTAGATAAGGAAGTGTCATATTTTTATCATGCATACATTTAGAGTAACAACCTCTTTTCCGCTCGTAAACCCCCAGATCATACCACCGGGTCCTAAAACCTCTTAAAATGTGGGCAGAAAAAATCACAAGAATTATGGTATCATTTAGATCATTTTGACAAGTCTGCACCATGAGTTATACATCTTTCTTAAAATCATATTCTGGCCAATAGGGGTGTGTCTTCCCAGGTCACATGGTTGAGAAACCAGTTTGCCCACTTTCTTTAAGCTTAGCCTGTTCTCAGAGGGGGCTGCCCCTCCCCGTTTCTGCCAAGAGGAAGCCACTTTTACGACGCCCCCAATATAACCTTTGCCTGAGACAAGGAAGGGCTTTGTTCAAAAGGAAGCCATTTACGACCCCCCTAATAAACCATCTGCCTGGGCCCTTTGTTTAGTTTCTTGCAGTCCCCTGGTAATTCAATCAGAGAGTGTGTGACCTCCTTTTGGCAGGGGCAACAGAATGCAGCCAGGCCTGGGAACCTGTCAGGCAGAATTGGAATCTCTTTAAGCCAGTTTTTAGCAACATGTCATTTTTTATTCCCCAGTTTAAGTCAATACAATTTTTACATATGCAGCTAGAATGCTGATTCTAAGTTCAAAACTATGACATTTTAACAGTTACAAACTATGTGACACTCAAAAGTAGGTCACTCAGTTAATTTAAACATTTCGACTTTGGTGGTTTTAATCCAGTTTCAGTTAGGCTGCTGACATGCATAGCTCAGCCAGTTTTGTTATGAACATTGTTTTGGGCTCTTTATCTTCCCAGATTTTGTATGCACACATACTTCATTCTGCCAGATGTCCGCTGGTGTTCAGTGAGATTTTTGGATGTGTTGCAATGTTTGAAAATAGGCATTTTGAGCTGGCATTCAGAGAAACCAAAGGTAATTTTAAAGCGTTTTTGAGCTAACAGGCGCTGCTGTTTTACCTTTGGCACCCATTCCACTCATGGCACCCTGGCCCATCATGCTCGCACTGGTGGGTGGCATGTTAGGCAGCCATTTTGGTGTACGCGCAAACTGCGTGGTTCTCCTGGATTCTGGCGCACATGTGGGCTTTTTGGCCATCTTGGATTTTCTAAGCCCACAGCACCAAATGTTGCAGCATGATAGCTCAAAGGTGGGTCAGGACACCCAACAAGGTCCCCCACGCGACTGCACTTTGAATTTGAGTCGATGGGGAGTCGAGTGCACAGAAGGTTTTGACCCACGCACTGGTATGTCCGCATAATCTTCTTCCAATTCTGCAAATGGCACAGTTCAGCATCTTTTCCTCCATCCGGAACTGATCAATCGGTTCTCCTCGCCGGTCCTGATGGGAATATTTGGCGGTACCCCGGGCCCCTTGGGTCTCTGCTCCCGGTCTCCGGATCATCCTCCTTGGCCAGTCTCCAGGTTTTCTTTCTCCTAGGACGGCAATGGAAAAGCGGCAATACCTATTCATGGACATTTCTCCCCCACCATTGATATAGTGGGGTGGCATATATATTTTAGAACTCAACAGATATGAACATGCACATTTTTTTAAATTAAGCGACAGGAACACATAAACTTGAGAAACACAGAATTTGATAGGCTATATGTAGGATATTTTAGGGTTGGAATTGAATTACTCTGGAGCGGTACCCTCTGGGATTACAGAGGATTCCTCCAGTTGCTGCAAAATGTGCCTGGAATGGCAACACTTCAACTGGTTTATGTGGACCCACTTGTCTTCCCACTCTGCCAAACCGCCTTTGGGGATGCGGATCTTGTAGGCCACAGGGGAGATCTTGTCTATAATCTCAAAGGGTCCCTTCCATGTAGGCAAAAATGTGCGCTGTCTTGCCTGGTTTCTTTGGAAGTTGTATAAATAGACCCGGTCCCCCACCTGATATTCCTTCCTGGAAGTTTTCAGGTCATAGTGGGTCTTCATACTCTCGGCTGATCTTTCTAGATTCCGCTGAGCATAGGCAAAAGCATGTTGAAGGTGTTTCCTTAAATTCTCCACATACTCATGAGTTGTGGAGGCATTTATCAACGTTTGCTCTTGGGTTCTGTAGAGCAAATGCTGGGGAAGCACCATCTTGCGTCCAGTCATCAACTCAAATGGTGACATTTTGGTTGCAGATGAAGGGGTAGATCTGATGGCCATTAGGACCAGAGGTAATCGGATATCCCAACTTGGCCCAGAATCTGCCACACACTTCTTTAATATGCTCACAATGGTTCGGTTGTATCTCTCTACTGCTCCAGAAGAAGCTGGCCTGTAAGCAATGTGTAGCTTCCTTTTAACCCCCAGTATCTCCCACATATTTGTCATTACTTCACTGGTGAAGTGGCTACCCCTGTCTGACTCAATCCTTTGAGGTAGACCAAAACGGGAAAAGATGTGGGTAATCATCAGGGCAGCTGCTGTTTCTGCCTTGCAGTTTGGGGCTGGGAGACATTCCACCCACTTGGTAAACAAGCATGTAACGGTCAACATGTACTTGTTTCCTTTAGACGAGTGGATTACAGTGCCTACAAAGTCGATTTGCAAATCTGACCATGGCAGTGTCATCCCCCTCTTTTGGAGAGGCGCACGGTGTGTGAGGGATGATGGCTGAAATTGTGCACACACAAGACACCCCTTCAAGTATTGGTCGAGGTCCTGCCCCATGTGTGGCCAGTATGCAACCTCTCTTAAGATTTCCAGTGTTGTGTGAAACCCCCTATGACCGGCGGTGGCCGCATCATGGGCGTGACTTAACATCAGGCTTCGGAATGAGGTAGGAACCACCCACTGATCATGGCAGCTTGGGATTTCCTTACCAACAAACCGTCTTGGATTCGGAACATTTTTGGACATTTCATCAACACTCTTAGGTCCTCTTTCCCAATGTAATCGGTATCCGTCAGGGGAAAGTTCTCAGGGTCCTCAGCGTGTTGGTAAAACTTACTAATAATTGGATCCCCCTTCTGAGCTGTAATCAAATCAGCATCAGGGGTCTCCTTACTCCATTGTGCAGTTGAAAGATCATTGTGTGCATTTGTCTGGGACCTAGTGATAGCAGTGACCTGGATTTCCCCCAACAGGGACTCTATTTCGATTAGATCCCCTTGGATGGCCCCAGTTTTGACCAGCTGATCAGCTAAGTCATTTCCAGTTTTGTCTGGTCCCTCTACTTTGGAATGACCCTTGATCTTTTTCCAGTAGATGGTCATCCCATTCGATGTGACCAGATCATCAATGTTTTGGATTAACTTCCCATGTTTCAGGGGTTTGTTATTAGCACATAACATGCCTCTGGTTTTCCAATTAACCAGGTGCTCCACGAACCCGTTCCGTACATAATCCGAATTGGTGATTATGACCAGTTCGTGGAGTTGATGTTGGACAGCATTGAGAATGGCCTGATGCACAGCCATCAATTCTGCCACCTGACTACTTCGGGGACCAATTTTGTATCCAGCGGAGGGTACTGGGAACTCCTTCACCCAGGCATTCCCTACGCCGGCCACCAGTTCTTTCTCCCCGTTGTTGTCAACATGGTAAGAGCATCCATCCACATAGACAGTGGGCATTCCCTCACACTTGTCTTCTTCAAAGACTTTGTGTGGGGAATTAAGGTATGCCTCCATGTTGTCCTTGATTTTTAGACTTTCGTCCTCGAGACAGTTTTCTCTGGCACAATCATGCAAGTCAGCCAGACCTTGCGCGAGGGGACTCTTCTTGTTTTGGCCATATCTGACCTCCACAGGAAAGCCTTGCATTGACAGAATCCAGGAAGTAATTCGGGAATTACTCACATTTCCGGCCCGGATTCTGTCACTTTGGAGATATTGCAGAGGCTGGTGTGGAGTCTCCACTATGATGTGTTCCCCCTGGATAAACGGGCGGTAATTCTTCAATGCCCACACCGTTGGCAGGAGTGCCTTCTCACAATCGTTGAATTTTTCCTCCACAGAGGATAAAGTTTTGCTCGCATAGGAGATTACTTTATTGACCTTGTCATGCTTTTGGTATAATACTGCCGTCAAGCACGTATTAGAGAACCCTGTCTCCAGGAAGAACTCCTTGTTTCTGACAGGGTAAGCTAGGCAGGGCGCTTGTGAGAGGCTTCTTTTGAGTTGTGTTACTGCCACGGCTTGTTCTGGACCGAATTCCCACTTGACCCCTCCCCTTCAGGAGATTAATCAGGGGTCTGGTGATCTCTGTGTAGCCTTCAATGAACTTTCTGCTGTAATTAGTCAGTCCAAGGAGGCTCCTTAGTTCCCGCAGAGTTGTGGGGTCTTTCAGTTTCTGAAGTGCTTCTACTTTCTTTTCCTGGGGACAGAGACCCTGAGGAGTAATCTCATGCACCAAGACATTAACACGGGTTCTACACCACTGTGCTTTCTGAAAGGAAAGTTTTGCTCCGGCGGCCCTCAACTGGGTCAGAACATAACGGATCTCCGCTATGTGTTCTTCCACAGATGAACTTTTGATGAGGACATCATCTACATAAGCCAGGTTACCCCTCGCACCCAGGTCGGGCATGGCCTTATGTAGGAAAATGTTAAATTCATTGCCGGAGTTGAGGTGTCCGAAGGGAGTCCGGCTCCATGTGTACTGCTGGCCCCCAAAGGTAAAAGCCAGTTTGTATTGGTCCTCCCTACTGACAAGCACGGTCCAGTATCCATTGGTCAGGTCTATTGCTGTGAATACCTGTGACCCCTGAATCTGGGCCAGCCCTTGGTCAATGTAGGGCAGAGGCCATCGGGAAGTATGGACCCGTTTGTTGAGCTCCCTGAGGTCAGCACAGAGTCTCCACTGGCCGTTTGGCTTCAATATTGCCAGCACCGGGTTATTGAAGGTGCTGTGAACTGGTCGGATTATTCACCGGGACTCAAGGTTCTTCATTATTTCAGTAAGGGACTCCATGGATGCAAGAGGCAAGCGATATTGCTTCACAAACAATGGAGTCATTCCAGGGTCCGTGGGGATTGTTGTTGTGTGGATGTCGGTGCGGCCACAGTCATATGAGTCTACCGCAAAGAGATCTTGGAAATCCAAGAAAACTTGTTTCAACTTTTGCTTTTGTTCCAGAGTCACACATGCATCAGCTCGGTTGACTCACTCTTCCACCATCTGCCTGAAGCCTGGAAAGACTTCTGGTTTGGCTATCTCAGCGGCCTCCTCCAGCTGGGTGGAGAAGTCCCTGGTCAGAGTGCTGATTTGGACTGGAGGCCTCAGGTGGGAAAGGCAACCCTCTTGGACCTGGAAAAAGTCACAAGTCACATCTTCCTTACCATAGGGGCAGGAAGTGTACACCAGGAAGTTCCCCCCATGCCGGGTAAAAATCCTGTCTGGTGTTGTATTGTCATCACTGTCACTATCAAAGCAGTCCTTGGGGATTGGTCCTAACAGTTCATTTCCTAAATCGATGGAAAAATGTCGGTCATCAACCGCCATTCCAATCATGGTGCCTGCGGCTAGAGTAATACTCTTTAAGTCGCTGTTATCCACCTCTATTAGAATGGTGTCATGTTCCATGTTGACTAATGGAGTTTTTGAGCATACACCTGCTTGGCAGGAGATGTTTGGAATTAGGTGCTTCCAGGTCCATTTCCCATTTGTCTATCAGTTTGAATGTGGGAATGGCTGGATCTTTTGGGAGTTGGCGGAACATGGCTTCGCTGATGAAGCTCTTACCGTTGTTCAGGCACACTCGAGCGAGAACAGAGTCCTTCCCATTATTTAACTGAACAGGGATGAACAACTGCTCTCCAATTTACTGAATATCAGCCAGGCTCTGAGCTGATTTCACATCTTTCTGGACTATAGGAGTGGGAGTTTCTGATTGTGGATTAGTAAAGAATTTCAGGGTATTTCCTTCCAGTGTGGAATACCACCTTAAACTGGAAGGAAGGTTGATTTTCATAAATAGAGAGGATCCCCCATCACCAGTCTGTTGTCCTACTGCTATTACTGTCACGTCTGGAGTTTGGTTGTTCTGGAAGTGAAATTCTACTTGGTCAGATTTTTGTTCAACCATGTGGCAGGTGCCGTTTAAACGAACATGGTTGACACTCTGTTTTAATTTTATTGGTCGGCTAGTCTGGGTCCAGAGGACCTTGTTTACACAATCTATTAGGGGTGACAACCTTCTCAGGAGGTCATTCCCTAGTAAACAAGGGGTGCCCTCTGGAGTCACTACTATGACCGGGTTCTGTTCTGTGTCGCCCAATTTTAATGTCCAAGTCTGCAGTCCCCTCAACGGGAATCTCCTTCCCGTCAAAGTTCTGCAGTTGTCCAGGAAGAGAGGTGAGAGGAATACAGTGATTCTCCCCCCTTCCTGCATTTAGTTCATCAAAGGCCCTTTTGGACAGAAGGGTAGCTTGGGATCCAGTGTCCACCAGTGCCAAAATTGTACCCTGCCCCTGTACTTGTACCGGGGCATAGTATCTTCCCTCCTTCTCCTCAAGGGGGCACAGATAATGCACATTTTTGGACAACTGGTGGGCTAACTTTCTGGTTTTGGACATTGCTAGCGAAGGGATTTGGGCAGAATTCTGTGGAGAGCCTTGGGAATCTGAAAGAAAAAGTTGGCAACTGGAGATCAGAGCCATTGTGGGTTCCCCTGGTTCCGGTTCTGGGCCGCCCCACCCTTTTTGGAGGAAGTCACCAGGATGGGTTTGAACCAGGGGATTTCTGTATTGTCGGTTCTGGGATGAGATGATGGGCGGCGGTAGCTCAGTCTCCACATCTCCCCAGCCAGAATTGACATCCCTTGGGACCCATTTTTCCTTGGGAGGTGTTCCCCCATCTCTGAAGGAGAAGATCCTTTTCCCAGGATCTTCTGAGGATCCCTCACCCTCACATTGGAAGACCTGTACCTCCTCCACAAAGTGGGTCTGTTTGGGTCCTTTGTTTCTCCTACCCCCCCTCTGCTCCTTGGGAGGCAGGCTTTCAGGGGTAGGAGATTTTGTTTCCGGTTCCTGGTTTTCCAGGGGCTGTTTACAAGTTGGGAAGGAAGCTTCCTCCAAGGCTTTACACCCCCCTTCCCCTTGTGCCTCCTCCCTGGGAACCGGTGTGTTATCGGGGTGCTGCCCCCGTCATTGTTCTGGAGCACCAGGTCCAGTGTTTGGGGCATTCTGCGGTGGCATGCTCATCTGAGGGTTCTGTTGAGCCCTCAGTATGTGACCCAGATCTCGTGCCATATTTTGGACCTGGCGCTCAAGTTGTGAAACCCACTCAGGCTGATACGGGGCTCTATTTTCTCCCCTGGGCTGATCCCGGGAAGGGTAGCTATCCCTTCTCTGGTAGTACCCCTGATTGGGAAGATTTTGGTACCCCTCCACCCTTGGCCTTCCCTCTCCCGGATTAGGTTGTCTGGGCTCAGGGAATTGGGGAAAGAAGGATGGATGATTTTGGGGCTGGAAATTGGGTGGATACCTGGGGAATATGTTCTGCCCAGGATTTGGAGAATTTCTGCCCTCCTGTGGGAAGTTGGGAGGGAAGTTCCCTGTGTTAGGTGCTTGGCTGGATCCCCCCCCTTGGGCTGGAGGAGTCCACACATAACCCAGGATTGGTTGGTTTCCCTTGTAGCGGGGACTTACATAGTCAGGGGAGCGAGGGACCCCATTTGTGGGACTACCTCCTCGACTCCCTGTCTGTGACTGGCCCGAGGGCCTTCTGGGCTGTGAATTATTTGGTGCAGGCAGGTTTTTAAGCCCCCCATCTCCAAATCTAAAACGGGGGCAACCTTTACCTCTGCCACCTTGGCAGCAGCCGGGGTGCTGTTGGTTTTGGGGTTTTTCAGCGCGTTATTTTTATTTTCGATAAGCTTCTGCACCTCATAGATCCGGGTAGCCTGTTCAATGACCCAGTCTAAAGATCTTTTCTCATGAAAATCTCTCACGAGCTGGGTCATTATGTATTTGGGTAAGGCATGGAAAAACGTATTGATAAATTCTCTTCTATCCGTGCGCACCCTTCTGGTGGTCTGCGCAAAAGCACGTTTTAATTCTTGCACAAACTCTTGTGGGGCCTGATCCTCCCCACATTGCAAATTGTAGGCTGCCTTGAAAGCCTCTTGAGGATTTCTGTGAACAGAAAAATGTTTCAAGATGGCCGCCTTATAGGTGGACCATCTTAAATGATTTTGGTCCTCCAGCCCTGCAAAGAAACTGGAGTATTCTGGGGAGAATGTCCATTTGACGTACTGGATGCAGCTACTGCTGTCCTTCAAATGGAAAGTCTCCATCATTTGCACATAGAGCTCCAAGTGTTCCCAAACGGAATACTTGGCGTTCTTATGATAAGGCGTGATGACACTCCTTATTGCCTTTATTTGCTTCAATGGGTCCTTAAGCAAGGCCCTTTTTGCCTTATTGGCCTTTTTGGTTCGGGTAACCCTGGTCCATTCATCCTCTGACTCAGAGGCACTGCTCCCAGAGGTTCCTGTCTGATCTTCCAGGTTTTGCCGGATTCTGCGAGCCTGGGAATGGCTGGCAGAATGTGGGGACCTGGTCTCAAATGTCCTGCGCCGTTCAGAGGAGTCTTCAGATTCCTCCTTGCTGCCAGGATTTGATGGGTACCCCCCCCCACTGACCTAACTGGGCAGAAGTTTTCAGGATGCCCTTAATGGGCCTACTCTCCTGGGGTTCCCCACTAAATTGCACTGTGCTTGGGTGCCCATACCCGGATGCCCGCCCATCCATTCCTGGGAGGTACTGGCCTATGAGCCCCATACTTCTAGCTGGATAGTAATCTGCCATCCCCGTGGCCCTGGGCTCATGTGCGCAAGGGGACATGGTGTGGCAGAGTCCAGGGACTGGGAGAGATGAAGGCCTCTGGTACTAGGGCTCCTGAGGTTAGGCTCAGGAGTTTCTCTTTCCCAGCGAACCTCATCTCTATCCGCCCCTGCTTCCTGTTGCAATGCAAGAGCCTGCGCTTTCAGTTCCTCAGTTAAGGCCTTACTCGACTCTATCAGTCTCTCCTGCATCGCTACCTGTTGCTGGAGCCTATCATTGTGCTGACAGAGAGCCTCATTTTCTCTCTGTGCCTCCTGATTGGTTCTGGAGTACTGGGCCAGCCTCTGCTGCAGGAGGGTTACCTCCTGAGCTGTGTCCATATTGGCCTGCTCCTTTCTTGCCAGAGCATCCTCCACCCTCCTGGAGTGCTCTAACAAGTTCTGGTGTTCTTTTTGGAGGTCACCCAGTCCCTGAAGGGCCAGGTGATTTTCTTCCATTTTCCTTTTTAAGTGGCAGACTTCCTGGCCTAAGGTGTCCCTTTCCTGACTAAGAGCCTGCATATGTGCCGCCAGGTCGTCCCTTTGCCTTTGGAAGGCACCAGCTTTCTGGTGCTCCTGATCAAACTCTGCCTGGGTATCCAGGTGTTTCAAAATCAATTTATTGCTTTCCTCTTTCTCTCTGTCTAATCGAATTTGCAGGGTGGCTACCTGTTCTGTGCATGCCCTGTTGAAGTCCAGTTGTTGCTCCAGCTTTTTCTGGCTCTGCAGACTGGAGTCCAAACCTTCTTGGTACTCCTTCTGCAAGGCCAGAAATCTGGTATTCTGGTCAGCCTTCTCCTGTTGCAGTCTATCCATGTCCTCTTTTATTTTAATGATATACTACCTACTATCATTTTCTGACTCCTGGCTCCTCTGCAGCCTCTGCTCAGAAGAGACCAGGTCAGATTGGGACTTTTCTAACGCCAGCTGTTGCCTATTTGCCAGATCTTGGCCTTCAGCACATTTGTCCTGCATGGCTCCCATATATAGATACAAATATGCTGCCATCCTGGCAATCTTATTATGTTCATCTTTGGCTTTAGAGGCCATATGTAGTTCACTCAGGGCCACATGTAGGGGACCCTGATCTCCCCATGTATCTGACCCTGTTTCAGTGACCTGTTGCGCGATTGCCTGCAACCAGACCGTTTGGTCCTGATGAGTCCACTCACCTCTCACAAATAGCTTATGTAAGAAGTGCTCTCTAGCTATTTTGATGTCTACAAGTATCATCATTCTGGAATTTGAGTTCCTTCCTGACTTACAGAAGTTTGTATTTTATTTTTGCAAAACAGACCGTTTCCTTAGAGCGTTCCTTTGAGGAGTGCTTTACAGCGTAACACAGCGTGGTGATCCGACCGGATATGTGTATCTGGTCAGCTGGCACACTGTTTTAATCTGCACAAATGGTAAATCTGACCCAGAATATCCCGGCTCGAGCCCCCACTTTGTAAGAAGATTCAATTCAACATTACAGCTAAGTCAATGCCTAGTCTGGGATACTGAATGGAAACCCTTATTGATATATCTTTATGTCCAGTTCATGAGTTCTGGATGACTACCCCTATATAACACCCCTCTCTTAGAATCCCCCTGACCCCACAGAGCCAAAAAGTAGTTCTGTTTTGCAAGTTTAAAAGGTTTATTTGAGAAATAAGACAAAATATAGATACCACGCTTTTATAATAAATTAATAATCGATATTGCCCTTATAAATATAATGTTAATCAACAATGGGTAATCTGACACTAGCACACTTCTTTATAATCAATGAGGAGTTAGTATAGGATGGATCAAGTAGCAAAAATACTTTTATGATTTCAAGGGAAAAGCAATGAGGAATAAAAGGCAGTACAGAAATACCTGAGATGATTTTAGCAACGGATAATATAATCACTTTTTCTCTGGCAATTCACCCCCCTCCCCTATGCAATGTAAGACATGGAAGTAGATGGAAAGAGGAGCACACAGTTCTCAGGAATGCAATCAAATACAATACGAAATTCAGTTCCCCCCCAGCAAGCTTAGAGAAAACCTGTATGAGTTTTAAAACACAGGCCCAAGTGCTTTGAATGTGGTGGCAATGAAGTGAGAAATATGCTGAAAATGCTTTTAATTCCCTTTAGGAGGTTCAGGGTGAGTGAGAGATACTTGGGATGAGTTCAGGCTCACTTTAGCAATGATTCAGAGATGGTGATTAAGAGGCAAACAAATTTTTAGCAAGGAAAGAAATGACTGCTGATGGTTACACGTGGCTGGATTTTTAACCAAATCGCAAATCGCGGTAAAATTCACGAGTGCGTGAATCATGATTGCTGAAAAAGTATAAGGAGTAGGAAGTCGGTTCTTGGCTTGTTGGTAAGATTAGATTCTAAGCTTTCAGAAGAACGTTAAACCAAGTTCGTAGCCCAAACGGTTATAGAGATATGAACGATTTTGTAAAGGTTGTTTTTCGGATTTAAAGTAAACTCAAAATGACAGATGACAGCTTTGCAGCTGCAGAATTGACAAATGACAGTGGTGCAGCTTTACAACATGACAAGTGACAACTTCTAGGAGGCAGTTCTGGTTAGATTAAAATAGTTTGGATTAGATTATTTTAAACTAAAACCTTATTTCTGTCACAATCTGACCTAAGTACTCACAATATATTTTGGAAGGACTGGACCTCGTCACGGATCTGATCAATCAGGCTAGCGGCACTTCACAGCGATCTGGTCTCTGGGTCTGCGGTTCTGCACGGTCTGGTCTGGTCTGGTCTGGCACTGGTCTGTCCGGATACAGTGGTCTCTGCACGGCTCCTGGATCTCTGCACTGGTCCTAGCAAAAGTTCTTGGCAAGGGATTCAAGCAGCTCGCCCGGCTGTGAGTAGCTTGCAATGATTTGAGGCCTGCTGCAGAGAACTCAGCTTCTGGTTTTAGGCCTCTGATTTAGGTTCTAAAGTATAAGTTCTAGGTTCTGGAGTATGTAGCTGGAGTCAGTCTGGAACTGGTATCTTCTGGATGTTGTGTGGTCCGGCAAAACGCTCCGCAGCAACTGGATTTGACTGTCCTCTCTAGCTTCCAGTGGCTCTTTTTATGTCTTTTGAAAGTGGGTGTGTGCGCAGCATCACTAAGCCAGCCCCTCTCTCAACTGATCATTGGTCAAGCTTTTCTCTCTTCCTTGATAGGGGAAAGGAAATGTGAGTCATGGTGATGCTGTTTTATGGCCTGCAGAAAGGACACTCCCCTGTCAAATTGCACATAAATCTATATTTGACCCAAATACATATTGCACAGATACACAGTTGTTCAAAATTACATGCACCCATCACATATCACATGAGGTATACTCTGTTCAAACTCTGCTCTTCCTGGGGGCTTGCATTCGGAAATGGCAACATTTTGCGCTTTTTAGTAGCTTTCCCCATATCGGATTTTTCTCCAAATTTATACAATTGTGTGCAAGGAATGTGGGCATTTAGATAAGGAAGTGTCATATTTTTAACATGCATACATTTAGAGTAACAACCTCTTTTCCGCTCGTAAACCCCCAGATCATACCACCGGGTCCTAAAACCTCTTAAAATGTGGGCAGAAAAATCACAAGAATTATGGTATCATTTAGATCATTTTGACAAGTCCGCACCATGAGTTATACATCTTTCTTAAAATCATATTCTGGCCAGCAGGGGTGTGTCTTCCCAGGTCACATGGTTGAGAAACCAGTTTGCCCACTTTCTTTAAGCTCAGCCTGTTCTCAGAGGGGGCTGCCCCTCCCTGTTTCTGCCAAGAGGAAGCCACTTTTACGACGCCCCCAATATAACCTTTGCCTGAGTCTAGGAAGGGCTTTGTTCAAAAGGAAGCCATTTACGACCCCCCTAATAAACCATCTGCCTGGGCCCTTTGTTTAGTTTCTTGCAGTCCCCTGGTAATTCAATCAGAGAGTGTGTGACCTCCTTTTGGCAGGGGCAACAGAATGCAGCCAGGCCTGGGAACCTGTCAGGCAGAATTGGAATCTCTTTAAGCCAGTTTTTAGCTACATGCCATTTTTTGTTCCCCAGTTTAAGTCAATACAATGTTTACATATGCAGCTAGAATGCTGATTCTAAGTTCAAAACTATGACATTTTAACATTTACAAACTATGTGACACACAAAAGTAGGTCACTCAGTTAATTTAAACATTTCGATTTTGGTGGTTTTAATCCAGTTTCAGTTAGGCTGCTGACATGCATAGCTCAGCCAGTTTTGTTATGAACATTGTTTTGGGCTCTTCATCTTCCCAGATTTTGTATGCACACATACTTCATTCTGCCAGATGTCCGCTGGTGTTCAGTGAGATTTTTGGATGTGTTGCAATGTTTGAAAATAGGCATTTTGAGCTTGCATTCAGAGAAACAAGGGTGATTTCAAAGCGCTTTTTGAGCTAACAGGCGCTGCTGTTTTACCTTTGGCACCCATTCCACTCATGGCACCCTGGCCCATCATGCTCGCACTGGTGGGTGGCGAGTTAGGCAGCCATTTTGGTGTACGCGCAAATTGCGTGGTTCTCCTGGATTCTGGCGCACATGTGGGCTTTTTGGCCATCTTGGATTTTCTAAGCCCACAGCACCAAATGTTGCAGCATGATAGCTCAAACGTGGGTCAGGACACCCAACACAGGCGGCCAGCAGGGAGCTTAAACACTAAATGCCCATGCAAGAGCTCTATATCTTTCTTTGTCAGCAAGTGCCTAATGCGGATGCACCAGTGTTAGAAGGCAATGAGGTGATAACACTTCTGCATATCCCGTAGGATGAGAAAACACATATTGTAATGCGAGCGCTTCAAAGTGTACATTTTAATCCCCAGAACGAAAATAGAGAAATCAACATATGACCATGTTACATGAGTGCTGACTGGCAACATGGGGGAAGTTGCTGGGAGCCTTCCAGAGGCTCGAGGCCACACCTGCACCCATCTGTATAATGTGTCTCAGGTGCAGACTTCACTGCATTGATTACCTGTACAATCTGTGGAGCAAGAGCTGACTTTTAAGGGGTTCTGCATCACCCCTGAGGCACTTTGTGGACACAGGAATCTGTGTCATATATGCTGATCTTCATGCGCCTGCCTGCCTGCTCTCTGAGGGTAACAGAACTAGGTCTACTTCACGCGCCTAAAGTTAGGGAATTAGCGTAACTATTGCCATCCTGGAACACAGACTTTGGAATTCATTGTTAGAATAACTTTATAAAACAGATGAAGTTCCCTGTTTAAAACAGTGCTTCAGACCTTTCTGTTCCCAAAACTCAACTAATATGTTTTGGGAATCAGCCGTGCTTCTGTTGTAGTGCCAAGAAAGCTTTCTGCGCTGTATGTCGGTGATGGTCTATACACACACACTGGCAAGGCCCATTCATAAATGCAAAGGAGCGCAGCAAAGGTTATGTGAAGGAGTGTTTGGTGGATCTGTGTAGTTTGGGGGTCCTGGTAATATTGTATGTGCACTGTTCTTGGCTAGAGATTGCAAAATGTCCACACGTGCAGCCCGAAGTGCAGACATTCACACAGCGCTAGAACCTGTGAAAATGTGAGCTTCATGCTTCATATGAGAGGGTGTTTGGGGGGCCACCATGAACCTGGACGGGGGACTAAAACATGCCCCTAAGTTTGCGAGCAGTCCCAGACTGCTCACACCATCCTGGAGTGCATTAACCTCCCACCCCCTCGCCTTAAAGCTTGAATGCATGGTGTCTACGTACACAAACCACCATCTGCAAAGGGTCAGCTTGACAGTTTGTGTTTTCGATCACCCCACCCCCAAGTAAGGATTCTATTAGTGACTCTGGAGCGCTCCAAGCCCTATCCCAAATTGTACCCTGGAGGTATTGTGAGGAATTCGACCATCTGCACAGGGACAGTGTGCTTGCCTGGGCTTTTTGATTTTTTATATATTTAAAAGAATGAATGATGGGATATCAACCTCCAGAAAATAGGTGAGCTCATTCCCACACATATTTCCTATGCTCACCACACAGCAGAAAAAGAGTCATGTACTCTGGGAGGTCACAGATTACCAGAGCCACCCTCCCCTGTCATGTGTAGCTGATAGCTGTGGGTACATGAAAAGCCTCTCGCCGTCGGCAGCCTGAATAGCATTTCATGGCCCCATGGATTAGCATCTCGATTGTTATGCCTTGATGGTTGCAGCAAATGCTGATGAATGTTAATTAGCAGGCCTCAGGGAAGGCCTGGGTGCAGGAAGTGACAATGAAGACGAGAGAGACCAAGACCTCTTTGTGATGCAATGTGTCAACTTGGTGCTAACACCACTCCTTGGTATGAAAGGACAGTGAATGTCCTGTCTGGAACCACTCCTTCCAGAGCAGGGAAATATGTGAATTGCAGGAGACAAAAGTCTGCTGCAACCACCTACTTCAAAAGAGGCCCATGTTGTGACGAAGTGCTGCATAGGGCTCAGTTAATTATGGAGACACTGTGATGTACAGCAGACAGGAAGATGGGTGGAACTAAAAAACACATGTTGTCATCCCTCCCCTGTCTGTTGCCAAGCGCTCTGATTCTGACCTGAAGTATCACTGAAGATTGTTGGTGGGGACTCAGGTGGGCTTAGCCTGAACCAATCACTGGGGCCTGTTCAGCTTTAAAAGAAGGCTGAGCCCCTCACCGATCTGATCATCTGAAGACTTTGCAAGGAGTAACAAGAAGGACTTATTTGGACCTGAGCTGAAAGTACAGTCTACCTTACATCTTCCACCAGTGAAGGAAGGCCAGGAGTTTCAAGAGAGAAGCAATGTCCCTTCCCTAAACATCTCCCAAGGATCAGAGGGTTATACCGGACTCAGAGGACCCGTCCAGCAGCTCCAGAACTGGTAACTAGCCAGCACACAGCGTGACCTGCTAGGTTCTGGCAGCAAGCTTCCTAGGTGGGAAGTTCTGGTGAGTCTCTGTACAAAGGACAAGGATGTTGTCTGCTAACACCCTCCTGAGCTTTGGGCCGCTTCCTTGAAAGGACACAAACCTGAGAAGGAGCTACGAGGAGTGCCACACAAGCATAATCCAGCGTCCATCTTTTTAAGGACAATTTTGAGACAGTCGAGTCCTCGAACTGCATCAGGCTGCACCACTGACTGATGTCACGCTGCAGTCACCAGAGCCTTTCAAGACGCCTCGACCAGCATTCCAGATCCATCAACCAACACAGAGACAATGATTCTTGTCCCAGAGATACAGCGTCGGACAGCTTGCAGACATCCGTCCAGCCTTGCTTGCCGGATTGCCTGCCGCCTGGTACCCACAGCTATCACCCACCGCTATCTCTGCCTCATGGGCTGCAAAGTGGCCTGGAGCTGCCTCGACACTGTTGAGCACCAAGAACTTCTTCAGCCCCAGGTACATTGTGGTTCTCCCCCGCTGGTCCTTCTCTGAAGGCCCCTAGAGACAGTTATGACCCTTTGTCCCTTTGGTGTTGAAACCAAATCATCTTGAACTGTAAGACTTTATTAACTACCCTGCTGTCAGTATCGAGAGTGCATCCCCTTCCTTTGTGAAACTGTCTGTCCTCTGTGTTCCTTTACAGGATGGGTTGTATTGTGCAGTGTGCTAAAACTTTCTGTTGTAGAAATAATAAAGTAGATATTTGTATACAACCTTGACTGTAGAGTCCCTTTTATAATTGGGTAATAATTGTATTTTCGCTGTATTGCAACTAACCAACGATCCACGACCTTGTGGAGATAAGCCTGCCATTCCATCCACGTTACCATAATTGGACACAGAGGTCTTATAATGTCCTTGTATTCCAATCTGTTCGGATCCCTTCTGGTCTACTAGAGGTGTAGACCAGGTGGGAAAAAAATACTCCCCAGGGCTCAATGGGAATGGGGAGGTTGGATGTAGTGGCATCATTTGTGAATGGTGCCGGTGTATCAGAAAATGCTCAGAACTCATAGTTTGCCGGTCCGGTAACAACGGTACCGGCAAGCTTACCGGTACCATTTTTACCGGACCAGCAAACTTATAATGAGGCAAGGATAAAAGATATCTTGTACCTAAAGACCCTACAGCATTAATTGCTTTGTATAAACACTTGAAGGAGGGACAATTAAAAGCTCCCATCATGGGACTCATGATGTAATGTATTTATTGAACTACTATCATGCATCTGTTTTTTCTGTATCCCATCCCTCAATACATGTTCTTTTAGTGAATTAACTAAATAACATCGTTCTTTTGCTTTTTGTTTCTGTTTCCGCCATATGCTTGTCTCACAATATTCCTTTGTACCTTTTGAACTTTTAACTATATGTAAAATGTGGATGTACTTACTTTCATTTATGCCCTTGGTTGAGACTATAACCATGTTGATTTTCTGTTATGCGTTTTGTTAAAAATATATGATTTATACCCTTTTGAAATAAGGAGTTTACTGTCTCTTCTTCCTATCCATACTGTTTATTTGATAACCCCTGCAACTATTATTTAAACACTTGTCCTTGAAATACACAGCAAGTTCACTAAATGAGTGAACATTTATTAACAGTGGAGGACTTAGTCCTAGGATTTCTGCAATATGGAAACCTAACTTTATTTTTAAACAAATTAAAGTTAGTGGACAGATCCAGAGAATCAAATATCTGTTCACCTTACATGTCTGTGTTTTTATTTTTTTAAACTATCAGTAAGGGTGCATTTCTTTGTTTAGATGTCCTACTAGAGGTGTGGGGCTGATTGATGGTTTATAAACCAATATTCATCCGTGGACCACTGGTGCCCCGGAAGTTGATTTGTCACAGGTGTACACGGAGAATTCATCACATTACCACCAGATTACTTCAGTAACAGGAACTGTCTAAAAAGAGTCCTTCATTTTCATGGGGCAGCCACATTGCATGCCTTCTACAACAGTGGGTGCACACAGCATACCATTTCAACCCCCCCCCTCCACCCCTGCTGCCCCCTCACTCCCCTGCTGGCCACAATCACGCTTCGCTCCAGGTGTGTTTCTTATCCTGAAATTGTCAAGCCAAAGAAAATAACTGCAAAGGTGGTTTAACAAACATTGCCAATGCCATCAGGGTTGCCTTTTATGTAGGCATGGGATACACATTTACCAGGCACTGCCATAATGATAATACCTGCCCATAAAATGGCAATGGCCTGCAAATGGTGCTAGTCCTCACATTTCATCTCTATCTTCCCTTGGCCATGCCAATAGTTTTGGCTTATAGACAGAGCTTTCAGAGCCACCGAAGAGAAACAACTAAACAGGGAACGAAGCATATAAAGGCATATAGGTAACAAGAGGTGCATTAATATGAGGGTTGTAACATGATCTACCAGGAAGCAGGACTTTCATCCCGAGGATGTGTTAACGTGACAGAACAGAGAATCAGCTGTAAGCTGCATCGTTTAGGAGCAGCGATTACTCAGAGGCTGGTATCCCAGCAAACACATCTTGGGAAGTGCCTGATACCGTTCAAACCCTACCACCATGCAGAAGGATGCAAGTCTGCTTGTCTTGTAGATCAAGAGATTGCCAAACCGCATGGTACCAACTTAGGCCACTCAGCAAAGTCAAGCCTTCATCGCTGCCCGAGTTTCAAAACAGTTGCCCGAGTCCTGGTCATCCCACACCCGGACAATGTCAACGCCCTACTTGCAGGAGTCCCAGATGCCACCTTGCCCCCTCTAAAATCTGTCCAGCATGCTGCTGCACCCCTCATCACAGGACCAAGACGCTTCAACCACATCACCCCCATCCCTCAGAAGTGGCAAACTCTACGCCATCAAGCACGCATCATGTTCAAGACAGCCTGCACCACCTACGAAGCTGTTAGAAGTAAAACACAACTCTACCTGGCTTAGAAACCTACCATTCCCAGAGGCCAGCACACTACCAGAAGCCATTACATCACCAGGATAGAAACAAACAAACGCAAGATGGAGGGAAAACAGGCCTTCAACTGTGACTCTATCTGAGGAACAAGTTACCAATGCAGATAAGTCTGGCTGTGAAAACCCTGCACTTGACGAATGACGTCAAGTCACTCTTCTTCAAAATGATCTTGTCAGTTGCTGATAGCTTCACTGACCCTTAATTCTATCCCTCTGGAGCACCCCGACTCCTCTGCTCATGCTATCCATTTCAGCTGCTCTGTTACCCCGGCACCCTTACTTGAACCCACTAAAAGTGTCCTATATGTACAGGGTTCATTGCTTCCGAGCTGTGTTCGCACTATATAAATCTCATACATACATGCGTACATGCGTTTGACTTTTATAGCGTGTAAACCAGAGCTCTTTTGTCCACTTCACAACACAAGGGGCCCGATGGAGGATGGCGTCCATCAACACCTAGATCATGACCTGCATTCCTGACACATGGACACTGAAGAAGGACCAGTGCCAGAAAAGTATCTGGCAGCCTCGAGATATGCAAAATCGCTTGGGTAGTGGCGGAACCCACATGCTGAGAAAAACAAAAGAAAGCACTTGCCTCTATAATGTATAGCCATCACGTATCGCGACATTCGCGATTGGACAATTGGACAAATATCCAGAGCCTCCATTTGATATCGATAACATACCCCAAAACCTTGCATCATATAGGAAGGTAGTCAGTCATTGGATGAAGGCGAACCACTTAAAATGCAAGGCATCAAAATTTGAGGTTGTACTCTGCTGTCACTCGAAAGCAACAAGAATACCGTCTCTAGCAGGAGCACAAAAAGCCTCATGAAGGGATATGAAAGTTTGAAAGGCGTCAACGCCCATCAGTGCTGTGCTTAGAAATAAAAGAAGGGCTAGCGGCGGAACAAATATCACATATTCATCACAAGTGAGGAAAGACTACCAGAGTTGGACTGGGGTGTATGTTAGGGCTGCGGTCGCAAAGGAAAAAGTAGCCACTTGTAACCATATGTGTTATTTTGTGACAAATTGAGGGCTATCTTAATATGATTGTTGGGGACATTTGTGGCAAATTAAGTTATTCAAAGGCACTTGGCCAGTGGGATTGGTATGAGCTGCAAACAGCACAGTGCCCTAAGTCACACATGCAAAGTGCACACAAGCACTGTTGACTGCTCTATCCCCACTTACCTGGACTCGGTCGTGGGGGGCGTTCAACCAACAGCGCGTACAAATGCCACTTAGCATAACACAACATAAAACTATTCCACATTGACCCACCGCCCCCCCTTGACTTGGAAAAAACAAAGCTTTATCATTATCATCCTCCACCCCCCTTGGAAGTAAGTCACGTGTTCTAAAGCATCCAGTCTGTTATTCCTCACTCTTAACAGATGCAATGGCCCTCATTACAACCCAGGCGTTAAGGGGTTAACGGCGCCGTTAAAGGTGGCGGCGCCGTTAAACCCTTAACGCCTGATTTTAGCAGGCGTTAAAAAACCAACCCGCAAAGGGACCTTGGTGCTAAGTACAGTGCCGCAATTTGCGGCACCGTACTTAGCGCCTTCCCCATTCCCATTGAGCCCTATGGGGCAAAAATGGGAATGGGGAAGGGCCATGGCGGCATGGGGAATTACCGCCCTGCCAACCTCGGAATGGGGCGGTAATTCCCCATTCCGCCATGGCGGAGTCGGTAAATTACCGGCATGGACCATGGTGCTGTTAGCACCATGGTCCAACACCTGGGTCGTAATGAGGGCCAATATGTCAGTTTGTGTTTAGCTACTTCATTTTCGATACCTGTGTAGTAATAAACGTGCGATAAAATTCACTATTTGGACACTATGGGCCTCATTACAACCCTGGCGTTAAGGGTTTAACAGCGCTGTAAAAGGTGTCGGCGCCGTTAAACCCTTAACGCCTGATTACGAGGCCCCTTTGCGGGACCCGACCTTAACGGCTGGTTTTTCCAGCTGCTAAAGTAGGGACCCGAAAAGGGACTTTGGTGCTAATAACGGTACCGCAATTTGCGGTACCGTTATTAGCGCCTTCCCCATTCCCATTGAGCCCTATGGGGCAAAAATGGGAATAGGGAAAGGCCATGGCGGCATGGGGAATTACCGCCCCACCAACCTCGGAATGGGGTGGTAATCCCCCATTCCGCCATGGCGGACACCGGCATGGACCATGGTGCTAATAGCACCATGGTCCTCCGCCTGGCTCGTAATGAGGCCCTATATTTCTTGTGGGAGAAACCGCACAAGCCGACATAGAAGGGTTGGGGTTGCTCGGATGGTGTAAATTAGGGCTACTTTGAAAAACCTTTCCAGGGCCACTTTGGTTCCCAGCAGAGGCGTTTCTGGGTTAAGGGGGGGGGGTTGAGGGGCTATAGTCCCTGATCTTTTGGCTTTAGACCCGGATAGAAGGTCAGAGGCTACAACCAAAGGGCTAGCTAGCCCCCAGGCTCGACCGTCCCGACATAAGCATAGGCCCAGATGTTTTCCAGAGATTGCAACACCCCGGGTTCCTGGTCAACTCCTGCACCTGGACGTGCTTTAGTGCTTTAATGTTCGATTCCTGTGCATTAAAGATTGTTTGTTGCCCCGGTGTTGTGGCTGCCTCCACCCCGCCGGCCAAGAGGCGGCTACACCGGTCCTGCGGATTCCTTTTCTCTTACCGCCTGTCTCGGTTTTTGCAGACCGTGCACAGCCCTGTGCGTGCTGTCACGCTGCCTGCTAATTGTTTGAGGGCGTCTGCATGCATAGCGTGGCGATGATGCATTCTTGGATTTCATGTGAGACGCTTGGTGTCATAACATCCCGAGAAAGGATTCACCTGGCAGAATGGGAACAAGTGGAGGAAGGAGGACGAAAGCCCCCCCATTAGATGTTTCTGCTTCTCTTAAAGAAGCAGTAACACCAACACGGCGAAAAAAAACATGCAAAGTCCCCCATGTACTTTTGTTATGTTTCTTTTTTAACAACCAAATATGGTTTAGAATCAAAGGTTTGCTCTTTTTATTTCTAAAGAACAGTGTGTCTGTAGAGACATGTTGGAGAAGAAAAAGTGTCTTCCATAGACTGCACTGTGCTATAAAATACAACTTCAATTTGGCTGCAGGGGCAGCAACAGGGCCTTTCAAATTGTTCAATTGAAAAGAGCAACCACATATCCGTGGGCCCCCTATAACTCTGACAAAGTAAGATTGATGGCTTTTATTTAGTGTTCATTAAGGGCTGCAGCTCTCCTGGTGGCTGGTTTTCTTTGTTCTGCTGTACAGAGGCCAGTAACAGTCCCTTGAAAATGTGCACCACAAACAAGACACTGCTTTATTTAATGATCTGCCACAGAATGACGGCACAATATGACGCTATGGGCTTAATTCATGGGACACTTTGCATGGTAAATATGGACTCGGCTCATTATGTGTGTAAAACCACCTACACCGAATCATGGAATCGACTTTGCAGGACCTTTCCGTAACTTGCTGGCCCTTCGCGCAGGTCCAGCAGGCCTCTGCGAGCAGCGGAACGCCTTGTGCGAGACTCCACGCATGGTGCGGGTCAGGCCTGTGCAGAGATTTAAATAGGGGGAGGATCATGCATATTCCCCATTCTCCATGGAGAATGAGGAAGAAGAAGGCATTACATGGTCGATTCCAGGGATGGCCTGCATGACGAAATCGCACACCTAGCACCACGCAAAACCAAGCGAATTCATGGATCTGGCCACGCAACTTAACGTCGGGGAAATCAGCATGCAAAGCTCCCAATCACACCACCACGTGAAAGCAGGCGCGAGGCCCCGATCGCATAGGAATCACCGCGCAACGGTAAGGTCCGATCAGGAATTTAGGGGTGCGTGCATGCAGGCGGGGTGGCAATTGGAGTTAGGGGTGCACGTATGCAGAGTAGTGGGGTGCAGCCACAGTTTATGGGGGTTTGCGCATAGATTTACTGGGGACTTACTACAGTTACAGAAAATGGTGCACATGTTGATGGAGTGCTGTAAATAGTTACGGGGACCCCACGCAGTGTTGCCAGGTTGCTGTCTTGGTTGGGGGGTTCTCACGCAGTATCGCCAGGGTGCCTTACTTCGCGGACGTGGAGGGCGCATTGGTTGGTATACATTGCTGGATTTGTTTTGCATGGGGGCGTGTTGTGGGTGTTCCGGTCGCTACTTGCGCATAGGGTTACGTTGCGGTCTAAATTCCATGAAAACACGGAGCGTACATATAAAACACGCAATGTTGTTGTTCTCGGTGCGGGGACTTTGCGGGATCAATGCACACTTTTCCATGAATCAGCCCCTATGTGTATACACACATTCACTGAGAAAGCTTCATTCTGATTATGCTGATGTAGGAGACTGGTATTCTAGTAAGGGAGAAATTACACATGTTGTGATTTATAAGAATCAAAAGATAATTTTCCAAGAATTCTTCCCATCCCATATTATATATCTATTGCATAATTAGGTAAGAGCACGTGGGATACAACATTGCATCAATTGAACCTGCTTGTGCCGCAAAGAAATGTATATACCAACGTTCCTCGGCCCTTTTGCTTTTGAAAACCCTGAGTTACCCATGATCAATACATTTTCAGTTACGTCATAGGGTGGAAGGGTTTACCAGTCAAAGAGGAAGGAAGCACCCAGACGTCATTTTGAAAAGGTGCCCCCAAGTATCTTGAGCCAGCTCCTTGTGGTTGGTAGAGATCATTGACCCTCTACATTTGAAAAGGCTCTACATCGTCTACAGCAATGACACCTCACTGGATTGCCAGAAAGTACACCAGCCCTCATGAAAATGGTCCCATGCTGCCACCAGACTCAAAAAGAGCTAACACATATCTGCCAACGCTCCCTCATCCTCCCTGTTCAACATGCACGCGCTCTGGCTTGAAGCCCACATTCAGCAGGCATCTGCTTAACCTGACATCAAAACTGTGGCCTTACTTGAAATAGCCTGATGCAAAGAAACAGGTCTTTCTTCGCTAAGTTCTCAGACTATGGAACCGTGCTCCTGGCTCGTGATAATCTACTTCGTTCTCCTTGATTCCAGCAGGGAACTAAAAGCTACACTCAAGGCAAGAACCACTAAGGATCACAGACACACATTTAGCTGGTAAGTGGCCAAAGGTCATGCATGATACCTTGAGCCAGTCCTAGCTTTTAAGTTTGCATAAACATACCTCCAATGGGAAGAAACACAAATACAGGTCCCAGCATGCAGTGGGGAAACCAGGACTGGCTCAAGGTGCCAGACAGACTTGGTGGCTACTTGGCAGTTCCGCACAAACACTTCTTTTAACTGCTCTTGATACTTACATCCCGGGAGCACATTCATGGCGAGGTACTATGGGCGCAGTTATGCAGATCGCTACACTGGCTCCCGCTGAAGGAAAGAATCAATTTCAAGACTCTATACTTGGTTTTCAGATGTTTACATGGTCTCGCACCGTCATATCTTGCAGAGAAGCTCAAATGGTACGACCTGGCCACTTAGGTTAGCTAATAAGTCACTGCCTGAAGTACCATCCTCCTGGTGTGTCTTCAGAGGAAAGTCAAGCTTTGTTGGGTATCCCTACATATTATCCCCACCAAAAATATCGCCGTATATATGGTTGTTTGGAACGCCATAGGCAATATTTTTAGGGGGATAATTTGTGGGAGTGGGGTTTGGGGTAGTGTCCCCTGCACATCTTAAAATAATGCGTGTGTTGCGGGGGTGTCCCCCGCAAGGTCCATGCCTCAATATCGCTGCAGAAATATGACAATATTTTTGTAGTGCAATATTTATGCGGGGATATTAACACATGGAACCCTCTGTTGTCTACAGCCCTGCATTATGGAACTCTGCGGCAAGGGAACAATGAAATATGAAAGAGGTAATATGATTTCATAGATGAAACAAAATATTTTTGTTCAACTAAGTTTTTGAGCACAGGTCAGTCTAATGTTTTAGATCTCAGTTGGATGACAGAGTCACAGAGCTGAAGTCTTTTGTGTCACCTGCGCCCAGATGTAGTTTACTCTGCCAGGTTTAAGCGCTTTACAAATACTTCAGATATCAAATATCAGGTACCAGACTGAGTGAATAGGTCTCCAAGACAGGGTAATATACTTATCCTTTATGTATCCCTCTGTTTGTACCATACTTGCTGGATGAAATCTGTACACAAATCGTAGTCATACTACACTAGTCAAACTCATACTCTGACGTATTGCTTGAAAAATATGTAGACCGTTTGGAGTCGTAACCCTGTGTTTTATACATTGAACTGCATAATGTAAAGTCGCACCCTCATCATCGAGGTCACTGGAAGTGCTGGAGGAAGCGTAACTTTGCAAAGACCACCTATCCACGGTCCAGGACTCGAAATTAAGATTGGATAAGCAGGAGCTAAAAGCAGCTCCTTGGTATCCAGCATTAATCTGTGGCCAGGAGCTACCACAGGGGAAGAAGGAGCTAGTACATAGCGTACCTGCAAATGTAACTTCCACATTAGATGTAAACACATAATGTTGGCCTTTATTTATGACCCCGTATGCTTTAAATGGTGCAAACATGTACCCAAATGTTTATTTTTAGATTGTCACAAATACACACAGTTAAATTCACACAGGTGTGTTTGTTTGGCATCCGTTTGCCTCGGGAGCTAAAAGTAGCTCCTGGTAGCTGTTGCTGTCAAGCTAACCAGGCTCTTATCGGCTACACGCAGGGGCACAATAGCTCCCAGCTCCCCTCGATTTCGAACCCTATGGTCTGAGGCGGCTGCTGGGAGTAGGTAACATGCCAAGACGCTAATTGCCCACACTCTCTAATGCGTGCCTTTCAACATATTGAGTCTTCAAGAGGAAAAGCAGCTGATTTGTAATGTGATCTGGTAAAGTAAAATAGGTCTTGGAGTGTAGCCCCTCTGCCTGATTCGAATGAAGGTGCATACCGAGGTTTCTTTATGTGGCATAAGGGTTTGGGACGAAGCGTCACATCGCAGGTTATAGTACAGAAGGATGAGGCATTGAGTATCGGCATAGGTCCTAACCTATCTTTGTCTGTCTAGATGCACACTGTGTTCTTTATTAACACTCTAGGTTAGTTTGTGAAGTGTAGTAGGGTGCAAGGGAGAAAAACAGCCTTGACACTAGGTTGTATAATCAAATAGAGAACCAGTAGATGTACACACACTTGTGGAACACTCCCGTCCCCTGCACACCTGTTCATATTGTAATCCAAACAATGTGTGTATATTTTATTTTGTACATTCAAAAATAGGAGGTGTTCTATTTTTTCTAAAATCAACAAAGAATTTTTAATATATGTGTATTTCCAAAATAATTCATGTGGAAAAAATATATTCTTACTGTAATCATACAAATTTCACAAATCTTTCAAAATTCTTCTAACATCCAGAATAGCACCAATCACCTTAATCTTGGAACAAAATGTTATTGATACATATAGAATTGGTCTTTTTTCACTGTTGTGTTTTGCTCTACGCGTTTCGGGTATTCTCATTCTTATATACAGTAATTGCCACATTTGTCATGATTCTAGCATTGAAAATCACCTGAATATACTTTGTCTCTGATTTTTCAGGTAAATCTCTTGTTCACCGGGAATCTCCCTAGAGGTAAACAGTAATAGCCTCACTTAGTTCATATACAAATCACCCCCCTGGACTACTGCTTTACTGCTTATCAAGGAAATATATCACTGAAATATAGGAGTGTCCCCTGCTACTTGTATGCTGCTGGCAATAGCATCTCACTACTGTGTTTTGCAGTTGGCGCATGGTTGCCTAATGTCTCCACTGTTTTTGAGATCGCTACAAGCACCTAATGGTGCTGTATTCCTCCCCGAGATATTCCAATACCCTGCGTCAATCTCCTGTGAATTGCCCATAGCGGTATTGTGGTGAATACATAAGTATCCTGTTAATTAAACTGCTTCTCCTTCTCTTTCGAAGTTGACTTATAATGTATAGATCCTTCGGTCTGTGCCTCGATTCTCTACCGTGTCCTAACGCGGTTATTCAAAATAGCCGCTATTTGTATTATAGAGTCATCACGCAGTAGAGTGATGATGTCATCATGATTTTCTGTTTACGATACGTCATTGTCGTGATGCTCATAACGCAACCCAACTTCTCACTGCGTCCATGAAAGCTTAACTGGACAGTGGATATATAGAAGACAATTGCTGATGTTGTTCTCTGGAATGGAATGATGTTGTTTTGCCATACAGATCAATATGTTTATTAATCAAATCACTTCTACACCTACAAAAACACATGTTTCTATGTAAGGAAACCTATTTCCCTGCTGGAGTGGCTACTGCTCGGATTTGAAGGAGGACATGATCTCTGTTTCCAAACTGATTTCAGGCTCACCCCCTTCTGTGTCTGTCCCCCCTTCCGATGTTCTGGTGTAGTGAGATGGCTGCCTCCTACTTGGACAGCGTCCCCATTATCTGCAATTTCAGTCTGCTAACATCTAGGGGACCTTTTGTCATTTCTATTGCCCCTTCTTTGTGGCCTTCTATCGTTATTTTATGACCCTCCACCTCCTTTGCATGAGTGGACCCTGGCCTTTCTTGAATAGATGATACCTTGTTCTCCCTCCAACACCCCCTCTCTCTCTACGTGCCCCCACCAAACCCTATCGCACAGGAAGGGTACAGTATATCCTGCTATCGCCCAAGAAGGGTACGGTATATCCTGATACCGCACAGTAGGGGTAAGGTATACCCTGCGATCGCACAGGAAGGGTACGGTATATCCTGCTATCACCCAAGAAGGGTACGGTATATCCTGATATCGCACAGGAAGGATACAGAATGTCCTACTATCATAAATGAAGGATACAGATTATCCTACTATCGCACAAGAAGGACAAATACAATCCTGTCATCACACATGAAAGATACAGAATATTGTGCTTTCGCAGAGGGAGACTGACCAGGAAAACAAATCTTGATTTAAAATTGGACACTGTGATCCCTCTGCAACCGCATGCTGATGGCATTGCTAAAGCTGACATTTTCACTCGAATGTGCACCCCCCTTCTTTCTGCAGCGGCTCAAGTAGAGTTGGCGACCCCTACTATCAACTATCATCTAGAAATTGCTAATGCTCTCTAGCCCACATCCTTGGCCTATGGTATTCCAGGCTTGCAGGCTGTTGAAGAATCTTGTTGGAGGACGCTGATGTGCACCACCAATCAGATCAGGCTACCGCAGTCCTTCATCGCTTTCACTGGCTTCCTGAGCATCAGTGGGTTCTAGTCAAGGTTTTGAGTCTTACAAATCGAGCTTGTCATGTCCTCTATCTCCCCTTTTTTTGTGCTAACACTTCTGTCCCGTGCACTGAACGCCTTCTGTAAACACTGGTAATACTAGTCTTCTCAGTGTTGTCACCCCAACTTTAGAATTCCATGGAACTGGAAAGTCTATCAGTCAACATCCATGTATCATTTGAAAAAGACTCAGGGTCTGGTGTTTCACTTAATAAACTGCCCCGTCTGGCAGTACAGCGCCAAGAAACCTCTGGGTGGAAGTTTGCTGAACACAGACATACATTACCTCGGCTACATTTCGTGTGCTAGGTCACCTGTGCTACATCACCTGTGTTACATCTCCTGTGCTACATCACCTGTGTTATATCACCCTTACGTCATCACCTGTGTTACATTGCTAGTGTTACATCCCCTGTGCTACATCACCTGTGTTACATCAGATGTGCTAGGTCACCTGTGCTACATCACCTGTGTTACATCACGTGTGCTAGGTCACCTGTGCTACATCACCCGTGTTACATCGCCTGTGCTACATAACCTGTTCTAAATCACTTGTCCTACAACACCTATGTCAGGAAGATAGCTCAGTGCATTAAGGGATGGGGATGAGGATGGTCCAAACAATGGCTGCCTGGACAGAGAACCCAACGCATCACCTCACCCCTCCAACTCTTCTTTTCTGCATTTCTCATTGCTGGTTCCTTCTAAATCTAGCGCTCCTTCTCCCTCTCAAACAGCACCGTTTCCTGTATCCCCTAAAGATCTCCTCTCTCTCTGTTCCCCCAGCCCCCTGCATTTCCTCGCACTTCCTCTCCACTTTCCTAACTTCTCCTCTTTTCTGTCATCCTCCCCAGCTCCCACTTTTCTCTCACTTGGTTACAGTTTCAATGCTTTGTTAGAAAGTTCAGAACCCACGCATACATTCTTAAGAACCGAGTGGAAACATATATTATCCATTAGTGACTAACACCGACTCGTATGCGTGATTGGAATGTTTTCCATTTATTAAATTAATGCAAAAGATAACACAGACTGATCAAAGTTGGCCAGCAGGAAGACATACATAGACTTTCCAATCATTTTTACAACATCGTTTATAAATGTTGAAGGCACTCGGTCAGTTTCACATTATTTATTTTGACTTATCTTCTAAACAAATTCTGTAAATCCTCCCATACATATTTGAATCCCCTCCAGCACATTCACCCCCCCTCGATACCTTTCCAATCTCTGTGCACCTACACCGCCCACCTCAGTTACCTCTCACTTCTATCACTCCTTCAATCTCTAAGCGTTGTGCCGGTCCTGCTCCCTCCATCCCTCTTTCCACCACTCTAGTTCACCCTTTCAACTCGGAGTTACTCCCTGGCTCTGCGTCTCCCCGCAATGCCTTTGCGTAGAATGCCCCAGGCCCTGTGGCGTGCATAGCATGACACGATGGAGGGCCTGGGGGGTTAGGCGCGGGGTGGGGGACAAACGGCGCGAAAATAAGGGGAGGGGCAGCCGAGCGGCGCCCCCACCCTTGGAGTCAGCCAGGGAAAGACAATGGCAGCGGAGGATAGGTGTGAGGTGTTAGCAGCAGGGGGGCGGCAGGAAATCCGGCCACCCCAAGGCACAACAAAGAGGCAGGGGGGAATAAGAGACCCCAACGCTAGGCAGGTAAGCACAACCAGGCCAAGGAGCTCACCTCACTCGGGTAGGCTCCAAAGACCTGGCGAAGAAGGATAAGGAAACGTTTTTGCCTCTGCGGGCTTTTTCGTTATTATCCTGTTACTATTACTGAGACGATTTTGCCTCTACGGGCTTTCTTGTACTCAAGTAAGGCAGTAGCAACGGAGCGGCTCGTCGGGAGAACAAGGACTCACCTCTTCTATGGACGGCGGCCACGGATGAAAAACCCGACCCAGGGAAGCGAGGAGATGGCCATCGGGCAAATAATCAGGAGTTCGGCGAGCAACAGCTGGAGGCGTGGAGGCGGTCGGAGGACATCAGGGAAGTAGCTGCAGGACCGCCAAGAGCCGGGGACAACAAGGATCACAGAAGCGGGCGTTCGGCGTCGCAGAAGCCCGCGAAATGAGCGGAAGAGCGGGAGAGACGCGACGGAGAAGGGGTGTGGCCGGCAACGATAGGAGCGGCGCGTTGAGTTAAAGGGACAGACCGCCCAGTAAAAGAAGGGCGGATTAGCTCAAGTGGGTAGAGCGTGGTGCTAACAACGCCAACGGCGCCGGTTCAATCCTCGTATTGACCACTTTTTCCGTTATTAACCCAAAAGGCAGAGAAAGACATTATAAAGCCCAAAGGAGCACCGCGAAGCGACAATACCATTTTGTAAGGAAGCAGGATGGCGGAAGAAAGGGCAAAAAGGGCAGAGGAATTTGCGGTTTGGGTGAAAAAAGCGGCAAGCGAATATGGAGCAGAATGGGTACAGGAGGTGATGCAGAAGGAGGGCAAGGCAAGGGCAATGTCGCCTCTGCTACTCGAAGACTCCAGCGGTAGCGAAGAGGAAGCAGGATTACCATCAGGCCAGAAAAGGGCGAGAGAGGTGGCAGGAGGATTGCAACAACAAACAGAGGAGCCAAAGAAAAAACAAAAGAAAAGCAATGATGAAGGTACTGTAAAAATCAATAATGCAATGGGTAACAAGATTTTAAAAATGTTGAAAAAATGCGTCACGGCTCAGGGTAAGTCACCCAGAACCCATGGAGCAAAGAAAAACAAGCACAGGAAACAGGCAGAAGAAGGGGAGACAACCGAGTCAGGAAGTAGTGGGGACGAGGAGAGGGAGCATTTGAGAGCATGGGTAAAAGGGAAGGGGATAATAAAGAAGAAGAAACAGAAAGTGGTGGAGGGTCAAGGGGCGGGGGGGCCAGGGGCAGCAAACAATGTGGTCCCACTAGTGCAAGGAACACCACAAGGCACTAAGGTTGGGCAGGACAGTCCAACAGAAACACAGGGGACAGACACAGAGATGACGAAGTATGGCAGGCCCACAATCGGCAAAGACACGGCAGGCAGGGCTATGAAGGCACAAACATGGTATATTAGCGAAAAGGTAAAGGAGAAAATATGGAGGAAGGAATTCATTGATGTATATACTTTGCTAGATTGCCAAAAGAGAGGACAGGATGTACCCATAGAAGACATAAAAGAAGATGAGAAAAGCTTATTGAAGAGGCCAGCAGTAGCAAGGAACTTTGACAACTGGTTGGCCGCTTTTCAAATAATGTCCAACATCATTTTGCAGAACTTCCCAGAGGACGGGGTAGCATTAGTGACAAACCAGCAGAGGGTGTTGAAAGTGTACAGAGCATTTGGGGGGGATGCATGGAAATAATATGATCATGAATTTAGGAAAGAGATGGACTGCTTCCCCGATATAGGATGGGATGAGGAGAATTACAATCTGTATATATTTAATGTTTTGAAGGAGAAATGGGACACCAAGGAACAGAATGTGGGAGGGTATCAGAGGAGGCAATACTGGCAAAATGATTACAGAAGGGATTACAAATACAACAACAGGAGATATGATAACAGCTAGGATAGAACAAGGGAGCACAATTTTCGGAGCAAGCAATATGAGTCACAGAGAAGTTGGCAGAGCATCATACCTCCAACAGCCCAAGGGGGGGTAGGGGTACGCAGGGGTCAACAAAAACAGAGGCAGGGCAATGTCGCAACTTTGAGAGCGGGACACCATGCAGTTGGGGAAAAAAATGTAAATTCAGCCACAGGTGTGAGAATTGTAAGGGAGAGCACAGTACCGCAAAATGCACCAGGGCAAGAGCAAGCACACCTAGAGGACCAGAGAAAAGAAATTAAGGGAGGTGAAGAGAAAGGGGCCACACCAGTGAGGATTGGGAACATGGAGAAGTGGCTGCGGTTTTTTCCAGACCAGGAAGGGGCCGAGACAATCAGGAGAGGCTTCCAGGAAGGCTTCACCATCCCGTTCAAAGGCCAGGGATCTCAAAACACCCCTAAAAATCTGAAATCCGCATTAGAAAACAAAAAGACAGTCAGCATGAAAATCAGGAAGGAAATAGAGCTGGGGAGAATGGGGGGCCCTTACAAACCCCCCCGTTTAATGAATACATGTGCTCACCATTGGGGCTGGTCCCAAAGAAAGAAGCAGGTGAATTCAGATTGATTCACCACTAATCATACCCACCAGGGGCATCAGTGAACGATGGCATACCACAAGATGTGGTGTCAGTGACCTATTCAGATTTTCAGGTGGCAGTGGACGTGGTCAGGAAAGCAGGGAGGGGGGCATGGATGGCGAAGGCCGACATAAAATCTGCATTTCGCCTGCTACCAGTTAACAGAGAGTCACAGAAATGGTTGTGCATTCATTGGGAGAGAGAATATTTTGTGGACAAATGTCTCCCAATGGGATGCGCAATACCATGTGCTTACTTTGAGAAAGTAAGCTCTTTTTTACAATGGGCAATCACAAAAAAGATGGAGGAGGCCCAAGTAGTCCACTACCTGGACGATTTCCTATTCGTGGGACCGCAGGGATCCAACCTATGCAAGGCCACACTAGACGAATTCATAGCAGTAACAGAAGACTGGGGTTTTCCCTTAGCAGAGGAAAAGACCACGGGTCCTACACAAACAATACAATTTTTGGGTATAGAAATCGACTCGAAAGAGGGAGTGTGCAGAATCCCGGAGGACAAGGTGGTGGATCTTTTAAAAACAATCAAAAGCATGAAAGGAAGAAACAAAGCTACTGTAAAAGAGTTGCAGTCCCTAGCGGGGAAACTTAACTTTGCGGGTAGAGTCATCCCCCAAGGCAGGATATTCCAAAGGAGCATTGAGCTAAAAACCAGGGGGGTCAGAGGAGGACACCACAGAATAAGATTAGGTGGTGGGATCAAGAAAGACTTGGAAGTGTGGGAAGATTTTCTGATGTCATTCAATGGGGTGGTGATCTGGCGCTCACCGTTAAATGAAGAGTGCAAGAGGGTGTTGTTCACGGATGCAGCCGGGGGTTTTGGCTTCGGGGCTATCATGGGTAGAGAATGGTGTGCAGAAAAATGGCCAACAAGATGGCGGGAGGCAGCATGGACAAACAACATTACATTGTTAGAACTGTTCCCCATATGGGTAGCGCTATGCGCGTGGGAGGCAGACCTGAAAGATAAAGAGTTGAACGTATGGTCAGACAACATGGCGGTAGTGCAGGTCATAAATAAGGGAGGCGCATCATGCCCGCTGGTGCTGGAGTTGATGAGGGCAATAACGCTGGGTTGTCTGAGGAATAATGTATGTCTAAGGGCGAGACACATCGCCGGGGAAGCAAACATGGTTGCTGACGCCTTGTCTCGTTTCCAGTGGGACAAATTCAGAAAACTGAGACCAGAGGCAAGCAGGATAGGAAGGCCTACGCCAAAAAAGGCATGGGTCCCATTAAGAAAACTGGAGAAAAAACGGTCAACTACAAGGTTGACTCAAAAGAAGAGGAAAAGCAAGGCCAGGTGATTGAACGACTGGCAGCAAACGCCATAACATATAAGACTGGTAAGCAATACAAGAAACATGTCATGGAGGTGTTAAAAGAAGTGGGGGTACAAATGATTGGTGATATTACAACTGCTAACATGTGTGAATTTTTGGAAAAAGCATTTGCACAAGGTAGAAGGAAGAGCTGGGCTGCTGCACATTTGACAGCAGTGGTATACACAACAAAGGTAGCCGGGCTGCCAGATCCCACAGATAGCTCACGGTTAAAATACGCTATGAAAGGTTGGGGGAAATTGGAAGGAAAGAAAGCAGACAGCAGAAGGCCACTAAATTTCAGGAAAATGATAAGGCTGTTACAGTTGTTGCAGGCCACATGCGGCAACGGGTATGAGACACGATTGTTTAGGGCAGCATTTGCACTAGCTTACTATGGGGCATTCAGGATTGGGGAGCTAGTAGCCAGTAACACGGTATCAGGGGACGGGCTGGCAAAAGATGACATAAGCATCGGGTCAAAAGGTATGTCAATACTGCTTAGGAAATCAAAAACGGACCAGAAAGGGAGACTAATAGAGCTAAATTGCATCAAAGAGCAGGATCATTGTCCCAGATGCATAACACAGGAGCTCCTGGAGGTAAGACCAGTAGTTGGGGGACAGCTATTGATTCATAAAGACGGAAGGGCACTCAGCAGATATCAATTCCAAGCAGTGCTAAAGAAAACTATCACAAGGGCAGGGTGGGATGCAGCAGAATTTGGCACCCACTCTTTCAGAATAGGGGCAGCCACATCAGCATGGGTAGGAGGCCTAGGTACAGAACGGGTGAAAAAAATTGGAGGGTGGAGATTGCAATGCTTCAAAAGATACGTGAGGGAAAGCTTAATATGATTCCTCTCCCTCCCACCCCTCACAGATACAGGCCCTTACAAATTGGCGTGGATAGTCGGCCATTCCTTCGTGACGAGGGCAGGCAGGTGGATTGAAGGCTACAAAGAGGGGCTGCAATTCAAAAAGACAATCACATCATGGTGGGGCCTCCCAGGAATGCACTGGGAGGACATCCACGACAGGCTATCCGACCTGATCGGGTTCAGGGACCCGCCGGAATATCTGGTAATACATTTGGGGGGTAATGACTTAGTCAGGACCAACAGAGGGGCGTTGATGCATAGCATGTGCAAATCTTTAAAGGCCACTGCGCACTGCTGGTGGAAAACTGAGATTTTTATGTCAGAGATCTTACCCCGCAGGGTATGGTATGGTGCACATAGGAGGCACGCCATCGAGACGTCAAGGAAAAAGCTGAACAAGACAATAGAAAAGTATTGTAGAGGTACCGGCCTCCAGTTTATAAAACACAGTATGTCACAGAACAATCCAGAATGGTTCCACCAAGACGGAATACACCTGTCCAACAAAGGGATGGCAGTATTTACAACTAACATTTTTAGGGCCCTAGCAGACCGGGGTTGTAGATAAGTCTCGTTTTGGGGGGACCTGAGTGGCCTAGGTAACACCAACTCAGGTGTGGCGGCACGTGTCCAGGAACGGATGCCCCTGGGTAACGAAGAACAGCTTAGGACCAGGCTGGGCATCCACAAACCCTGGACACGAGGTGCCCAAAAGCGAATTATGTAATTTTGGTTTGTTATGACGAGTGAGTGGTTGTTATTTTCTGTAGAAAATAAAAACAAGCCTACGGACAATAATTTTCCACGTACAAAAGTGTCTGTGTTATTTTTGCCTGCTAGCAGGTACCAGGGAATGTTGGGGGGACAGGTGCAAAGGGGGGCCCACACTACTCAGCCTATGCCCCAGGCCCTGTGGCGTGCAAAGCACGACACGATGGAGGGCCTGGGGGGTTAGGCGCAGGGTGGGGGACAAACGGTGCGAAAATAAGGGGAGGGGCAGCCGAACGGCGCCCCCACCCTTGGAGTCAGCCAGGGAAGGACAATGGCAGCGGAGGATAGGTGTGAGGTGTTAGCAGCAGGGGGGCGGCAGGAAATCCGGCCACCCCAAGGCACAACAAAGAGGCAGGGGGGTATAAGAGACCCCAACGCTAGGCAGGTAAGCACAACCAGGCCAAGGAGCTCACCTCACTCGGGTAGGCTCCAAAGACCTGGCGAAGAAGGATAAGGAAACGTTTTTGCCACCCGCCCACCCGGCAAAAACAAAGCAAAAAAAAAAAAAAGACAAGAACAAGGAGCAAGAACGCCGAGTACTTTCTTCGGTACACGGTAGAAGAAAGTCGTAGGAGGCGGCACGTGTCCAGGAACAGATGCCCCTGGGTAACAAAGAACAGCCTAGGACCAGGCTGGGCATCCACAAACCCTGGACACGAGGTGCCCAAAAGCGAATTATGTAATTTTGGTTTGTTATGACGAGTGAGTGGTTGTTATTTTCTGTAGAAAATAAAAACAAGCCTACGGACAATAATTTTCCACGTACAAAAGTGTCTGTGTTATTTTTGCCTACTAGCAGGTACCAGGGAATGTTGGGGGGACAGGTGCAAAGGGGGGCCCACACTACTCAGCCTAAGCTGTGTGGCCAATCCCAAAGACTCTAGGGGAAAAAAAATGCTAGCCAGCTACTGGGATAGCTGCCAATGAGCCCGCAATGTACGGGTCTGGCCCACAGTGCAAAGGCGATTTACGCAAACTGCAAAAGCTGAGCATCATTTATTTATTTATGTATTGGTTTATGCATGCATTTTTTAAGCGCATTAAACCCATTGACATCAAGGCGCTGGATATTGAGTATTGAGTTTTTGCATTGCACAGTCTGAGGACCACACTCTTTCTCAGTGTCTTTGAAATATACCTTAGAAGGAACTTACACTAAGAGCCGTAGATCTGCTAGGGTGCAAGGGGCAATTAAACAGCATAGCAGGTGATTGCATGCATGTGTGTGCTGTGGTGTACTCAGGGCAGAGCTTACTGTGAAGCAGCGGAGCATTGCACACCAGGGGTTCAGTGCTAGGTTAGGATGAGATGGATCTAACTGGCTGGACAGACTATTGGGATTATGCTTGGATGGTCATGGCGAGAGAGGATGCAGAGGGTTGCAGACAGGGGTCAGAGGTTAGGGAGGGGAGGGCAGCTGGATTTGTGTTGGTGGATTTCCTGGCGATGCTGCCCCCATGTGAGGGTGATGCCAACCAGTGTGCCTTTGACTCTGCACCCCTGGTTCCCTCCTTTGCCTGCATCCCCAGTGGTTTCATTGCACCATGTGACACTGCTGAGCATTTCTGATAACTTTCCTTTGCCAATCACTTCGTTTGCCCCCATCATGCAGTGTGCAGCGAGAAGAAGCTTGGACAGATGGGCACTGCTGCCGCCTTCCCTTCAGGTCTAGCCTTTCACTGATTTCTTTGGTTTTTCACATATTTCAACACACTGGGAATTGTCTCGCAAAGGCCCACATGCACTCCACATGTATTCCTCAAAATGCTAGTGGTAGCTAAATAAAAATAATGAAAAGCCATGCTGTCAATATCTGTAACCTCAGTCAATCCACACGTTGGTAATAGTGCCTGATAGATATGTATTTATTTGGTGTGATATACTTATAGCAATTAAGCTTTGTATATACAACATAAAACAATAATTACCATACCAAGTCATAACCGTGAGCCTCAAGATGGGGGTGCTTGTTCGTGGGGTTTCGTAATGCCATCCCACATTGACATGCATGGATATTTGGAGGGTTGCAGCAGCAATCGTGTGATTAACTGACTGAAAGGGAAGGTAGCTTGAGGGTCAGAGCCTCAAAGTTAGGATCATTTGATAATGTCTGTGCTTATGGGTGCTCCAACAAGAGTTGGAAAACAGTACCTCCCTGTGCACCCACACCCCACACATTACGCTGACAGTAGAGCTTGGAAGACATAATAAACTGATGGAGCTCAGATGTTGGGCAGGTAAACACGAATTCACTCTCCGTGCCTGTGTGTGAGGCTGCAGCAATTGTGCCCGAGTCAGGGGCGTACATGGCTAGTAATGGCCCACCAGCCCGAGCCTAGACCGGCCTGAGCAAAGCGAGGGCCTTGTCAAGTGCTGCAGGCCGTTACCGGACATTTACGCACCCCTGACTCGGGTGTGATAGCTATTTTCACCCTGGGATTGCTTCGGGTGGCAAATAGTTTAAAAAATATATGTTATTCTTTTGGAGCTGGGCTCTGTGTTTTTTGTGCAGGCCCAACCTCCCGAGGGTAAAAAAGAAAGATGCCCACTGTCATGGCATGGGAAAAGGGATCTAGTCCCTTTTCCATTTCCATGGTGACAGCCGCGGGTGTGAGGAGTGCTAAGGCGGCACCAAAAAGCTCTGCGCCAGCAGGTAAGTGCGGTGGGAGAAAGGGGGGTGGGTAAAGGTAGTGGGATCACTTTGAGGGTGGAGGGTGGGGGTATGGGGTGGCAACAGAGAAAGCCTCCCTGTTGCCTCCCCGCAATCCAGATGACATCACCAGGGAAGGGACTCGCGAGGCAGGAAAGAGCGGATGATACACAGTGTAGTCTCACCCACTCTTCTAAGCACCTGATTGGCTGAGCTCCCTTCCCTGTGGGCGAATATGCAAAGAACCCAAGTAGTTGAAGGTTCTAAAATAAACCATCAAACCCCTTTATACATACTCTCTGTTTACAAAAGTACTTGTTGTGTATCCACCCCCCATCACCCTTCATTTGGGGGGACCACCAGCCCACCTCCCCCTCATAACACGTATGCCCCCCAAAACAGCAACAGCATGCGGGGAAAGGTATTGGAATGTGGTCATCCCGACTCCTTTTCGTGTTGTTTGTGTATTTTCGGAATTATACATCAGGAAAATAAGATTGAATCATATGTTACTATGCAAAGTTTCAGATGGAATAGGGATTGGTGGTGGGGTGTCGGAATGTCGGGGGGAGTCAGGGAGTGTGCATCCTTCTAAAGGTTGGCAACAAGTCCTGGGAAGTTCATGAAAAGTAGCCGAGGCTGTTCCCCATTGCAGAGCACGGCGAAGCCATGACTCACCCCGAGAGTTGGAGAGCAGTGGAAAGGCTTGTAATGGGGTGTTTTCCTGGGAATATGAAACGTTCCCTGCTACCTGCATGGCGACCCCGCTAACCAGGCCTGCCAAGTCCTTCAACAGCCCGTCCATCTTGGCAGCGCTCCGCCTGCGGTGCGGTGCAGGGCACAGAGGCTGAACCTCGCAACAGGCGAGGAGAAGCCAAGGCAAGCGTGATGGACTACCGCGCGGAAAGAGGGCGGCACGCGGAGATTTAGCACCCTGGCACCGGCCTAATTGGGTTATGAGGATATGGGGGCCCGCCTCGCGGCTAAATCCCTCTTATCATCGTACTCGCTGGGTGCCAGCTTTCGAGTACACTTTTCATCATGCCCTGCTCTTCGTGACACCGGGCATTCGCCTCTTATCACCGGGTTTGTCAACAGAGGCTGGAGGATGGATGTGTTTTGGCACCACGAGTGGAAGCTGGCAACGCATCCCGTGCTAACCGGGGCTGCAGCCCGTCACAGACCTCCAGGGGGAAGCGAGGAACACACCGGGTCATGTTCCAGAGGATAATCTGTCTGTCTCATTGCCAATGCCTGTGTTCTGTGTGCGCCCTGGGTCTATACTAGCATTACTGAATAATAATAACAATAATCATTATTATTATTACTAATATTGGTTTAGTTTCCAGAGGATAATCTGTCTGTCTCATTGCCCATGCCTGTGTTCTGTGTGCGCCCTGGGGCTCGAGCGCCCTGGGTCTATACTAGCATTACTGAATAATAATAACAATAATCATTATTATTATTACTAATATTGGTTTAGTTTCCAGAGGATAATCTGTCTGTCTCATTGCCCATGCCTGTGTTCTGTGTGCGCCCTGGGGCTCGAGCGCCTGTGGCACTATACAAGCATTACTGAATAATAATAACAATAAAAATTATTATTATTACTAATATTGGTTTAGTTTCCAGAGGATAATCTGTCTGTCTCATTGCCCATGCGTGTGTTCTATGTGCGCCCTGGGGCTCGAGCGCGTGTGGCACTATACAAGCATTACTGAACAATAATAACAATAACCATTATTATTATTATTAATATTGAGTTAGGTTCCAGAGGATAATCTGTCTCATTGCCCATGCCTGTGTTTTATGTGCGCCCTGGGGCTCGAGCGCGTGTGGCACTATACAAGAATTACTGAATAATAATAACAATCAAAATTATTATTATTACTAATATTGGTTTAGTTTCCAGAGGATAATCTGTCTGTCTCATTGCCCATGCCTGTGTTCTATGTGCGCCCTGGGTCTATACTAGCATTACTGAATAATAATAACAATAATCATTATTATTATTACTAATATTGAGTTAGGTTCCAGAGGATAATCTGTCTGTCTCATGCCCATTGATATGTTCTATGTGCGCCCTGGGGCTCAAGCGCGTGTGGCACTATACAAGCATTACTGAATAATAATAACAATAATCATTATTATTATTACTAATATTGAGTTAGGTTCCAGAGGATAATCTGTCTGTCTCATTGCCCATGCATGTGTTCTATGCGCCCTGGGGCTCGAGCGCGTGTGGCACTATGCAAGCATTACTGAATAATAATACCAATACTAATTATTATTACTAATATTGAGTTAGGTTCCAGAGGATAATCTGTCTCATTGTCCATTCATGTGTTCTATGTGTGTCCTGGGGCTCAAGGGCGTGTGGCACTATACAAGCATTATTGAATAATAATAACAATAATCACACAATAATAACCCACAGTACAAAAGAGCATTTGTGCCGCGGAGCGGCCGCGGAGTGGACGTAGAGTGACAGTCCTGCCCTGCTAGAGAGGACTGCACTCCTTTCCTACTTGCATTCACCTGTTCCTGAGTCTTTTCACCATTGTTGTGCTGGTGGGTGGACCCACAGTACAAAAGAGCATTTGTGCCGCAGAGCGGCCGCGGAGTGGACGTAGAGTGACAGTCCTGCCCTGCTAGAGAGGACTGCACTCCTTTCCTACTTGCATTCACCTGTTCCTGAGTCTTTTCACCATTGTTGTGCTGGTGGGTGGACCCACAGTACAAAAGAGCATTTGTGCCGCGGAGCGGCCGCAGAGTGGACGTAGAGTGAAAGTCCTACCCTGCTAGAGAGGACTGCACTCCTTTCCTACTTGCATTCACCTGTTCCTGAGTCTTTTCACCATTGTTGTGCTGGTGGGTGGACCCACAGTACAAAAGAGCATTTGTGCCGTGGAGCGGCCGCGGAGTGGACGTAGAGTGACAGTCCTGCAGTCCTGGCAGGCCGGGCAGCCAGAGCCAGGGCCGCTATGGACTCCCCTCCCCTCCTTGAAGACGACGACAGACGATGTCTTCGCAGTGCTTGTCTAAAAGCGCTTGCAACAGTCTCTACACTGACAAAAAAAATAATAACTTTGCAAGAGATAACTAATACAAAGCTGGACCAGCCACTACGCACAAAACCAAAAGGGAGACCTAAGGTCACTAAACTGCTGAATACAAACCACCTGCATCGAACACACAAACCTGGAGCCGTCGGCTGCTGTGGCGGGGCCGGGCAGAGAGGAGCCCGTGGACGCGGCGTCCTTGGAGCGGGCGCCGGTGGCGTTGGTGGCCGGCGTCGATGCGCCTGCCCCAGTTGGCCGCCCACTCGCCTGCCGGAGTCGTCTCCCGGAGGGGATTCGGCGCCGGCCAAGGTCGGTGAGGAGGCGAGGGGGCGGGTGCGTTTGCCGATGAGAGGCGGAGACGACGTAGTCGGAGAAGCTCCAGTGGGAGGTCCTCTCCCGCCAAGTGTTCCTGGTTTCGATCGCAGCCTACCGCCTCCGGCTGCTCCCGAGCAAGCCCCTGGGGAGGGGGAGCAGGGAGTGGAGGAGGTGGTGGGCGAGCAGGTCCGCACGCTTCCTCCAGCGACAGCTCGGATCCCCGAGCCCCGAGAAAGAGGGGGGGGCGGTGAGATCCATGTGGAGACTGTGAGGGGGGTCGTGCCCACCCAGCAAGTGTCTGCCTCTTTGATCGACATCCAGCGACCAGACTCTGCCCAGGAAGCGGACGAAGCGCCGCCCTTGGCAACTATCAGCGAAGTGCAGGCTCTGATCCATGCTGAGCCGAGTATAGGACCATTGCCATCTCCGGGGGATGAAAGCCAAGAAACAGATGAGATCCGGTCATCAAATAACAGAAAACGCCAAAGACCTGCACAGCCCCACAAAACCGGGAATGTTTCCAACAGAAACAGCATAAAAAAAACGACAAAGGGGCTAAAAACTAAAGGAAAAGGCCTAGCCCAGAAAAAAACTACGGTCTCCAAACAAAGACGGATTGAGTACCCTATACCGCAGGTCCCAATTAATATGGGAAAGGCGGTTCGTGGCATTACTGAAGTGATCAAAGAGCTGACGCCCCATATCAATAACATCCTAAGCCCCCAAAAATTGACGCCTCAGAGGACAGTGCTACTTCCTGGGGAGCAAGAGCGGGCTGAGGGCTCAGAGAGCCCTCGTATAGTCCAAAAGATCGCGAATGGATCCTCGATTACGAAGAAAAACGATCATCCTCTACCCTCATCGTTGGAAACCCAAGAAAAGAGTGGTGGACAAACAAAGTGCCAAGAGACATTGTTGGCGAAAGGTGACAACCATGAAATTATAACTATAGACACTGCCAAAGAGCCCTTGGAAAACACGCAAACCAAGATGTCGCAAAAGGGCAGTCTTCAGTTAAATGGCACACCATCATGCAAACAAAAAACCAACGGCTCAATTCTCAATACTGATCAACCGCTTTGTGACCTCTCAATGGTGCATGAACCTTGCAGGAAACTGACAGAAGTCACCCAGCTACAACGTCCGTTTCAAACGGGTTCTCTGCCAGACTGGCATATTCCTTCGATGAAAGGGCGGCCACCGCTGCCCGTTGAACAAAATCTAAGCACTTCTACGCCATATAACCTGGATGTGCCGGCAATAATGTCGACAGTGTCAATAGCTCTCTGTCCATTTATGAAGCTATACGAAGGTATAAGCGACACATTGAAAGATCACACGTCCATCCAAGCATCATTATTGACAAAATTGTCTTTCTTGGAAGCCTACATCATATCGCAGGAAAACATCAAAGTAACCGAAGTACAAACAAGGGTTCTGGGCCCAGCGGGGACTGTGCCAGTCCAGGCCCTAAACAGTTCATTTTGCAAAGAAGTTAGCTCCCAAACTGCTCTCACGATAGATCTAACGGAGAGCTCAACTGGGCCCTCGTCAGTAGCAAAAGTTAACGCTAAAGGGGGGCAAACGTCGGCGAGGAGCGAAACCCGTCCAGCATTAGAGCCAGTATTCGTTCTACAAAAAAAATGAACAAAGGGTCATCTAAAGATAACAAAAAGCTAAAAAAATAGACTAGGGGAAAAAACACTGTCGACGGCACCAGCGTCATTAGCAAACAAAATCGAAGTCTTGAGAGCAAACAAGTCACCAAAGACAATAGAAGAATTTATGCAAGAGGATCTGATAAACTTGAGCACCTACTGCGACGACGAAGTCCTGCAGGAAAAAAGGAACGAAACAACAAGCATAGACTTAGCGACAGTTGAGCCTCGAAACGTTGAAAACCAAAGCAAATTTAATATTAAAGAAGATAACGTCCACAAACTTCACAAAAATAGAAGACCTGAGAGCGTAAGAAAAGAGTCACCAAACTCAACTCCTCGATACTCAGAAAATCTAAGCAAACACAACAAAGAAGGAAAAATAGTTCACAGGATGGAGTACGAAGACGAAAACACCAGAAATGGAAATCGAAAAGAGTCCACAAAGGATAAAAAAGTTGGAAATGCAGCAAGTTCTTCGAGGGAGCAATACAAGAGGCGGGACAGATCGTCCCGCGGTCAGACAACACCAAAAATACACAAAACATAGTCAAAGGCAAGGCCAGCATACGACGGGCCTCCTAAATTCCATTATGTCTCAAAAACAGAAAAGTATAATAAAGCTCACGTCCAAAGAGAGAGGACAAGATGGATTATGAAACTTAGAACAGATCGAGGGAAATGACGACGTAATTACTCTAAATCGAGGGGGTGTACTCGCTTTGTTCATCTACATTCTGTCATTAGCCTAAATAAGATCTGAAGACTTATTAATCGTGGACCCGAGTCATACACGGAAAAAGGCAGTGGCCCACCTGTACATCGCCTCTAAGAACATTAAAAGTCAACTGGAAAGCGACTCTAACAAACTGCTCAAAATGGGATATGATCTAACGGAATCAACGAGAGAAATCACTTCAAGGGCCGGTGCAGTTTTGCCCCGGCGAAAGCCCGCTCTGAGCCAAAATCGAGACAAAGAGGCCATAAACCACCTGCAAGATCAAAGGGAGAAAGACAAGGACCTCTGCAAGGAAGCCAAAAATCGTAGTAGAACTGAAAATACTTGCCCTCGGAAACCTTTAGACCACCCATTGGAAGACTATCACGACAGGTCACCAGTGAGGAACAGAAAGTGTTGTGAAAGTGACCATACGTCCTCAAACAGACTCGCTACTAAAGTCCATCTGGACCAATTGAGGTCCAACCCTCGTGGACGAGACGCAAAACCAGAAAAGATGGTGGTTTCTTCCAGCAAACCTCCGCAAGAAAGCTGTGGGACTGGTTCCCGAAAATGCTGCAAAAACAACACAAAAGCTAGCAATCGCTTATCCCGGAGCAAGTTGATCAACAGCAACGCAGCGGAAAGCCAGCTACAGGTGACCTAAAACTCTGCTCTTGGAATACAAGAGGCCACGGGCACCTTACGGCACCTAGTGACGTAAAACTATCAGAATTCGACGTCCTCTGTTTCCAGGAGACCTGACTAATGGAGTCGCCTTCCCTTGACGGGTACAACATCTTTTTGGCCCCTGCAAAAAAGGGCTCGAAAGGGCGTCCGACATCAGGAATCTTGACTGCGATTCGACATAACTGTGGTCTGTCTGAAGCAAAAGTTTTGAGAAGTAATCAATCTTTACTTATGATTAGCACAAACTGGATGAGCACAAAACAAACAAAGGTAAAAATGCAAAATCGACATTAGTCATAATGAACATTTACTGGAACCCAGCGGCTGTCGATGCTAGAAATTTCCTGAAAATGATTGAACAAGCCATTGACTCGGCCACAGCTACGCACGCGGCATCACATCTATTGCTGTGCGGGGACATCAATGCTTCCTGTGATAAAAATAACGGTAAAGAACATCTGGCCCAAAAAACTTCATCCACAGTCTCAAGAGGGAGGGCATGGTCAAAACTGATGGCATCCAGGGATCTACACAATATGAGTGAGGTCCTAGCCAAAGAAACCTTTCTCCCCACTTGGGAAAATGGCCTATGTAACGCAACAATCGATTACATCTATGTCTCCGATAGCCTGGCGAGGCTAACTACGGAATTTGGGGTGACAAGGACCACCAAAAGTGATCATAACTTGCTGCACGTTACCTGGCAGACAAACCAGATCCAAAATCCAAAGACATTAACTCAACTGGAAACAAACGTCAGAGGAACAAAAATAAAATTGTCAGCGAATGCAATAATCAACCTCAAACGGAAGTACTGTGCTTAAAACATCACTACTCAAGCAAACGAGACAGACTATCTACCGCTCCTAGAGATCTATAAAAAGAAGAGGGGCCCGAAAAACAACGAAGAACCCAGGAAGCATGTGTACGACAAACTCTTGGTTGAAAAGAAGAGAGTCCTTAGGAAAGTGAAGAGGGAAGCCCTCGCTAGAGGCCTCACAAAAACAGACAAGACAGTCAAAGAGGCCACCAGGGTGTACAGATCATGGCTCAAACAGCACCGGGCGAAATTGTTTCAGCAAGACGCTGAGGAAATCCAAACAGCTATACGAGGGAACAAAAGCCGAAAATGTTGGTCGCTAATAAACTCAGCCACACCACAAGAAAAATCAACTATAATTAACAACGTAGGTGAATCCGAATGGGTGAATTTCTTCAAAACCCTCTTTGCCCTACCAGAAACAACTAGGGCTCCTAAGCAGAATCTCAAATCTGCACAATGGATAACTTTGGATAATATCGATGACATAAGTTTTCAGATTAGGTCAGCTAAGAACTCCAGAGCGCCCGGCCCTGACGGGATCACCAACGTGGATCTAAAGGCACATCTTGAAGAATGGACGGCCTTCCTGTGTGAACTTTTCCGGAGATGTGCCATATCAAAATCAATCCCCCCATCATGGAAATCAGCGACGGTGGTGCCCATCTTCAAAAAAGGCAACAAAAGTGACCCGGCAAACTACCGCCCAATCGCCTTTTTGGATTGTATAGGCAAGGTGTTTGGGTCCCTCTTGCTAAAGGAATTTAAGGCGTGGGCTAAAACGGCGCCTTGTGAGGACCATTTACAATCAGGGTTCAAGAAAAATTTTGGTACATCTGCAAATATCTTGATAATGAACATCATGAAACATAAAGTCCTCGAGGGAGGCCCACGGATCTTCACTGTCTTCGTGGACCTTACTCAGGCCTTTAATCGTATAGACAGAGGCCTGTTATGGGACAAGTTAGAGGCATGGAATTGTCCGCCTTCCATCTTAGAACCCATTAAAGCGCTTTATTCAGAGACAAACATGAGGGTGCGCCTGGATCAACAGGGTCTCTTATCCGCCCTGATTCCAACAAAAAGGGGCGTAAAACAAGGTTGCCCTTTGGCTCCGGCACTGTTCTTGGCATTCCTGGGAGACATCAAGATATCGGAAGAAATGGTGCGCATTTTCGCCCCAAAAATCGGGAAAGAGCATGTGGGAAGGCTCTTGTACGCAGACGACGTTATACTCCTCGACCACACACAAGTTGGACTGCAACGTCAGTTGAGTAACCTCCAGCAATACATGGAAAGAAACAACTTGGAGATAAACGACAAAAAAAACAAACTAATGTCTCTGTCCAAAAACACTAAAACCACTGGAAAGACGAATCTAGTTCTGAATAAAAACCAGATTGAAAACGTGACGGAATTTAAGTATTTGGGCGTCATTTTGGACAATTCCAAAAAAGAGACTGGTATGCAAAATCTCCTAAAAGAAAACAACTAGAAAACTCATAGCACAATCAAAAGCCATTGATAGGAAATTTGGTCGATTTTCATTGATCCCGGTGATCAACTTTTATAAAATGAAGGTGGTCCCAACCTTAGCTTACGGAGCTGATGCGTTGCCTAATATTCCCACATCCATCTGGTCTACCTTGGAGGCAATGTTCTGGCGGTCTATCTTGGGGCTTCCAAAATGCGTGCCTATAGCGTGCATAAGACAAGAACTCAGTCTTCTCTCCCTCGAAGGATCAGTAAGATGCAATTCCATAATGCTCTTCTGGAAATGTCAAACGGCAGTTAGTCCTTCTGTCTACTACTTGATTCTTCAAGAAATAAATGAACAAAAATGTCAGATGCTAAATGACTGGTCAGACCGAATCAAGAAAACCCTTCAAGAAGTTGCACTCGATATGGAGACTCTCAACACCAATCCAGTAAAAGTATTGACCAGAGTGAAGGAACTCGATTGGATCAAAACAATTGAGAAAGCGGCTTCAAACAAGCTAACGAGTCACCTGCCGGTGAACATTCGTAAACTAAACGAGCTACAACCACTTGTCAAGCAGTTCCCGTCCAAGCAAGCAAGGTCTCTGTTACTAAGAGCTAGACTGAACTTGCTATACACAAACAAGATCTTATTCATACGGGGCCTCGCGATTACAAACTCCTGTAGATTTTGTAGCCCAACAGAAGAAATAGAAACCATCCGTCATTTGTTGCTTTCTTGTCCTGAAACCCTGAAGTTAAGATCCTTGTACCTGAGACATACCTTCTCGGACTACTTGCTGCAGGACGAAGCACTCTGTTGGTCAAGGCTAATAGCGGGCGACAAGACCTCATGACTGTTAGCATCCTACAACATCTTACGCAACTTACAGGAAATCCTGCAGGCTCCTCCAAATGTAGTGGTGTTTTGCTCTCCACAAACGTCTTCTCCACATTAAAACAAAAGTGTCTTCGATGATAGTTTCATAGAGACTCAGGATATGAAGTTAGACAAACATTACCAAGTGGTAACAAAAAATCATTCCTTCTTTTGTAAAAATCTTACAGATTAAAAAAAAAATAATAAAATAAAATAATCATTATTATTATTACTAATATTGAGTTAGGTTCCAGAGGATAATCTGTCTCATTGCCCATTCATGTATTCTATGTGCGCCCTGGGGCTCGAGCGCGTGTGGCACTATACACGCATTACTGAATAATAATAACAATAATCATTATTATTATTACTAATATTGAGTTAGGTTCCAGAGGATAATCTGTCTGTCTCATTGCCCATGCCTGTGTTCTATGTGCGCCCTGGGGCTCGAGCGCGTGTGGCACTATACAAGCATTACTGAATAATAATAACAATAATCATTATTATTATTACTAATATTGAGTTAGGTTCCAGAGGATAATCTGTCTGTCTCATTGCCCATGCATGTGTTCTATGCGCCCTGGGGCTCGAGCGCGTGTGGCACTATGCAAACATTACTGAATAATAATACCAATAATAATTATTATTATTACTAATATTGAGTTAGGTTCCAGAGGATAATCTGTCTCATTGTCCATTCATGTGTTCTATGTGTGTCCTGGGGCTCAAGGGCGTGTGGCACTATACAAGCATTATTGAATAATAATAACAATAATCACACAATAATAACCCACAGTACAAAAGAGCATTTGTGCCGCGGAGCGGCCGCGGAGTGGACGTAGAGTGACAGTCCTGCCCTGCTAGAGAGGACTGCACTCCTTTCCTACTTGCATTCACCTTTTCCTGAGTCTTTTCACCATTGTTGTGCTGGTGGGTGGACCCACAGTACAAAAGAACATTTGTGCCGCGGAGCGGCCGCGGAGTGGACGTAGAGTGACAGTCCTGCCCTGCTAGAGAGGACTGCACTCCTTTCCTACTTGCATTCACCTGTTCCTGAGTCTTTTCACCATTGTTGTGCTGGTGGGTGGACCCACAGTATAAAAGAGCATTTGTGCCGCGGAGCGGCCGCGGAGTGGACGTAGAGTGACAGTCCTGCCCTGCTAGAGAGGACTGCACTCCTTTCCTACTTGCATTCACCTGTTCCTGAGTCTTTTCACCATTGTTGTGCTGGTGGGTGGACCCACAGTACAAAAGAGCATTTGTGCCGCGGAGCGGCCGCGGAGTGGACGTAGAGTGACAGTCCTGCAGTCCTGGCAAGCCGGGCAGCCAGAGCCAGGGCCGCTATGGACTCCCATCCCCTCCTTGAAGACGACGACGGACGATGTCTTTGCAGTGCTTGTCTAAAAACGCTTGCAACAGTCTCTACACCGACAAAAAAAATAATAACTTTGCAAGAGATAACTAATACAAAGCTGGACCAGCCACTACGCACAAAACCAAAAGGGAGACCTAAGGTCACTAAACTGCTGAATACACCACCACCAAAAACCACCTGCATCGACCACAGAAACCTGGAGCCGTCGGCTGCTGCGGTGGGGCCGGGCAGAGAGGAGCCTGTGGACGCGGCGTCCTTGGAGCGGGCGCCGGTGGCGTTGGTGGCCGGCGTCGATGCGCCTGCCCCAGGTTGGCCGCCCACTCGCCTGCCGGAGTCGTCTCCCGGAGGGGATTCGGCGCCGGCCAAGGTCAGTGAGGAGGTGAGGGGGTGGGTGCGTTCGCCAATGAGAGGCGGAGACGACGTAGTCGGAGAAGCTCCAGTGGGAGGTCCTCTCCCGCCAAGTGTTCCTGGTTTCGATCGCAGCCTACCGCCTCCGGCTGCTCCCGAGCAAGCCCCCGGGGAGGGGGAGCGGGGAGTGGAGGAGGTGGTGGGCGAGCAGGTCCGCACGCTTCCTCCAGCGACAGCTCGGATCCCCGAGCCCCGAGAAAGAGGGGGGGGCGGTGAGATCCATGTGGAGACTGTGAGGGGGGTCGTGCCCGCCCAGCAAGTGTCTGCCTCTTTGATCGACATCCAGCGACCAGACTCTGCCCAGGAAGCGGACGAAGCTCCGCCCTTGGCAACTATCAGCGAAGTGCAGGCTCTGATCCATGCTGAGCCGAGTATAGGACCATTGCCATCTCCGGGGGATGTAAGCCAAGAAACAGATGAGATCCGGTCATCAAATAACAGAAAACGCCAAAGACCTGCACAGCCCCACAAAACCGGGAATGTTTCCAACAGAAACAGCATAAAAAAAACAACAAAGGGGCTACAAACTAAAGGAAAAGGCCTAGCCCAGAAAAAAACTACAAACACAAACGGTAGTGCTATTAATCTGAGAAACTTCCTCAACTTCAGGCCATCCTTCACCAACGTTGGAAGGGCCGAACTAACTGACCTTGAAATCCTAGAAGCCCTGAATGACTGTTTGCCGGTCTCCAAACAAAGACGGATTGAGTACCCTATACCGCAGGTCCCAATTAATATGGGAAAGGCGGTTTGTGGCATTACTGAAGTGATCAAAGAGCTGACGCCCCATATCAATAACATCCTAAGCCCCCAAAAATTGACGCCTCAGAGGACAGTGCTACTTCCTGGGGAGCAAGAGCGGGCTGAGGGCCCAGAGAGCCCTCGTATAGTCCAAAAGATCGCAAATGGATCCTCGATTACGAAGAAAAACGATCATCCTCTACCCTCATTGTTGGAAACCCAAGAAAAGAGTGGTGGACAAACGAAGGGCCAAGAGACATTGTTGGCGAAAGGTGACAACCATGAAATTATAACTATAGACACTGCCAAAGAGCCCTTGGAAAACACGCAAACCAAGATGTAGCAAAAGGGCAGTCTTCAGTTAAATGGCACACCATCATGCAAACAAAAAACCAACGGCTCAATTCTCAATACTGATCAAGCGCTTTGTGACCTTTCAATGGTGCATGAACCTTGCAGGAAACTGACAGAAGTCACCCAGCTACAACGTCCGTTTCAAACGGGTTCTCTGCCAGACTGGCATATTCCTTCGATGAAAGGAAGGCCACCGCTGCCCGTTGAACAAAATCTGAGCACTTCTACGCCATATAACCTGGATGTGCCGGCAATAATGTCGACAGTGTCAATAGCTCTCTGTCCATTTATGAAGCTATACAAAGGTATAAGCGAAACATTGAAAGATCACACGTCCATCCAAGCATCATTATTGACAAAATTGTCTTTCTTGGAAGCCTAAATCATATCGCAGGAAAACATCAAAGTAAGCGAAGTACAAACAAGGGTTCTGGGCCCAGCGGGGACTGGGCCAGTCCAGGCCCTAAACAGTTCATTTTGCAAAGAGGTTGGCTCCCAAACTGCTCTCACGATAGGTCTAACTGAGAGCTCAACTGTGCCCTCGTCAGTAGCAAAAGTTAACGCTAAAGGGGGGCAAACGTCGGCCAGGAGCGAAGCCCGTCCAGCATTAGAGCCAGTATTCGTTCTACAAAAAAAAATGAACAAAGGGTCATCTAAAGATAACGAAAAGCTAAAAAATAGACTACGGGAAAAAACACTGTTGACGGCCCCAGCGTCATTAGCAAACAAAATCGAAGTCTTGAGAGCAAACAAGTCACCAAAGACAATAGAAGAATTTATGCAAGAGGATCTGATAAACTTGAGCACCTACTGCGACGACGAAGTCCTGCAGGAAAAAAGGAACGAAACAACAAGCTTAGACTTAGCGACAGTTGAGCCTCGAAACGTTGAAAACCAAAGCAAATTTAATATTAAAGAAGATAATGTCCACAAACTTCACAAAAATAGACGACCTGAGAGTGTAAGAAAAGAGTCACCAAACTCAACTCCTCGATACTCAGAAAATCTAAGCAAACACAACAAAGAAGGAAAAAAAGTTCACAGGATGGAGTACGAAGACGAAAACACCAGAAATGGAAATCGAAAAGAGTCCACAAAGGATAAAAAAGTTGGAAATGCAGCAAGTTCTTCGAGGGAGCAATACAAGAGGCGGGACAGATCGTCCCGCGGTCAGACAACACCAAAAAATACACAAAACATCGTCAAAGGCAAGGCCAGCATACGACGGGCCTCCTAAATTCCATTAAGTCTCAAAAACAGAAAAGTATAATAAAGCTCACGTCCAAAGAGAGACGACAAGATGGATTATGAAACTAGAACAGATTGAGGGAAATGACGACGTAATTACTCTAAATCGAGGGGGTGTACTCGCTTTGTTCAGCTACATTCCGTCATTAGCCCAAATAAGATCTGAAGACTTATTAATCGTGGACCCGAGTCATACACGGAAAAAGGCAGTGGCCCACCTGTACATCGCCTCTAAGAACATTAAAAGTCAACTGGAAAGCGACTCTAACAAACTGCTCAAAATGGGATATGATCTAACGGAATCAACGAGAGAAATCACTTCAAGGGCCGGTGCAGTTTTGCCCCGGCGAAAGCCCGCTCTGAGCCAAAATCGAGACAAAGAGGCCATAAACCACCTGCAAGATCAAAGGGAGAAAGACAAGGACCTCTGCAAGGAAGCCAAAAATACTTGCCCTCGGAAACCTTTAGACCACCCATTGGAAGACTATCACGACAGGTCACCAGTGAGGAACAGAAAGTGTTGTGAAAGTGACCATACGTCCTCAAACAGACTCGCTACTAAAGTCCATCTGTACCAATTGAGGTCCAACCCTCGTGGACGAGACGCAAAACCAGCAAAGATGGTGGTTTCTTCCAGCAAACCTCCGGCAAGAAAGCTGTGGGACTGGTTCCCGAAAATGCTGCAAAAACAACACAAAAGCTAGCAATCGCTTATCCCGGAGCAAGTCGATCAACAGCAACGCGGCGGAAAACCAGCTACAGGTGACCTAAAACTCTGCTCATGGAATACAGGAGGCCACGGGCACCTTACGGCACCTAGTGACGTAAAACTATCAGAATTCAACGTCCTCTGTTTCCAGGAGACCTGGCTAATGGAGTCGCCTTCCCTTGATGGGTACAACATCTTTTTGGCCCCTGCAAAAAAGGGCTCGAAAGGGCGTCCGACATCAGGAATCTTGACTGCGATTCGACATAACTGCGGTCTGTCTGAAGCAAAAGTTTTGAGAAGTAATCAATCTTTACTTATGATTAGCACAAAACTGGATGAGCACAAAACAAACAAAGGTAAAAATGCAAAATCGACATTAGTCATAATGAACATTTACTGGAACCCAGCGGCTGTCGATGCTAGAAATTTCCTGAAAATGATTGAACAAGCCATTGATTCGGCCACAGCTACGCACGCGGCATCACATCTATTGCTGTGCGGGGTCATCAATGCTTCCTGTGATAAAAATAACGGTAAAGAACATCTGGCCCAAAAAACTTCATCCACAGTCTCAAGAGGGAGGGCATGGTCAAAACTGATGGCATCCAGGGATCTACACAATATGAGTGAGGTCCTAGCCAAAGAAATCTTTCTCCCCACTTGGGAAAATGGCCTATGTAATGCAACAATCGATTACATCTATGTCTCCGATAGCCTGGTGAGGCTAACTACGGAATTTGGGGTGACAAGGACCACCAAAAGTGATCATAACGTGCTGCACCTTACCTGGCAGACAAACCAGATCCAATATCCAAAGACATTAACTCAACTGGAAACAAACGTCAGAGGAACAAAAATAAAATTGTCAGCGAATGCAATAATCAACCTCAAACGGAAGTACTGTGCTCAAAACATCACTACTCAAGCAAACGAGACAGACTATCTACCGCTCCTAGAGATCTATAAAAAGAAGAGGGGCCCGAAAAACTACAAAGAACCCAGGAAGCATGTGTACGACAAACTCTTGGTTGAAAAGAAGAGGGTCCTTAAGAAAGTGAAGAGGGAAGCCCTCGCTAGAGGCCTCACAAAAACAGACAAGACAGTCAAAGAGGCCACCAGGGTGTACAGATCATGGCTCAAACAGCACCGGGCAAAATTGTTTCAGCAAGACGCCGAGGAAATCCAAACAGCTATACGAGGGAACAAAAGCCGAGAATTTTGGTCGCTAATAAACTCAGCCACACCACAAGAAAAATCAACTATAATTAACAACGTAGGTGAATCCGAATGGGTGAATTTCTTCAAAACCCTCTTTGCCCTACCAGAAACAATTAGGGCTCATAAGCAGAATCTCAAATCTGCACAATGGATAATTTTGGATAATGTCAAAGACATAAGTTGTCAGATTAGGTCACTTAAGAACTCCAGAGCGCCCGGCCCTGACGGGATCACCAACGTGGATCTAAAGGCACATCCTGAAGAATGGACGGCCTTCCTGTGTGAAATTTTCCGGAGATGTGCCATATCAAAATCAATCCCCCCATCATGGAAATCAGCAACGGTGGTGCCCATCTTCAAAAAAGGCAACAAAAGCGACCCGGCAAACTACCGCCCAATCGCCTTGTTGGATTGTATAGGCAAGGTGTTTGGGTCCCTCTTGCCAAAGGAATTTAAGGCGTGGTCTAAAACGGCGCCTTGTGAGGACCATTTACAATCAGGGTTCAAGAAAAATTTTGGTACATCTGCAAATATCTTGATAATGAACATCATGAAACATAAAGTCCTCGAGGGAGGCCCACGGATCTTCACTGTCTTCGTGGACCTTACTCAGGCATTTGATCGTATAGACAGAGGCCTGTTATGGAACAAGTTAGAGGCATGGATTTGTCCGCCTTCCATCTTAGAACCCATTAAAGCGCTGTATTCGGAGACAAACATGAGGGTGCGCCTGGATCAACAGGGTCTCTTATCCGCCCTGATTCCAACGAAAAGGGGCGTAAAACAAGGTTGCCCTTTGGCTCGGGCACTGTTCTTGGCATTCCTGGGAGACATCAAGATATCGGAAGAAATGGTGCGCATTTTCGCCCCAAAAATCGGGAAAGAGCATGTGGGAAGGCTCTTGTACGCAGACGACGTTATACTCCTCGACCACACACAAATTGGACTGCAACGTCAGTTGAGTAACCTCCAGCAATACATGGAAAGAAACAACTTGGAGATAAACGACAAAAAAACCAAACTAATGTCTCTGTCCAAAAACACTAAAACCACTGGAAAGACGAATCTAGTTCTGAATAAAAACCAGATTGAAAACGTGACGGAATTTAAATATTTGGGCGTCATTTTGGACAATTCCAAAAAAGAGACTGGTATGCAAAATCTCCTAAAAGAAAAAACTAGAAAACTCATAGCACAAGCAAAAGCCATTGATAGGAAATTTGGTCGATTTTCCTTGATCCCGGTGATCAACTTTTATAAAATGAAGGTGGTCCCAACCTTAGCTTACGGAGCTGATGCGTTGCCTAATATTCCCACATCCATCTGGTCTACCATGGAGGCAATGTTCTGGCGGTCTATCTTGGGGCTTCCAAAATGCGTGCCTATAGCGTGCATAAGACAAGAACTCAGTCTTATCTCCCTCGAAGGATCAGTAAGATGCAATTCCATAATGCTCTTCTGGAAATGTCAAACGGCAGTTAGTCCTTCTGTCTACTGCTTGATTCTTCAAGAAATAAATGAACAAAAATGTCAGATGCTAAATGACTGGTCAGACCGAATCAAGAAAACCCTTCAAGAAGTTGCACTCAACACCAATCCAGTAAAAGTATTGACCAGAGTGAAGGAACTCGATTGGATCAAAACAATTGAGAAAGCGGCTTCAAACAAGCTAACGAGTCACCTGCCGGTGAACATTCGTAAACTAAACGAGCTACAACCACTTGTCAAGCAGTTCCCGTCCAAGCAAGCAAGGTCTCTGTTACTAAGAGCTAGACTGAACTTGCTATACACAAACGAGATCTTATTCATACAGGGCCTCGCGATTACAAACTCCTGTAGATTTTGTAGCCCAACAGAAGAAATAGAAACCATCCGTCATTTGTTGCTTTCTTGTCCTGAAACCCTGAAGTTAAGATCCTTGTACCTGAGACATATCTTCTCGGACTACGTGCTGCAGGACGAAGCACTCTGTTGGTCAAGGCTAATAGCGGGCGACAAGACCTCATGGCTGTTAGCATCCTACAACATCTTACGCAACTTACAGGAAATCCTGCAGGCTCCTCCAAATGTAGTGGTGTTTTGCTCTCCACAAACGTCTTCTCCACATTAAAACAAAAGTGTCTTCGATGATAGTTTCATAGAGACTCAGGATACGAAGTTAGACAAACATTACCAAGTGGTAACAAAAAATCATTCCTTCTTTTGTAAAAATCTTACAGATTAAAAAAAAAATAATAAAATAAAATAATCATTATTATTATTACTAATATTGAGTTAGGTTCCAGAGGATAATCTGTCTCATTGCCCATTCATGTATTCTATGTGCGCCCTGGGGCTCGAGCGCGTGTGGCACTATACACGCATTACTGAATAATAATAACAATAATCATTATTATTATTACTAATATTGAGTTAGGTTCCAGAGGATAATCTGTCTGTCTCATTGCCCATGCATGTGTTTTATGTGCACCCTGGGGCTCGAGGGCGTGTGGCACTATACAAGAATTGCTGAATAATAATACCAATAATCATTATTATTATTACTATTATTATTATTATTATTATTATTATTATTATTATTATTATTATTATTAATAATATTGGTTTAGGTTCAAGAGGATAATCTGTCTGTCTCATTGCCCATGTATGTGTTCTATGTGCGCCCTGGGGCTCGTGGGCCTGTGGCACTATACAAACATTACTGAATAATAATAATAATAATAATAATAATAATAATTATTATTATTATTATTATTATTATTATTAATAATATTGGTTTAGTTTCCAGAGGATAATCTTTCTGTCTCATTGCCCATGCATGTGTTTTATGTGTGCCCTGGGGCTCGAGGGCGTGTGGCACTATATAAGCATTGCTGAATAATAATAATAATAATAATAATATCAGCAAGTGAGGGTTGGGCTCGTTCCTGTGATCCACAGATTGAATATACTATTTCCTGTTTGTTTTCTAACAAGTATTGTTATTAACCTTTATAATAGTGCTCAGTTTACCAACCTCAGAAGGATGAAAGACTGACACAATATTTCAGGGCACAAACTATTGTCCTGTAGGTTGAGCTCCAATGTCTGGCACATGCACTTACTGTGCTACCTTAATGGGGAAATCACTTTGGCTTTACAGAACGACTAACAAGTGTGTAGATTATTTTCACTGACATTCAATAGCATGTAAACGTTTCTCACACATAGTCATTGCGGATGTCCTGACACCTGAATGGTTTTTTTGTGGGTCTATAAACCTTAAAACGACCAGCTGTTCAGGTCCAGTATCCACAGTTCATGAACATCAGTTGTGAGCTTGGGCAAACCTCTGTTGAGGTTAGTGCTGATGCCGCTGAGGTCTGCTGCTACCAGCCGATTTCAGGTGCAGGAAAGACAAAGCTTCTCTTGCTATGGGTAGAATTGGCACCCCTTATTGAAAGCATCGGGAGCTTCCAGATTGTTCCAATTAATTTATGTGCAAAACAAGTTGCTATTGTGATAGTTTCATTTCGAGTCTAGTTGACTTCTACTCCTCCAATCCCCTCATCCCTTTCTCCTCCATACTTTAGTTCCTTTTTCCTCCTTCTCTCTCTCAACACCTGATGATGATTCAAGACAATCCGGTCAGATAGCACAGCGAGTAGAGCGCTCACTTTGACACCCGTGCAGAGCCTGCTGATGCAGGTTCGAATCCCCACAGGGCCAAACTCAGCCTTTCATCCTTCCGAGGTCAATAAATGAGCACCACACACCGTGGGTAATAATAAGCAGCACTCAGATGGCTGAGGGTTTGTAGCCCTTTACAAAAGCATTATTATTATACATTATTATTAAGTCCGATCTGTGAAAGTTTAGTCTAAACAGGGGCTCCCCTGCTCCTCCAGAACCATCAAGGACCACTTTGATACCCTCGTTCCAGCCTTGGGCTAGTTCTGAAATCACTCTTTCGCCACTGGTTCTTCTGCTTATCCTACCTGTCCGGCAAACTATCACCCGATTTCTATCCCTACTTTCCTAGGCAAACTCCTAAAAATGTTGGCCATCTCCCACCTTACTCTCCGCACTGAATCTGTTGGTGTCTCCACAACCGGCAGTCTGGCTTCAGAGCAGCCAGGGATATGATATGATATGGCATTTATAGCGCGCCTACACACAAGTGTTTCAAGGTGCGATGTGGCAGAGGAGGGTGACAGAAGGAGAAAAGAGACAGCAATCGTACTAGGCCAGTTGAGATTGTGATTGCGCAAGTGCAGGGGAGAGGGAGGGGAAAAGTGCCAGTGCCAGTGGAGGGGGAGGAGGGTAGTGCTGTGCATGGGATCAAAACAATAACACAAAGTGTGGCCATCACGTGGCATGTACAAGGGTAAGTGCAGACAGCAGGTGTCCAAAAGTGCAGATAGGGGAACTGTAGGGTTACAGAAACAGACTCAAAGTGCAAGGGTTGCTGGGAGGCAGTGCAGGTGTGCAACTGGGCGGGCAAGGACCTAGGCCCCGAAATCAGAGGGTAGCCAGGTGACCAGTGCAGTGTCAGACAGGAAATCAGCAGAGGAGAGGAAGAGAGAAGGCAGAAGCAAAGAGGAAGGTCTTGAGGTGCTTCCAGAACTAGAGATGGTTCTCCTCAGGTTTCCAGGATGCAGGGAGGCTGTTCCAGAGGGAGGCTGCAGCAGAAGAAATAGATCTACCACCAACTCGTTGCTTGGAAAAGCGACTGACCCTGAGGGAGTTGGAGGTGGAGGCGCAAAGAACTGGAGTAGAAAGGTATTCATGAAGAGAGAGGTGGAGGTATTGAGGATGGACATTACTCTACTGAACAACCATGAAGATTTACTCTCTAATCATAACTCTAGCTCTCCTTCTGTCCTCCTCCCTCTTGACCTTTCTTCTGCCTTTGGCACGGTCAATTATTACACCCTGATCAATCGATTTTGTGAGAACCTGGGCATCACGATCAGGCTCTGGCATTGCTGAACTCCTTCCTCTTGGACCGGACCTCACAGGTCCAACTTGTCTCTTTCCTCTCCATCACCACTCCCTCTACATGTTGGATCCCCCAGGGCTCTATCCTCTCACCCTGGTTCTCAATGTCTGTCTGGCGCCTTTGGCCTACCTCATCTCCACCTTCTCCAACTTTCAGTGTTATGCGAATGACACTCAGCTCTCCTTCAGGCTTCGCTCATCCACCTCTCCTTCCTCGCTCATTCCTGACTGTCTATCTGTGATAAGTATTGGTGCGCTTCCAACAATCTCTGCCTTAATGCCAGTAAGATGGAGACGCGGCAGAAGAGGGGGAACAGAGGGAGAAAAGAGACAGCGATCTTACTAGGCCAGTTGACATTGAGATTGTGCAAGTGCAGGGGAGGAGCGAGGGGGAAGTGTCAGTGGAGGGGAGGGGGACAGTGCTGTGCATGGGATGAAAACAATAACAAGAAGTGTGGCCATCACGTGGAATGTACAAGGGTAAGTGCGGACAGCAGGTGTCCAAAAGTGCAGATAGAGGGACAGTAGGGTTACAGATACAGACTGAAAGTGCAAGGGTTGCTGAGAGGCAGTGCTGGTGTGCAACTGGGCGGGCAAGGACCTAGGCCCCAAAATCAGAGGGTAGCCAGGTGACCAGTGCAGTATCAGACAGGAAATCAGCAGGGGAGAGGAAGACAGAAGGCAGAAGCAAAGAGGAAGGTCTTGAGGTGCTTCCAGAACTAGATATGGTTCTCCTCAAGTTTCCGAGAGGCAGGGAGGCTGTTTCAGAGGGAGGCCACAGCAGATGAAATAGACCTACCACCAATCATTGCTTGGAGAAGCGACTGACCCTGAGGGAGTTGGAGGTGGAGGCGCAAAGAGCTGGAGTAGAAAGGTATTTATGAAGAGAGAGGTGGAGGTATTGAGGATGGAAATCACTCTACTGAACAACATTGAAGATTTGCTCTCTAATCATAACTCTAGCTTTCCTTCTGTCCTCCTCCCTCTTGAACTTTCTTCTGCCTTCGGCACGGTCAATCATTACACCCTGATCAATCGACTTTGTTAGAACCTGGGCATCATGATCAGGCTCTGGCATTGCTGAACTCCTTCCTCTTGGAACAGACCTCACATGTCCAACTTGGCTCTTTCCTCTCCATCACCACTCCCTCTACATGTTGGATCCCCCAGGGCTCTATCCTCTCACCCTGGTTCTTCAATGTCTATCTCGGCCCTTTGACCCACCTCATCTCCACCTTCTCCAACTTTCAGTGTTATGTGAATGACACTCAACTCTCCTTCAGGCTTCCCTCATCCACCTCTCCTTCCTCTCACATTCCTGACTGTCTATCCGTGATAAGGATTGGTGCACCTCAAACCATATCTGCCTTAATGCCAGTAGGATTGTGATCCTTTTCATTGGGACCCCTGCCCCTTGCTTTCCCTCTTTCACTCTGGCTGCCCGCCTTGGGCCCTCTTCCTTCACCTTCCTATGAGGCAAAAAACCTTGTTATGAATCTTCGACTCCACTCTTGCTTTCTCTCCTCACATCTCACACTTCGCCAAGTAGTCCCACTACCAACTGCACCTCAAAGGAACGGTTCCCTTTCTCACTTTCCCCCAGCAGCTCACTTTTTCCAGAGACCTGGTTCTCTCTAGGCTGGACTATTGCAACAACCTCTTTTCAACTTGCCTTCCCCTACTCTCCGGCCTCTGCAACTAATCCAGAATATGATTGCAAGACGTATCCTTAGCATCAAGCCCAGAGACTCTATTTCTCAAGCCCTGACATCTCTCCACTGGCTCCCCGTGGCTGCAAGGATGAAGTTCAAGACCCTTTACATTGTCCACAAGGCTTACTTGGGTGGGGGGCCGCTCTACATCCAACACTCTCTTCCAAAATACCTTCCTTCTCGAGCCCTTCACTCATCTACCTCGAATTCTCGAAGGGTTAAACGCTTCTCCTGGCGAAGAGTGGGGGGTAGATCATTTTACTCTGCAGGTGCCTTCCTGTGGAATGGCCTCCCTGCCCCTCTCAAACCTGAACCGGACCATCTGAAGTTTTGGAAGCAGCTCAAAAAGTTCCTCTTTTGCTCTCCTTTCTCTCTCTCCCTCCCCTGCTGACCTACGTGACCTACCTTTCTGCTGTACCAAATGGTTGCTTGGCTACCCTCAGAGTCTCACTGGGTACCAGGCTCTTTCTTGATCAGTCACCCTTGTATATCCTCTAGGCCTACCATGCACTTAGGGGCTGTAACTGTAACTCTACAGTCCCTTATTATCCTTGCACCACCCAGAGCTGTGCTGCCCTCGCTGCACTTACTCAGAGCATTGCTACCCTGTTTTCCCCTCCCCTCTTCCTTGCTCTCCTTCCTCCCTTTCTCCTTGCATTTCTCGTTCTCGCACTTGCACGATCTGATTGACAGAAGGCCTAGTAAAATCGCTTGTCTTGTCCTCACTCTGACTTTCCTCCCTTGTCTTGTCGCTCCTAGGAACACTTGTGTAGAGGCACGTTTAAAAGACTTATCATATCATATCATATCATATCATAACACTTGAACACTGCCTGACGTCATAATCTAGTCAACAATGGACCAACTGATGAAAGGATGGTCCATTTTTTCCTAGATGTAAGCAATATTACTCGACCAGGACGGGCATTACCCGGCATGCCTCTACAAGGTCACCAGCACCATTGTGCTTATCATGGTGATCCTTCACAACTATGCCCAAAGCTCACATTAAGGACCTACAAGAAACAATAACTGATAAGGATTAAAAAGATTAGATTCCTTACCTGGCATCTCCTCAAACTCCAAGTTGAAAAAGACACATTGGAAAAATCCAGCAGGACAACCTTTTCTCTCCTGATGAAGCATTGGCATTAACAATGGGAAAACGCGTGTTGAGAGATACAGCTGTAACAACAGTACAACATTGAAAATGTTGTGTTAATCATGGAAGATACATTTGCAACAACAGAACAATATGGAAAATGTGTGTTATTTATCAAACAAATTTAGAAATTATTAGTGTGAAGCAACACTTGGAAGGATTTATTCATTTGGACACACCAAATAAAACTAATTTCTCTTTTTTGATCAAAGAAAGTGTCAGAGAACTGATTTTTCTATTTGACTAACCACAAACATCACAAATACTATTGATTAGCCAGGTTAGCGCATTGAAGATTTTTTCCCATTCCATCATTTTTTTAGAAAGCCCCGTGTCAGTTAGAAGCCCTTAACGATAGTTGGGGCATAACCCCCACCTGTGATAATGCTGGCCCCTCCTTTAAGTACCCCGATGCATTGTACCCGGGTACTAATAGTGTTTTCTTTTAAGTTGCGAAACGATGCGCGCACAGTTTCTAAACTTGAAGAAAACCTCAAAATAAAATGGCCACCATGGATTAGGGAGAAGGGAACTACTCATAGTCCCTTCTCCCTTTCCATGGTGGCCACTGCTGGGTGAGTGATGCCGGCGAGGGACATAGCAGGGCTGGGTAAATTGGGCAGGAGGGGAGAGGAGTGGTTGAATGGGGGGGCTGAGGGATAGGGGACCCGTGGGAACGCGCACTTCCCATTACTCAGCGGGCAGAGATGGTGGCCTCCAGCTCTGAGGAGGCTCAGAACGGGTGCTTCACCATTTGGTAAAGCCCCCGTTCTGAGCCTCCTCATTTGCTGGGAGTTCGGAGTCATGCCTCCACCAGGTACCAATATGAGTTAAGCCTGGGATGAGGCTTAAAATTAGGTTTAATATCTTGACCCATATAGCGATCGCAAAACATCGTTCATAGACGTGCAATGACCCAAAAACCTTGACAACAGACCCAAACTATGGCTGTCAGATACTATTCTGAAGAAATAAGGCAGAGAAGAAGAGTGAGCTTTACAAAAAGATGAACGAAATATTGCACGAGGATGACAAGAGTAGAAGCACGTTGCCCATGGCCCACACACTCAGACATCGAATCCTAGGGCATCTAAAGCATAGAACTGCTAAAGACCCTGTAACTAAAGCAGTGTCCCTTCAAGTAGGACAAGCTTCAAAGGCAATATGAGCCCAGCTATTTAAGTCTGGAGTCATTGAAGCCTAAAGAGATTTTCAAGGGTTGTGCATAAGAAGAGTTAATAGCCCGACTGGGAAGTGACCAATGTGAGCACCAAGGAGAGGTTCTCGGTCAGACAAAAAAACAGCACATTCCCTGCAGCTGCTATAAGCAATGGAATGTGTTCTTGGTAGCCGATGTTAGGCGAGAAATTGTTTTTTTTCCTAAACAGAACTCCATGATCAAGTAAATTCAATACCTATTTGCGGGAAACCCCATTGGATCCAGCCGGCTGAATTGAGGTAGCGTGACTGGTCATGGCGCGCATGAGGCTGAGGTGATCCATGTTGCATACTTCCCGAAGGCAGACCAACAAAGCAAACTAAATACTTAAGGCGATTGGTGGAAGACCACTGTTAATCATTTTCACGTCATACCGAAAGTGGATCATTTGAATGTGTGGAAACATTTTTCTGAGACTATGGCCCTCATTATAGGTTTGCCGTTATCCTGCTTACAGTTTCCACCGCCCGATATCCGGAATATTACAGGCAGCACATTTCTGGTAAATTCACATTAGGACTCCATGAGATGGGATTGCCGGAATTGCCAGCACTAGTACTACTGGTGCCGGTGATTCAGCCAATTAGTTGCCGGTAGGGACCTGATCTACAGGCAGGTTAGGCCTGCCAGGAGATCCATGCCCCTGGTATGGTATGGCATGGCATGGTATTGTTTATTTATATAGCGCCAATACACAGGCAAGTGTCTCAAAGCGCTCAAGGAGGGTGGGAACACAGACAAAAAAATAAACAGTCGCTCAGAGCACTTGACAATCTGATTCAATGATAGTCTGCACAGGCAGAGTAAGTGCATAAAATACATTTAACATGATGGAATATAGCAAATAGGCCTGACGGCAATTCTGCAATTTTAACAGTACAATTAGGGGTGAACACAGGGGAGAAACACCTGGTCGATTAGGACTGGGGTCAGTGCAGAGAGACCCACTCTCTTGGGCTTAATTTCTCAGTGCACTGAGTGTGGGTGGGGTGCCGGGGACCAGTGAGACTCTGAGGCACACCAGGCGGCCAGTCAGCGGGCTGTAAGGGATAGGAGGGAGAGATAGAAAGGACAGAGACCTAGGTTAGCAGGGTAGAGGGAGAGGGAAGGAAGAGGAGAAGAGGAAAGTCTTGAGGAATTTGCGAAATTTCAGGAGATCTGGCTCAGGACATGGGGCGGCAGGGAGGCTATTCCTAATCTGCCAACTTGAAGTTTGCCAGTCTGGAAGAAATGCTGGAGCCGAAGTGACTAACATTTTTTCCAGCATGCTTTCCGCTGGACCGACACAATTGTAGTGAGGGCCTTTGTCTAGGGCAGAGTGTGGGGACAGACTACTAAGGACCTCAATGTTGAGATTTCTAAAGAAAATGTGCTAAGAACCTTGCAACGAGTTACCATTAATCGAGAGCATGCACCCTACAAAATCCATGCTACAGGCTAGCCTACAGGCTGTACAACGTATGAAGGTCATGCCAAAACCTCTAATTGAGAAGTGGGGTAAGCACCCAAACTGACTCTGAGCAAGTGAACAAGCTCCTCAACTCACAATTGTGGCTATAAATCCAGCTCTAGGGCAGGGCCAGTATAGCTGGAAAAGTCAGTGTTATCATCTATGGCAGCTATTACAATGACAAGGAACATCAGCTGAGATGGCAGCTGGCCCACTGACGCCGCCAGTCACACAGAAACATAAAAGTGATCACCCCGATAAGTGAATGCTCTGCAAGAAGCAAGGTAGGAAGACAGAGTAACGAAGAAGTAGGGAAAGTAGAGGCCATCCTGTAGTGGCAAGCAAGCAGACGAAGCATTGCATGCAAGAAAAAGCAATGCATCAGAAAGGAGAAATCAGGAGCAAACATCAACATCCCTCTTCACCTAACCGAGTGAGGAAAACCAGCATGTTCTAGATGAGGAATCAGGAATACTATTCAACCAGGGAACGTTCAAGGTTCACCCGAAATCCCTCTTGCACCAAAACAAAGGGTAAGCAACACAACTGAATGATTAAGGCGCCTCAATTAAGGGAGGATTGTGAAATGAATATATTTCAATGCATTTGTACACATCTATTTATTGAAAACGGGTAAATGGGTGGAACTACTAGGTTTGGTGGAATGCATGAGCCATCTGCATATTTATAGACAGCAGGTCGGGGTAAATGGGTGGAACTACTAGGTTTGGTGGAATGCATGTGCCATCTGCATATTTATAGACAGCAGGTCGGGGTAAATGGGTGGAACTACTAGGTTTGGTGGAATGCATGTGCCATCTGCATATTTATAGACAGCAGGTCGGGGTAAATGGGTGGAACTACTAGGTTTGGTGGAATGCATGTGCCATCTGCATATTTATAGACAGCAGGTCGAAGAATGTTATTAATAATGGAATCAAAGGCAAAAGATAAATATTGAAAAGCAACAAGACACTCTGGCGCACTGTCACTCTAGCCGGAGATGAGAAGGTGACGGGATGGAGACAGTAGTAGAGTGATTTGGCAGAAGGAATTGACACCTTTCTGAATGTGTTCCCAGGATGCCACTGGAGGAAAGCCCTTCATCAAGATAGCTCGGTGGTAGTTTATGCCGCAAAGAGGCCAAGAAAAACCAGCTTCGTCTGTCATCCATTTCATGACCTTCTCAGGCTGGAATCCCAAGAGAATGACATCTTGCACTCTTTCTTTTGATTACAGCCTTTGGTTACTGGCTCATCACATGTTTCTTTTTTTAATTCCTGGCCCATAAAATAAAGTAAAACAAAAACAGGTTGACTAGGTCTGTCGCTGTAGGATATTTTTCAAGCCAAGCAAAACCTGAGCTCAGGGAAGTCACAAGACTTTGATTTTGGCCATCAGTGTAGCATTTACCCAGACCACCATCAGGCTTGTGTACATGCGATACGGCAAGCCGCCGGCGGAGAGGTTAATCACAATTCAGCAGCAAGTCACCACTGCCCATCACTGCAACCCAAAAATCTGAGGCTTTAGTCATCTTGCTTCGCGGAGAGTTAGCCTGAGAGTTGACGTGCCAGCAATCATCAGGACCACTTACTTGTTCCTGTGATGAATTAGGTGTTCATACGTGCTTCCAGTACCTGACGAGTTACCTCTGATACGGCTGACAGCTACATGATATTGCCTCGTGACACGATGGATATCTCCATATAATGAAACAAAAAATGAATTGGCTCAAGAGCGCGACGTGACAAGGCTGATTGATTTAACTAGAGTTACATGTTGACATACATCTGAGAAAATCGTATGGATATGTGATAAGATCACTCCATCGGTTCTCAACGAAATTGATATTCCTTTAGGCTCACCACGATTGAGTGGGTGAATCCAAGGAGCACTCCCCTTATGTTGGATAAATGATTTGGACAACATTACACCAACAAGAACACCGATGCTGTTAACCCCTGATGAATGTCCTGGGAGGATAGCTCAGTGGCAACATGTATGTCTTGGAAACAAGACGACACGATCCGCACTTACAAACCTCTGGGTGTTTAAGTGCGTTATAAATACGCAACTAAGACAAAAGAAAGAAACAATAACGCAACTAAAAAACAAACAATTCCTGTAACAGCGCCTCGATGCCTGCGGGCTGTGTGAGCGCTTTAAAAAAAAAGCAAAATAAATGCACATTTCCAAGAAACAGTGAATTTGGGTGTTATGGGAAGAAACATGCCGGATTGTTCGGAGTCATATTTATAATGACCCAACTTGGTTGAAGAGCTCATTTATGTTAGCTCAATAGATTTTAGGGATATTAGTTTGTCTTTTTTGCATCGAATCTTTGCCATGTGTTTTTTGATTCATGTCACAGTAGGATGTTGATTTGTTATTATTTGTCTTGCTTGAAGTATGCATTTTAGGTTAGTTTTGCACTGAAAAAGGTGTGTGTAGCTTCTGTTGAACAGCTTATGGTGTCCTCTTTCTTTTTCTTTTCCCTCATTTGTTAGGGTGATTTTTGTCAAACTTTGGTGGTGTTAGAATTTATGTGACATGTGTTTCTTATTGTGTGTTTTTTTAGAATTCCGATACTTTAGAATTCTGTTTATCATTTGATCAATTTTCTGTGAGAATATTAGTGTATGTTTAAATTGTTACGTTGCCAATCTTTTTTAATGGGCTATTAATGGCCTGTTAGCGCACTACAAGTGTTTTAATACTAAGAGTTGGACATGAATTGTATCTTCTCATGCCCTAGAAGCAAAGGCCTTTTACCCTGCTTGATGGATATAACTTTTGGATCAGTGGACTATTTTGTGCCCACTTGTATTCCCTGTGAAGAGACTAGTGTTTTCCAGCCTCCTTCTTTTTCTGTATTTTAGTAACACTGACCAGGTGTGACTGGAATACGAATTACCTGGTATCCTCTGTGACTTTTTTTGCTTGTTTGAACATCTCCCCAACATATGACCGAGGGAGCCCATTCTCCCCCGCCGCAAAGCCAACATAGGTTATTATCTTGTCCGATAGACCTTACTGAAAAATCCTACCCGGAGACCAATAGCACCTGAAGACAATATACTTGAGTGCATCCCTCAGATGCAGGTCACGTCTCCACGCCTGACCAGAAGCTCATATTGCTTTCCACTGTGAGACAGATTGTCTCATGCCTAACTCTCTGTCCCATCCCTCAGCTGGCCTCCAAACACCCATCAGCCACATGAAGATGCTTCATGTCCAAGGACATAAGTATTGAGGCTGAGGGGGGGCGTACGAAGAAGTCCTCACGTATTTGGCATCCCAGCGATGCCACCAGCCAACCATCCTGCCCCTTGCTCTAGAAGATTCTACCTTTTCATGCATATCTGCCTCCACATCTGTCAATTTGCATTTCAACCGGAGATGCTGGAAGTCTGCCACCCTCAGGCCCTTGCACCTATGCCAGAGCCTGAATATACCTAAGTCATGTAGGCCAAAGTAGTGTTAGGTTCCTAGTAGGGAATACTGCAATTCCCAATTTAGATGCCATCTCTTTGTAGGGAGAGGTGTGTGCCTTCTGATTTGAGATGCTGTTGCCAGGGTTTAACCGTGCCTGAAACCAACTGTTTAGAAGGTTTTTTTTTCAAATGGAATCGGTCCATAAACACGATATGGGGTACAGCCTTTTGTTTCCAATGGTACCCAACTAGGGGTGCCGGACGACCACTGAATCGGCCTATATCCAGAGTCCCCCAGAATAAATGGCCAATGATATTTCCAAGCGCAGAGGTAGCCAACACCATCATCTTTGACCTTCTTCCTCCATGCCCTTTCTGAAGGCATAAGGCACTCCCTCTGCTCCCATAGGAAATCCCTGGAGACCTGTTCCACTTTAACCTCATCTAGAAGGGCAAGGAGAGAGCTTGTGAGACACCAATTAGCTTTTTCAGAAAGCACACCTGTCAGTGTATTCATTTCAGGCCAGACAGGTGAACCTTCTCCCACATCACAATATGTCTCTTACTCCTATAAAAAAAAAACTGCAGTCTTATTGACAGGAAAGTTCATTCCTAAGATGATATGATATGATATGGCATTTATAACGCGCCTGTACACCCGTGTTTCTAGGCCTGACATTCTGAATCATCTTCATTTGCAAGTACGTTAAACCATCTCCAGAACTTTCCAAGTTCCCACCTTCAAAGTATCCTCTGGAATGCGTCCTTGAGATATAAAGGCCTGGAATTTCCCCTGCTTTTTATGAGGTCCCAAAATAGCAGAGTATTCCCACATTAACCCCATCAGTAGGACACGTCCATAAAGCTCTACCTTAAAGACTTTGCTTCCTATGTGCAGGGCCTGGATTACCACTTTTAGTCTGTTAGCCTTGGGAGGTTAAACGAGACAGGTTGTAGTGGACATCCCTGTCTGGCGCCCTTTCTCAGGGCAAAGCAATGCAAGAGAAGGCCCTCCCACAGAATCCCCTCTTTTGCATTAGCATAGACAGTCTCAAAAGCACCTCTGAATGGCCAACACAGACCACCCTGACTGAAATGTATCTCAAGTCAGACCAGCCCATCTGGGAGAAGGCGTCCTAGGCATCCTAGCATTGCTGCTGCATCAGTTTTACCAGGGTTCTATAATATACAATATCTACCCGCCATAAAGCCAGTCTGCGATGAGCCAATCGTTTTCCCCCTCCACCTTCTTCAGTTGGCAGACCAGTACCGTCCCAGAAATATCAACGCAACAGTAAGCTACGAGATAGGTCTGTAATTATCTCATCTGAAACTATCTTTCCCTAGTTTAGCAATCAACCTAAGAACCAGATCCTGCATCCAAGCACATCCTTTGAAGAGCCTAGGTAAAGATTGTCCAAGGACGTGACCACAGCTTTGCTAAAATATTGCCATCAACCAGTCCAGTGCCAAGGTTCCACCACTACTCATGGTGTTTATAGTCCTGAAGAACTCCTGCAATTGGGAAGGCCACTTTAGACGGCCCCTCTCTGCAGCACTACTGGGGAAGGCATTCACCCTCATGAAAAGGGTTCAGAAGTGAAAGATTGGTGGGAAACTTCCTTTGAAGATCACTCGGGAAGTTCTGAAAATCCTTGTAAAAGGCCACATTCGTAAAAGTCAAGGAGCCATACTCTCACATGGCTAGTTCCGCCCCTGTGTTGCTCTCACCATCCAGTTTTCGCAACACCAAGATGACAATGTTCTACATGTATCGCCTTGGCCTCAATACTGTAGTTGAGTAACAGAAAAGAAAATCTCCTTTTAGTGTGTATATAGGGCCGATAAGTTCTCCTTGCTCCGGACCATTTCTGCATTATCGTTCATATCCTTTTTCTGACCAAAGTGCAGCTCACTACAAGAAACCCCTTCATCCTTTGTGGACCTTTGGACCTGCAGGGAATCTTTGTGGACATCCAAACCAGAAGAAAAGGGAAGGATCCTGCCATGGCGCTCATCAGAGTATGGTTGGATCAGGTGATCAGGAGATCAAGAGCTCTGCAGCTCTAGAATCCAGGATTTGAACTTGAGTCTGGAGGTTTCATGCATACATCAGGAGTATGTGATTTACCCACCGAGCTACATCAAAAGCTTTCCGTTGCGTCACAGTTTTCAGGAGAGTTTACCTTGGAAACCTAATGACTTTTCTCTTTGAAGAGGAAATTCCTGTTTGAGTATCTGTGGATCCCCTTTGACTCACGGTGGTGAGTCTTACTCCATGAATGTGCTTACACGCTGTTCTGACTCCCTGCACACAGTTTGCACAGCCACACCCATTGTATAAAATAGGAATTTCTGTTTTCAGACACCACATTCAATTGGTATGTTAATGAGTCCCCTCAATTCGTTTCTTTAGTACTTGACCCCTATGAATGTTTGATGCAAATGTCCGGTGCAGCTGGTGGCTGTGTTCTTCAAGTTGGCTCATTTTGAGGTTATGCTCTCTAAACTTTGATTAAAATGTATCACTACTTTTTTCATGTCTACAAACAAATGCAGAATTATTTTATTTCCCAAAAACACAATCCAATGCAGTTGAAATTTTAGCAGAATCTTCCTAATTTTAGTTAGCTATTGGTAGCCATGCATATTCACTATGTATGCACTATATACATCGTAAAACCTAAGACTCAATAGGTGGTTGATGCTTAAAGTTGTGTTATGTGGGTATGTGAGTACCCATTTTAGCGTGCTTCATGAATATGCTGTCGACAACCATTTTCCTGTACCTGGCTCTTTTCAAGCGGCCGCGTACGTTGCATGTCCCAAATCAATGCCTGCTTCTAACTCAGGGATTTGCAACCTTTGGCTCTCCATATTCTTTGGACTACATTTCTCTTCAGCCTTAGCCAGTATACTCAATGGTGAGGGATCATGGGATTCATAGGCCAACACATCTGTAGAGATAAAGGTTTCAGCCACACCCCCGCATCTCCCCCACCGCCTCTTTAACTCCTTCTAATGTGTCATTGGGAGGGATTAAGGCTTATATTGATCTGAGCACAACATCAAAAGTCACACACTGGCCAAGTCACCATGAAGTTCTGAAATCACTGTGAATTGTGTATGGGCTTCCTTTGTTTCTACTTGTTTATAGCCTTTTTGGAATTTGCATTCCTGACAAGTGCAAAGATTGGGACCCATTTCGAATTTTGATCCAGGAATCTGAGCAATGAATATCATTTGCTCAGCTGGATTGGTGACAACCCCAATGTCTGTCCAGAAAATTGGCGTACTTTTGGCTCCCATAGAAGGACACTGTTACGCTCCCCTGGTATTTAGTTCTGTTAAGGGATGATATCTCTCATGAGCACGAGGATAGTGTGAATCAAACCCAAAGGAAAGGCACCCACTGATAGGGGAACTATGCAATGTATGGCTTTTCCTGGGGCGGAGGTGCTACGGGACACACCTCCTAATGTAATCATCAACCGGGGATACTGGAGCTGCAGATAAGGAGGAGAAAGAGACTGTAAGTAATTGACTTGAAGAAAGTACGGACATACACCATTTAGGAATTTACTGGTTCCTTACCTAATTGCAACGTGATCCCCTCCTTGTACATAGCAGGCGATGGAATCAAAAATAGAAAATCCCCAAAAAGAAGCGTGGATTACCATGAGTGTTCATAAGTCTAAAAGGAGTTATTTTATCTCGAGCAGAACAGTATTGTGATTTGTATTGTGATCTTAGTAAAGGGAGGAAGTTTAAATACATATGCAAATACATGAAAGTGTTTCCAGAAAGGATTCCTCGTAACGCGCTGTGTTTCCGAGCTTGCAAGCCTTTGCGCGAACAACCAGCATCAGTGTTGCTGGCTTTTCTTCCTGGTTGCCATCATCACGCAACGTAAGGATGTAATGACATGACGCGTCCCCTCTATTAGGTGTTACACATCTTGGGGATGCCATTGGTGGCTGCTAAGAATGCTGTCTCCGCGATGTACGCATTCCGGGATGGCGGTAGCAATCATATGTTTATGTTGCAATGCCAGACTTCCTTTCATCATGATTCTATGGGTACAGGAGTAATACTGTGGGTAGCGTTCCCTGCTTATCCTAACAGAGACTAGTGTTGGGGTGTGAGAAGGAGAGATTGACAGCAGCGGCTTCTGAGCTATAGTGAGGGCTATGTCTATTACTACACCAGTACGGCTGCTTCCTGCCCGCAAGGCTGGAGGGGATCAACTACAAAGTCCCACTTCATGACCCCTTCTGAATCCCCAAGGCTCTCCAGAAACAGCCCAGTAATGCTTTGAAACCAATACCAAGTTCTTAATACTGAGGTAGTATGCCCAAGGCGGTGAGCTGAACCTGTAGGGAAAAGGCCAAGCCCAAGTTAAGGGCCTGAGAGAAGTGAGGGTCCCTTAACGAGGGCTGTGGTGCCACTACCAAAAGGGTCGGCCTGTCACCAAGGGGCATATTGCCATTAGCACCTGTGTAGCTTCCTACAAAGGTGCTAATGTTTTTTTTTTAATTAAAAAAAGCGAAAAAGAAACATACATTTCCTGTGCGGACCGACCATGTAACACAGAGCTACTGAAAGCCGCAGTCTGTTTTCATTGTTGATGATTGTAAGGTCATCAACATGAAAATGGATTGAGGGCCAGCAACACTGCATGGCCCGACACTGTGGTTGTTTCTGAGTGGTAGGGGGAGCGGGGAAGGCACGGGTTGCGCTGGCTGTTAAGGCAGCTCGGAACGCGGGCTTGTTCCATACAGTGCAACCCACATTCCGAGCCTCCTGATTGGCTGGCTCCCCCTTTCAGGGTGCTAATGAAAGATCATGCATGTCCCTTATCATACTCAGCTTCTAGTGAAACAGCCATTGAAACCGAAATCCTGACACTTCACAAACTTTACTCTTAGAACCCTTGCAGCATTATTTATTTTGATAACTTAGCTGATGATAAAAGAGCCAGAAATGAGAAACGTGCAACAAGTTAACCACTCTGTTGAAATGCAGTCATTCAAGACAGATCCCAAAAATGGATGCAATACCGGTACTCACCACTATCAGAAAGCCGGCATTTTAAAACCACCAGACTTTTGTGTAAAACTGAACAGAGGAACCCAAACCAGGCCAAGGGAATACTTGCTAAGAGGTGGATACAATGTAAAACTATATTCTGAAATGACTTGAAGGAAGTAATTATTTAATGTATACGTAAAAATAGTAAGTTTGATTTAAACTGCGAACTAAAGTGACATTTAGCTGAATTCTGCCAGACAACTACCCCCGACAGGAGAAACCGGCTCAACAACTCTTCCCAGGCCTGGCTGCATCCTGCTGGCCCCACCAAAAGGAGATCACATGGCCCTGTTGATTGAAAGGGGAGTGGCACCTGGGGACTGCAGGGAACTGACCAATGGGCCTTCTTTGGCTCAGGCAAATGTTATATTGGGGGGTCATAAAATGGCTTCCTCTTGGGGGAAACTGGGAGGAGCAGTGCCTGTGAGAGCCAGCTGAGCTTGGGGGAAGTGGATAAACCAGTTATTCCACCATGTGATGTGGGAAGCCACACCCCTTTTTGACCAGGGCATAATTTTAAAAAGATAGATAATTCATAGTACGGACCTGTCAAAATTATATAATTAATACCATTATTCTTGTGATGTTTCGGTGCACATTTTAAGAGGTGTTGGGTACCTGTGGTATGTTCTAGGGAGTAGTAGCAGAAATAAGGTTGTCACTCCAAATGTCTGCATGTTAAAAATCTGACACTTTAACATCTGAAACCCATATCCCTGGTGCACATTTGTGTAAAATCTGGAAAGGTTTAGAGGTCATTATCTGGATGAAAAGGGGAGAATTCTGCCATCAGTGGACACGACATCGTACAAAGACAGGGATCGGATGGTTTGGTGCTACAGAAAATATGTTAACTGGACCTATAATATGAGAAAAATGGTACATAGATAAATATGTATTTGGGTCAAAAATAGATTTGTGTGCAATTTGACAAGGGGAGGTTCCTCTGACCATAAAACCTACAGCATCACTCTGACACTCCATTTCTTCCCCCCAATCAAGGGAGAGAGGAAAGCTTGGCCAATGATAAGTGAGAGGGGCAGGCTTAGCTAGGCCCAGGCACACACCCATTTTCAAAACACATAAAAAGGGCCACTGAAACCCAGGTAGGAGATTCACTTTCCACTTTCTTGTGGGACGCTTTGCCGGGAGACTCCAGACTTCAAATCCATCAACTTCCAGAGACCAGAGATCCAGAGAGACCAGAGATCCAGAGACCAGAGATCCAGAGAGACCAGAGATCCAGAGAGACCAGAGATCCAGAGAGACCAGAACTGTGCAGTGCTGAGAGCAGAACCAGAGACCAGACCGCTGTTCAGAACCACCCGCCGGGAGTCCCGTCCAACCTAACCAGACCTTGACGGCTTATTTCAAAATATAGTGTGAGTACTCACTGTGCCAAAACCAATCTCTTAGTTTAAAATAATCTAATCCAAACTATTTTAGCCTATTAGAACTGCCTCCTATAATCGTGTCATTCTGTCATTTTTAAAGCTGAAAACTGTCACCTGTCATTTTGAACTTTTAAATTTCAAATCCGAAAAACCACCTTCACAAAATCGGCCGTATCTCTGGAACCGTTTGTGCTAGGAGCCTCCCTATACTTTATCCGCAATCGCGATTTAAGAACTCGCGAAATTTACCGCGATTTGCGATTTGGCTCAATTTCTCCACTTGTCAAAATAGCAGCTCCATTCTTTCCTTTGTTAAAATCCGTTTGCAACCTGGTAATAACTCATAGAGCATTGCTAAAGTAAGCCTGAACTAATACCAACAAGCATCTGTCACTCACCCTGAATCTCTAGAGGGAATTAAAATCAGTTAGCACATTTTCCCATCCATTGCCATCACATTTAAAAGCATTTTGGGCCTGTGTTTCAAACTTCTACCTGTTTCCTCTAAGCTTGCTTGGGGGAACTGAATTTCGTATTATATTTGATTGCATTCCTGAGAACTGTGTGCTCCTCTTTCCATCTCCTTCCATTTCTTAAATTGCATAGGGGGGGGGGGGTGAATTGCCAGAGAAAAAGTGATTATCTTATCTTTTGCTAAAATCATATCAAGTATTTCTGTACTGCATTTTATTCCTCATTACTTTTCCCTTGAAACCATAAAAGTATTTTTGCTACCTTATCCATCCTATACTAACTCCTCATTGATTGTAAAGAAGTGTGCTAGTGCCAGATTACCCATTGTTGACAACATTATATCCATAAGTGTGATATCAATTATTAATTTATTATAAAAGTGTGATATATATTTTGTTAATTTTTCAAATAAACCTTTTAATTTGCAAAACAAACCTACTTCTTGGCTCAGTGGGGTCAGGGGGATTCTAAGAGGGGGGTGTTATACAAGGGTTGTCATCCAGAGTACTGAACTGGACATACAAATACATCAATAAGGGTTTTCCTCAGCATCCCAGACTAGGCATTGACTTAGCTGTACTGTTGATTGAATATCACTTACAAAGTGGGGGGCTCGGAGCCGGGATATTCTGGGTTAGATTTAGCACTTGTGCAGCTTAATATAGTGTGCTAACTGACGGGATACATACATCCGGTCGGATCACCACGCTGTGGTACGCTGTAATGCACTCCTCAAAGGAACACTCTAAGGAGAAGGTCTGTTTTGCAAAATAAAATACAAACTTCTGTAAGTCAGGAAGGAACTCAAATTCCAGAATGACGACACTGGTAGTCATCAAAATAGCCAGAGAGCACTTCTTTCATAAGCTATTTGTGAGAGGAGAGTGGACTCATCAGGACCAAACGGTCTGGTTGCAGGCAATCGCGCAACAGGTCACTGAAATAGGGTCAGATACATGGAGAGATCAGGGTCCATTACATGTGGCCCTGAGTGAATTATATATGGCTCCTAAAGCTGAAGATGAACACAACAAGATGGTTAGGATAGCGGCATATTTGTATCTATATATGGGAGCCATGCAGGACAAATGTGCTGAAGGCCAAGATCTGGCAAATAGGCAACAGATGGCGTTAGAGAAGGCCCAATCTGATCTGGACTCTTCTGAGCAGAGGCTGCTCAGGAGCCAGGAGTCAGATAAGGACAGCAGACAGTACATCACTAAAATAAAGGAGGATATGGATGTGCTGCAACAGGAAAAGGCTGACCAGGATACCAGATTGCTGGCCTTGCAGAAGGAGTACCAAGAGGGTTTGGACTCCATACTGCAGAGCCAGAAAAAGCTGGAGCAACAGTTAGACTTCAAAAGGGCATGTGCTGAGCAGGTAGTCACCCTGCAAAGCCACCTAGATAGGGAGAAGGCAGAGAGCAATAAACTGATTTTGAAAGACCTGGATGCCCAGGCAGAGTTTGACCAGGAGCGCCAGAAAGCTGGTGCCTTCCAAAGGCAAAGGGACGACCTGGCGGCACAGATGCAGGCTCTTAGTCAGGAAAGGGATACCTTAGGCCAGGAAGTCTGCCACTTAAAAAGGAAAATGGAAGAAAATCACCTGGCCCTCCAGGGACTGGGTGACCTCCAAAAAGAACACCAGAACTTGTTGGAGCACACCAGGAGGGTTGAGGATGCTCTGGCAAGAAAGGAGCAGGCCAATAGGGACACAGCTCAGGAGGTAACCCTCCTGCAGCAAAGACTGGCACAGTACTCCAGGACCAATCAGGAGGCACAGAGAGAGAATGAGGCTCTCTGCCAGCACAATGATAGGCTCCAGCCACAGGTAGCGATGCAGGAGAAACTGATAGAGTCTAGTAAGGCCATAACTGAGGAACTGAAAGCGCAGGCTCTTGCATTGCAACAGGGAGCAGGGGCGGATATAGATGAGGTTCGCTGGGAAAGAGAAACTCCTGAGCATAACCTCAGGAGCCCTAGTACCAGAGGCCTTCATCTCTCCCAGTCCCTGGACTCTGCCACCCCCATGTCCCCTCGCGCACATGAGCCCAGGGCCACGGGGATGGCAGATTACTATCCAGCTAGAAGTATGGGGCTCATAGGCCAGTACCTCCCAGGAATGGATGGGCGGGCATCCGGGTATGGGCACCCAAGCACAGTGCAATTTAGTGGGGAACCCCAGGAGAGTAGGCCCATTAAGGGCATCCTGAAAACCTCTGCCCAGTTAGGTCAGTGGGGGCAGGGGGTACCCATCAAATCCTGGCAGCAAGGAGGGATCTGAAGACTCCTCTGAGCATTATAGGACACAGGAGACCAGGACCCCACATTCTGCCAGCCATTCCCAGGCTCGCAGAATCCGGGAAAACCTGGAAGATCAGACGGGCACCTCTATGAGCAGTGCTTCTGATGAATGGACCAGGGCTACCCGAACCAAAAAGGCCAATAAGGCAAAAAGGGCCTTGCTTAAGGACCCATTGAAACAAATAAAGGCAATAAGGAGTGTCATCACGCCTTATCATAAGAACGCCAAGTATTCTGTTTAGGAACACTTGGAGCTCTATAAGCAAATGATGGAGACTTTCCATTTGAAGGACAGCAGTAGCTGCATCCAGTACGTCAAATGGACCTTCTCACCAGAATACTCCAGTTTCTTTGCAGGGCCGGAGGATCAAAACCATTCAAGGTGGTCCACATACAGGGCGGCCATCTTGAAACATTTTTCTGTGCACAGAAATCCTCAAGAGGCTCGCAAGGCAGCCTACAATTTGCAATGTGGGGAGGATCAGGCCCCACAAGAGTTTGTGCAAGAATTAAAGCATGCTTTTGCGCAGACCACCAGAAGGGTGCGCACGGATAGCAGAGAATTTATCAATACGTTTTTCCATGCCTTACCCAAATACAAAATGACCCAGCTCGTGAGAGATTTTCATGAGAAAAGATCTTTAGACTGGGTCATTGAACAGGCTACCCGGATCTATGAGGTGCAGAAGCCCATCGAAAATAAAAATTATGCGCAGAAAACCCCCAAAACCAACAGCACCCCTGCTGCTGCCAAGGTGGCAGAGGTAAAGGTCACCCCCGTTTTGGATTTGGTGATGGGGGGCCTAAAAACCTACCTGCACCTAATAATGCCAAGCCCAGAAGGCCCTCGGGCCAGTCACAGACAGGGAGTCGAGGAGGTAGTCCCACAAATGGGGTCCCTCGCTCCCCTGATTATGTAAGTCCCCGCTACAAGGGAAACCGACCCATCCTGGGTTATGTGTGGACTCCTCCAGCCCAACGGGGGGTCTCCAGCCAAGCACCTGACCCAGGGAACTTCCCTCCTAATGTCCCCCAGGAGGGCAGAAATTCACCAAATCCTGGGCAGAACTTTTTCCCCAGGTATCCACCCGATATCCAGCCCCAAAATCATCCATCCTTCTTTCCCCAATTCCCTGAGCCCAGACAACCTAATCCGGGAGAGGGGAGGCCAAGGGTGGAGGGGTACCCAAATCTTCCCAATTCGGGGTATTACCAGAGAAGGGATAGCTACCCTTCCCCGGATCAGCCCAGGGGAGAAAATAGAGCCCCGTATCAGCCTGAGCGGGTTTCACAACTTGAGCGCCAGGTCCAAAATATGGCAGAAGATCTGGGTTACATACTGAGGGCTCAACAGAACCCTTAGATGAGCATGCCACCGCAGAATGCCCCAAACTCTGGACTTGGTGCTCCAGAACAATGACGGGGGCAGCACCCCGATAACCCACCGGTTCCCAGGGAGGAGGCACAAGGGGAAGGGGGGTGTAAAGCCTTGGAGGAAGCTTCCTTCCCAACTTGTAAACAGCCTCTGGAAACCCAGGAACCGGAAACGAAATCTCCTGCCCCTGAAAGTCTGCCACCCAAGGAGCAGAGGGGGGGTAGGAGAAACAAAGGACCCAAACAGACCCACTTTGTGGAGGAGGTACAGGTCTTCCAATTTGAGGGAGAGGGATCCTCAGAAGATCCTGGGAAAAGGATCTTCTCCTTCAGAGATGGGGGAACTCCTCCCAAGGAAAAATGGGTCCCAAGGGATGCCAATTCAGACTGGGGAGATGTGGAGACTGAGCTACTGCCGCCCATCATCTCATCCTAGAACCGACAATACCAAAATCCCATGGGTCAAACCCATCCTGATGACTGCCTCCAAAAAGGGGGAGGGCAGCCCAGAACCCGAAACCATTTCCAGTTGTCAACTTTTTCTTTCAGATTCCCCAGGCTCTCCACAGAATTCTGCCCAAATCTCTTCGCTAGCAATGTCCAAAACCAGAAAGTTAGCCCACCAGTTGTCCAAAATGTGCATTATCTGTGCCCCCTTGAGGAGAAGGAGGGAAGATATTATGCCCCGGTACAAGTACAGGGGCAGGGTACAATTTCGACACTGGTGGACACTGGATCCCAAGCTACCCTTCTGTCCAAAAGGGCCTTTGATGAACTAAATGCAGGAAGGCGGAGAATTATCGTATTCCTCTCACCTCTCTTCCTGGACAACTGCAGAAATTTGACGGGAAGGAAATTCCTGTCGAGGGGACTGAAGATTTGGACATCACAATTGGGCGACACAAGTTGAAACATCCGGTCATAGTAGTGACTCCAGAGGGCACCCCTTTTTTACTAGGGAATGACCTCCTGAGGAGGTTGTCACCCCTAATAGATTGTGTAAACAAGGTCCTCTGGACCCAGACTAGCCGACCAATAAAATTAAAACAGCGTGTGAACCATGTTAGTTTAAACGGCACCTGCCACATGGTTGAACAAAAATCTGACCAAGTAGAATTTCACTTCCAGAACCAAATTCCAGACGTGACAGTAATAGCAGTAGGACAACAGACTGGTGATGGGGGGTCCTCTCTATTTCTGAAAATCAACCTTCCTTCCAGTTTAAGGTGGTATTCCACAACGGAAGGAAACACTCTGAAATTCTTTACCAATCCACAATGAGACACTCCCACTCCTATAGTCCAGAAAGAGGTGAAATCAGCTCAGAGCCTGGCTGATATTCAGCAAATTGGAGATCAGTTGTTCATCCCTGTTCAGTTAAAAGATGGGAAGGACTTTGTTCTCGCCCGAGTGTGTGTGAACAAAGGTAAGAGCTTCATCAGCGAAGCCATGTTCCGCCAACTCCCAAAAGATCCAGCCATTCCCACATTCAAACTGATAGACAAATGGGAAATGGACCTGGAAGCACCTAATTCCAAACATCTCCTGCCAAGCAGGTGTATGCTCAAAATCTCCATTGGCAACAAGAGCATAGTCCATAATTGTTGGGTCGTGCGAGACGTCACTGCCGCCTTTTACTTAGGCAGTGACACTCTCAATCGCTTCGCCATTAGTTTGGACCTAATAAACTTTAAAGCGTGGTCCTGATTAGCGGATAATCCCATGGGCTTTGATGATCAAGAAAAAGCATTTAGGTCAGCTCAATTGCTACCTTATGCAGTTGAAATTCAGATTAAAGAGGAAGTCACCATCCCAGAAAGGACCCGACAATTCTCCCTGGAAGTGAAAGTTAAAAGAGGACAAAAATTGAAAAACCCTGATGCTTACATACATCTAAATGCTTCTCTCCAACAGCAAGGGTTGGGGGTAAACCCAACTCCATTAGTCAACATAGAACATGACACCATTCCAATAGAGGTGGATAACAGCGACTTAAAGCGTATTACTCTAGCCGCAGGCACCATTATTGGAATGGCGGTTGATGACTGACATTTCTCCATTGATTTAGGAAATTAACTGTTAGGACCAATCCCCAAGGACTGTTTTGACAGTGACAGTGAGGACAATACAACACCAGACAGGATTTTCACACGACATGGGGGGAACTTCCTGGTGTACACTTCTTGCTCTTATGGTAAGGAAGATGTGACTTGTGACTTCAGGAGGGATGAGGTGGTTTTCCAGGTCCATGAGGGCTGCCTTTCCCACCTCAAGCCTCCAGTACAAATCAGCTCTCTGACCAGGGACTTCTCCACCCAGCTGGAGGAGGCCGCTGAGATAGCCAAACCAAAAGTCTTTCCAGGCTTCAGGCAGATGGTGGAAGAGAGAGTCAACCTAGCTGATGCCTGTGTGACTCTGGAACAGAAGCAAAGGTTGAAACAAGTTTTCTTGGATTTCCAAGATCTCTTTGGGGTAGACTCATATGACTGTGGTCGCACCGACATCCACACGACAACAATTCCCACGGACCCTGGCATGACTCCAGTGTTTGTGAAGCAATGTTGCTTGCCTCTCGCATCCATGGAGTCCCTTTCTGAAATAATTAAGAACCTTGAGTCCCGGGGAATAATCCATCCAGTCCACAGCACCTTCAATAATCCGGTGCTGGGAATATTGAAGCCAAACGGCCAGTGGAGACTCTGCGCCGACCTTAGGGAGCTCAACAAACGGGTCCATACTTCCCGATGGCCTCTGCCCTACATTGACCAAGGGCTGGCCCAGATCCAGGGGTCACAGGTATTCACTGCAATAGACCTGACCAATGGATACTGGACCGTGCATGTCAGTAGGGAGGACCAATACAAAATGGCTTTTACCTTTGGGGGCCAGCAGTGCACATGGACCCGGACTCCCTTCGGATACCTCAACTCCGGCAATGAATTCAACATTTTCCTACATAAGGCCATGCCCAACCTGGGTGCGAGGGGTAACCTGGCTTATGTAGATGATGTCCTCATAAAAAGTTAATCTATGGAAGAACACATAGCGGAGATCCGTTATGTTCTGACACAGTTGAGGGCCGCCGGAGCAAAACTTTCCTTTCAGAAAGCACAGTGGTGTAGAACCCGTGTTAATTTCTTGGGGCATGAGATTACTCCTCAGGGTGTCTGTCCCCAAGAAAAAAAAGTGGAAGCACTCCAGAAACTGAAAGACCCTACAACTCTGCGGGAACTAAGGAGCCTCCTTGGACTGACTAATTACAGCAGAAAGTTCATTGAAGGCTACGCAGAGATCACTAGACCCCTGATTCATCTCTTGAAGGGGGGGGCAAGTGGGAATGGGGTCCAGAACAATCCGAGGCAGTAAGACAACTCAAAAGAAGCCTCTCACAAGCGCCTTGCCTAGCTTACCCTGTCAGAAACAAGGAGTTCTTCCTGGAGACAGGGTTCTCTAATACATGCTTGACGGCAGTATTATACCAAAAGCATGACAAGGTCAATAAAGTAATCTCCTATGCGAGCAAAACTTTATCCTCTGTGGAGGAAAAATTCAACGATTGTGAGAAGGCACTCCTGGAAACGGTGTGGGCATTGAAGAATTACCGCCCGTTTATCCAGGGGGAACACATCATAGTGGAGACTCGACAACAGCCTCTGCAATATCTCTAAAGTGACAGAATCCGGGCCGAAAATTTGAGTAATTCCCGAATTACTTCCTGGATTCTGTCAATGCAAGGCTTTCCTGTAGAGGTCAGATATGGCCAAAACAAGAAGAGTCCACTCGCGCAAGGTCTGGCTGACTTGCATTATTGTGCCTGAGAAAACTGTCTCGAGGAGGAAAGTCTAAAAATCAAGGACAACATGGAGGCATACCTTAATTCCCCACACAAAGTCTTTGAAGAGTGTGAGGGAATGCCCACTGTCTATGTGGATGGATGCTCGTACCATGTTGGCAACAACGGGGAGAAAGAACTGGTGGCCGGCGTAGGGAATGCATGGGTGAATGAGTCCCCAGAACCCTCCGCTGGATACAAAATTGGTCCCCGAAGTAGTCAGGTGGCAGAATTGATGGCTGTGCATCAGGCCATTCTCACTGCTGTCCAACATCAACGCCACAAACTGGTCATAATCACAGATTCGGATTATGTACGTAACGGGTTCGTGGAGCACCTGGTTAATTGGAAATCCAGAGGCATGTTATGTGCTAATAACAAACCCTTGAAACATGGGAAGTTAATTCAAAACATTGATGATCTGGTCACCTCGAATGGGATGACCATCTACTGGAAAAAGATCAAGGGTCATTACAAAGTAGAGGGACCAGAAAAAACTGGAAATGACTTAGCTGATCAGCTGGCCAAAACCGGGGCCATCCAAGGGGATCTAATCGAAATAGAGTCCTTGTTGCGGGAAATCCAGGTCACTGCTATCACTAGGTCCCAGACAAATGCTCACAATGATCTTTCAACTGCACAATGGAGTAAGGAGACCCCTGATGCTGATTTGATTACAGCTCAGAAGGGGGAACCAATAATTGGTAAGTTTTACCAACACATTGAGGACCCTGAGAACTTTCCCCTGACGGATACCGATTACATTGGGAAAGAGGACCTAAGAGTGTTGATGAAATGTCCAAAAATGTTCTGAATCCAAGACGGTTTGTTGGTAAGGAAATCCCAAGCTGGCCATGATCAGTGGGTGGTTCCTACCTCATTCCGAAGCCTGATGTTAAGTCACGCCCATGATGCGGCCACCGCCAGTCATAGGGGGTTTCACACAACACTGGAAATCTTAAGAGAGGTTGCATACTGGCCACACATGGGGCAGGACCTCGACCGATACTCAAGGGGGTGTCTTGTGTGTGCACAATTTCAGCCATCATCCCTCACACACAGTGCGCCTCTCCAAAAGAGGGGGATGACACTGCCATGGTCAGGTTTGCAAATCGACTTTGTAGGCCCTGTAATTAGCTCGTCTAGAGGAAACAAGTACATGTTGACTGTTACATGCTTGTTTACCAAGTGGGTGGAATGTCTCCCAGCCCCAAACTGCAAGGCAGAAACAGCAGCTGCCCTGATGATTAACCACATCTTTTCCCGTTTTGGTCTACCTCAAAGGATTGAGTCAGACAGAGGTAGCCCCTTCACCAGTGAAGTAATGACAAAGATGTGGGAGATACTGGGGGTTAAAAGGAAGCTACACATTACTTACAGGCCAGCTTCTTCTGGAGCAGTGGAGCGATACAACCAAACCATTGTGAGCATATTAAAAAAGTTTGTGGCAGATTCTGGGCCAAGTTGGGATATCCGACTACCTCTGGTCCTAATGGCCATCAGATCTACCCCGTCATCTGCAACTAAATGTCACCATTTGAGTTGATGACTGGACGCAAGATGGTGCTTCCCCAGCATTTGTTCTACAGAACCCAAGAGCAATCGTTGATAAATGCCTCCACAACTCATGAGTATGTGGAGAATTTAAGGAAACACCTCCAACATGCTTTTGCCTATACTCAGCGGAATCTAGCAAGATCAGCTGATAGCATGAAGACCCACTACGACCTGAAAACAACCAGGAAAGTTTACGAGGTGGGGGACCGGGTCTATCTATACAATTTCCAAAGGAACCAGGCCAAACAGCGAAAATGTTTGCCTACATGGAAGGGACCGTTTGAAATTATAGACAAAATCTCCCCTGTTGCATACAAGATCCGCATCCCCAAAAGCAGCTTGGCAGAAGGGGAAGACAAGTGGGTCCATATTAATCAGCTAAAGTGTTGCCATCCTAGGCACACTCTGCAACAACTGGAGGAATCCTCTGGAATCCCAGAAGGAGACGCTCCAGAGTAATTCAGATCCAACCCTAAAATATCCCACATATAGTCTCTAAAATATTATGACGCTTGTAAGCCACTGTCTCTGAATTATATCTTGTTTTTCAAAATTGGAATGCTATGTCTATTAAAGTATAAAATGTATATGTCGCCTCACTATATCAATAGTGGGGGAGAAATGTCTATGAATAGGTATTGCAGCTTTCCTTTGTCGTCCTAAGAGAAAGAAAACCTGGAGACTGGCCAAGGAGGACGCCCAGAGACCGGGAGCAAAGATCCGAGGGGCCCGGGGAACCGCCCAATATTCCCATCAGGACCGGCGAGCAGGAACAATCGATCCTACTGGGTGGAGGAAAAGATGCTGAACTGTGCCATCTACAGAATTGGAAGAAGATAATGTGGACATACCACCGCAAGGGCTCAAAACCTCCTTTGCACCCGACTTCCCCTCGACTTGAATCAAAGCGTAGTCGGTTGGGGGGTTTGTGAAGGGTTTTGACCCATGCTGAATCAATAGACTGGGTAGATGTGGGGATGAGCTGCCGCCGCCCATCATTCCATCCCAGAGTCCAGGAGAACCGCGCAGTTGTGCGCATACCAAAAGCGCCAGGGGTGAAAGGTGGCGCCAAAGGAAAAATAGCAGCACCTGTCAGAGCAAAAACGCTTTAAAATCACCTCTGTTTCTTTGAGGGCAAGCTCCAAATGTCAAGTTCAAACATTGCAAGATAGCTAATACCGGAGACCTTTGTTCAAAAATCCGTTTTACTGATGTCAAAAAGTTGCTGAAATCATAGGCACAAGACCACTCTAAAGATTCAACCTTCTTGTGGGGGGTTCCACATCACCACTCTACTGTAAGGATGCCATCAAAACAATGTTAAGCAAGGGTCCTATTCTATCAAGCAAAAAACCACTCTATTGAAATGCAGTCATTCAAGACAGATCCCAAAAATGGATGCAATACCGGTACTCACCACTATCAGAAAGCCGGCGTTTTAAAACCACCAGACTTTTGTGTAAAACTGAACAGAGGAACCCAAACCAGGCCAAGGGAATACTTGCTAAGAGGTGGATACAATGTAAAACTATATTCTGAAATGACTTGAAGGAAGTCATTATTTAATGTATACGTAAAAATAGTAAGTTTGATTTAAACTGCGAACTAAAGTGACATTTAGCTGAATTCTGCCAGACAACTACCCCCGACAGGAGAAACCGGCTCAACAACTCTTCCCAGGCCTGGCTGCATCCTGCTGGCCCCACCAAAAGGGGATCACATGGCCCTGTTGATTGAAAGGGGAGTGGCACCTGGGGACTGCAGGGAACTGAACAATGGGCCTTCTTTGGCTCAGGCAAATGTTATATTGGGGGGTCGTAAAATGGCTTCCTCTTGGGGGAAACTGGGAGGGGCAGTGCCTGTGAGAGCCAGCTGAGCTTGAGGGAAGTGGATAAACCAGTTATTCCGCCATGTGATGTGGGAAGCCACACCCCTTTTTGACCAGGGCATAATTTTAAAAAGATAGATAATTCATAGTACGGACCTGTCAAAATTATATAATTAATACCATTATTCTTGTGATTTTTTGGTGCACATTTTAAGAGGTGTTGGGTACCTGTGGTATGTTCTAGGGAGTAGTAGCAGAAATAAGGTTGTCACTCCAAATGTCTGCATGTTAAAAATCTGACACTTTAACATCTGAAACCCATATCCCTGGTTCACATTTGTGTAAAATCTGGAAAGGTTTAGAGGTCATTATCTGGATGAAAAGGGGAGAATTCTGCCATCAGTGGACACGACATCGTACAAAGACAGGGATCGGATGGTTTGGTGCTACAGAAAATATGTTAACTGGACCTATAATATGAGAAAAATGGTACATAGATAAATATGTATTTGGGTCAGAAATAGATTTGTGTGCAATTTGACAAGGGGAGGTTCCTCTGACCATAAAACCTACAGCATCACTCTGACACTCCATTTCTTCCCCCCAATCAAGGGAGAGAGGAAAGCTTGGCTAATGATAAGTGAGAGGGGCAGGCTTAGCTAGGCCCAGGCACACACCCATTTTCAAAACACATAAAAAGGGCCACTGAAACCCAGGTAGGAGATTCACTTTCCACTTTCTTGTGGGACGCTTTGCCGGGAGACTCCAGACTTCAAATCCATCAACTTCCAGAGACCAGAGATCCAGAGAGACCAGAGATCCAGAGACCAGAGAGACCAGAGATCCAGAGAGACCAGAACTGTGCAGTGCTGAGAGCAGAACCAGAGACCAGACCGCTGTTCAGAACCAACCGCCGGGAGTCCCGTCCAACCTGACCAGACCTTGACGGCTTATTTCAAAATATAGTGTGAGTACTCACTGTGCCAAAACCAATCTCTTAGTTTAAAATAATCTAATCCAAACTATTTTAGCCTATTAGAACTGCCTCCTATAATCGTGTCATTCTGTCATTTTTAAAGCTGAAAACTGTCACATGTCATTTTGAACTTTTAAATTTCAAATCCGAAAAACCACCTTCACAAAATCGTCCGTATCTCCGGAACCGTTTGTGCTAAGCTAAGATTCTAGGCTTTCCAACGAACCTAGAACCGACTTCCTACTCCCTATACTTTATCAGCAATCGCGATTTCCGCACTCGCGAAATTTACCGCGATTTGGCTCAATTTCTCCACTTGTCAAAATAGCAGCTCCATTCTTTCCTTTGTTAAAATCCGTTTGCAACCTGGTAATAACTCATAGAGCATTACTAAAGTGAGCCTGAACTAATACCAACAAGCATCTCTCACTCACCCTGAATCTCTAGAGGGAGTTAAAATAAGTTAGCACATTTTCCCATCCATTGCCATCACATTTAAAAGCATTTTGGGCCTGTGTTTCAAACTTCTACCTGTTTCCTCTAAGCTTGCTGGGGGGGAACTGAATTTCGTATTGTATTTGATTGCATTCCTGAGAACTGTGTGCTCCTCTTTCAATCTCCTTCCATTTCTTACATTGCATGTGGGGGGGGTGAATTGCCAGAGAAAAAGTGATTATCTTATCTTTTGCTAAAATCATATCAAGTATTTCTGTACTGCATTTTATTCCTCATTACTTTTCCCTTGAAACCATAAAAGTATTTTTGCTACCTTATCCATCCTATACTAACTCCTCATTGATTGTAAAGAAGTGTGCTAGTGCCAGATTACCCATTTTTGATCAACATTATATCCATAAGTGTGATATCAATTATTAATTTATTATAAAAGTGTGATATATATCTTGATAATTTTTCAAATAAACCTTTTAATTTGCAAAACAAACCTACTTCTTGGCTCAGTGGGGCCAGGGGGATTCTAAGAGGGGGGTTTAATACAAGGGTTGTCATCCAGAGTACTGAACTGGACATAAAAATACATCAATAAGGGTTTTCCTCAGCATCCCAGAATAGGCATTGATTTAGCTGTAGTGTTGATTGAATATCGCTTACAACACCTGCCTTAAAAGGCGGCAGAATTGGCATATATTCTTAAAGTTAATCCCCACATGTGCTAACTTTCTATGACACTGAGACTACTGGAGGATATAAGTGTGTCTAACAACCAGAATGAAATACACTAAATGTAAATCCAGACAGACTTAAGACTGCTTAAAATCATGTGTGGGGCACACTCAAGTCCCAGCCCAAGCTCCACCCACAAAGGGTTGTAGGACACGCCTCCAATGTTATCTGTTTCGTGCCTTGAAACACTTGTGTATAGGTGCGTTATAAATGCCATATCATATCATATCTTGACCCCACCTTCGTGTTGCAGCTTTTTAAATTGCTGAGTGACGCCAGTCCCGACACTGTACACTGGGTCCAATTTTGCATCCTGAATGAGAGAGAGAGAGAGAGAGAGAGAGAGAGAGAGAGAGAGAGAGAGAGAGAGAGAGAGAAAGAGAGAAGGAGAGGGTGAAAAAGAGAGAGAGCATTTGAGAGAGAGAGCGAGAGAGAGAGAGAGAGAGAGAGAGAGATAGAGAGATTGAGGGAGAGGCAAGGAAGGAGAGGGAGAGAGATTGAGAGAGAGTGAGAAACAGAAACAGAGCAAGAGATGACCTTATCCCCTAGAGACTCGCTCAGCGCTACAGAGAGGAAGCTGGCATTACTGTCGCAATCATGTGGATACAAACTTTAATTTCTTTTTTTAAAACTTTATTTACATTTTGCGAATGAAATGCACTTTACAAATATAAGATCAACAACAATGAAGCATATGAATATTTAAAATGTTAGCACCATAACCTCTGTGGGTTGTACAAATGATTGCCCAAAGGCTCTTTCTCAATTAAGCAACTGCATTTTAACCAGATTCACTGCTTGCCAAATAAGGAATGGAGCAACGTGGGAGTCTCCGAACCCTTATAGCAAACAGTGTTGCACGAGGCAGAAATAGAGCACAGAAATGTGCTGCTTACATAGTAAGGAACAGAGAAAACAGATTACAACACTTTCGCAGTGGAAGGAATCTGGCATGAAGTGCAGGGAGTGCTATATAAAACTCTGCTGTTATTGTTATAACCCTCCCATGCTCTCTGCATGCCCTATGTTTTTTAAATCCAAACAGGTAGGCCGCCCCTAGGCACGGACAGTCTGGGCTGTCGTACAGGGCCCCAAGCTCATGGGGGCCACACAGGCATCTGTGGAATACAGATTGTATTCTAGTGCCTGCAGGCTATTTCTATCTGCCTGTCCTAGCGATGCTGTGCTGTCACCTCCCAACCCGCTGTGACACTCGTGCGACAAATCCCTCCACTGGTGTCACAGAAGTACACAGCTACTTATTACTCTCTCTGTTTTCAAGGAGGGTTTGAACTGGAGGCTATTTATAAGTGATGGTTCGTTTAAGTAACTGTTGTTTTGGACAAGATATTCCGAATGTTTCGGTTAAAACTGCAAAATGGGCATTTATATCCTGAAAGAAAACATAAACCAAAAGATAACGCCCCAAACCCGTAAACCTTGTTCAGAGACTTTTAAAATATGCCACACGAAAAGGTTTTAAACTATTTCCCTTATGTCCATCTGTTCTTACTTGCGACACCAAAAAGCATTTATTTTTAGCAGAATGTTAAATTTTCCTCACGATATATAGAAAGCATGATTTTGTCGAAAAGCGAAAAACAACTAGGTAACCGTTCAACACATTATTCTTTGCTGTGAATATACGTTTTGAAACTATATTTACAAATCCACAGGCCATCATTTTAGCCACCCACTGAATTGCATTCTGGTATTTGTAGATTTCATGATGGGGGAATTCTTTTTTGAAATCATACTCGTTTTGCTTAACAGATTTCTATAAGGATTTCAAATGTGACCAGGTACTTTATTATAATGCGTGCACTTTTCATGACATCTTTATAAAAGAAAGTATTGTAGAAACACACACATGTGGGCAAGGAGATGAAAGGAGGGCAGGGCAAGTGAGTCATGTTGATTTGCAAGGGATGTGCGAAGATATTAGGATGTTGTCCTAGAGAGGCTGTTTCCCATAGTCCTGGGCTTACTGGCTTTGTGCTCACTTTGATAACATTTAAAACCTGCAAGACCCTGATTCCTTTCTCCATCAGTAAGGCAAGCCTGCAGGAGAGAGACTGCCCTGTCTGACCCCGGCCCAGATCTCTGCCCTGATGTCATTGGAACCTGCAGTGGCAGCAAGAGGCATTGGGCCTCATTATAGGTTTGCCAGTCCGGGAACTATGGTAACGGTAAGCATGCCGGTACCGTAGTTTCTGGACCAGCAAACTAGGAGTTGTGCTCGCGGGTGTCTTTCTGCCTGTCAGGTCTGACCTGGCGGGCAGGGCGGCACCCACGAGTAGAGCATTTCGATGCATAGGCACCATTCTGAATGGTTACGGTGCATCCGGCTTCCCCATTCTCATTGATCCCCATAGGGCTGAAACGGGAATGAGGAAGAATTTTTTCTGGCGCCCATGAATGGGCTAATACCTGGTCCGGCAAGGCTGTAATGACCCGGTAATAGCCCATTTCTGGGCTGCGGAAAAAAATGAATACCGGCGGCATCCAGCCTCGTAATGAGGCCCATTGTCTAGGGATGCAGTTAATGGTTTACAAAATAACATCAGCATTGCCTGGAGTTTCATTTATTTTAACAGTAGATTCTGAATTAAAAGCATATTGCTAGTTTGGGCAAAAACAGTTGCATAAAATAAAATGTGACTTCAATTAGAAAAACACATTCACTTTTAGTTGCACTGCATTAAACATCAGATGGTGTTTTCAAACCAAAGTTGCGAAAACACCTGCCTTCTGCAAGCAATATTTCTGAGAGCTGGGAGGATATTTGCTCAAGTGGCCAAGTTGCAGACTGATTGCAAATATCGGCTTTGGCACATTTTCAAAGTTTGTTTTTCCTGGCAAATCATTTTATCTAACTGAGGCTTTGTTGCCAAAATTGGAAGCCCCAAGAACCGATTCCCCACAACTCTTACCTTGGCACACCCTGCGTCCTGGCGGTTTGCACTTACTCCTAACGTGGCCCTTGGCCATGTAGCACTCAACAACCCAAGCACTTCATCTGTGGCTCACCCATGAAGCTGGACTCCCCAGCACTTACTCCCTATGCCCTTTCCCTTGCTGCACTTGCACGTTCTGAATACTCACAAGGCATAGTAGGTGCGTCCTTTCCTCCCTTCCCCTACACTGCTCTTATTAATTACTGTGTTATGCAATGTATTTCACTCCCTCTTTCCACTCCCCTCAGCCTGTGGGCGCTTTGCAACTGTATTTAACTTGCTGTATAAGCGCCTGAAAAGCAAACAATAAAATACATAAATAAATAAAGTCGGTGCTCACTTTCTGCTACTCCAAAAAAGTGTTATATTGTCACAGATTCCAAACAATGGACAGATCATCTAACCTTCAGAAAATGACTGAAAATCTGGCCATTCAATTCACTGAGAAAAGCAGACAAACAGCCAGCCCCACAACTCATACCCTGCACCCACGGCAAGCATGGGGCAGTACAGATCGTGGAACTGACAATAACACAACCGCACACCCGGGCCAAACCTACTAACATAATAACCAGCCCCCCTGCTCCTTTTTCCTCTTCTGCATACCTCCGACGTACTACACACACCCAAAAGGGCCAGCCATACTACACACAAAAACACAAAAGCTACACACCCGCTGCAAGAACAACAGCCACAAACAAACAAACAACCCAAACACTGGACATTACCACTCCGGACACAAGAATCCCATTGCACACAACACACACACTCAGAGAACTGCCACACACAAATGCCGGTACTCCTGGGTCTGTAAGCACCAACAGAAGAGCAAAACCTCTGTCGTATCCCTCTTCTCTCATTAACCAAACCCACCCACTTTCTTACAGAGCCATGTGGGCATCTAGAGACAATGCAATGGCAGCGGTACTCGTTATAATTCAACATAACATACTATGATATAGCATATGTAATAACAGCAGTGGCCATTCATATAATGGACATTATAAGTTCCTCCTATCTTACTCCCGGCAACTTCTTTCAATGCAACCCCAGATTCCCTCAGTATTACTCATCCTGTGACGTCATTCACTGTGATGATGTCTACATGTGCAACTTAGTGGCCCACACGTAGTTTGCCGCCCAAACCACAATGCCAGCTCTGCTCATCACTTTAGCAGCTCATCTGCTGAAGTGTAGAGTTTTCTCTGCCCAGATGTAAAAGAAACTAAAGCGTGTCACCTTTCAAAAAACAAGTTTGTTTTATTGATGACGGCTCTGTCCTATGAGAACGCTCAGCAGCGCGCCTCAGTTCCCACCACATGACCCGGAAGGAATGCCTTGCACCCTACCCCAGGCCCTTCGGGAGTACGTCCCAACTCGTATTCCTGGGTGAGTAATCGCCCGAGGTAGCACGAGCGCCGCCATTAATCACCTTCCGTGCAGCTGTCCAGACGGGCTGGGCCCGCAGCTCCAGGGGAGGTGGCAAGCGCCTCGCCCCGCAGCACCCCCACCTCCAGCCGCCACCCACAGCAGCAAGCACCGCAGGGTCTCTGGCAGAGCACCTTGGCAAGCTCGCGGCCGCATCTGCCGCTGACAGCGGAATCTCCCGCTCATATCGGCCTGTCTCTGCTCATTGTATGACAGTAGCTGGAAGCGTGGTGTTGTCATCAGACGAGAGCGGGTGGAGGGGGTAGGGGGGCTGTGGTAGTGCAGCCTGATCACTTTCACATGCTACTCCCTCTGGAGCCGAGGAAGCCACTGCACTTTGTTCACAAAAAAATAAAAAATAAATAAGTCTATGTCAAGACCAAAGGTTCGTGTTATCCTACTTCAGAGAGTGAACAGAAAACTTCAGTACACAAAATGTCCCCCAAATTCAGAAAATTAAAATAAATACTGTGATCTGCCACAGTGAATCAAGTGATCTTGACTAGGCCACAAAATATTCTGGGTCACATCTGAACCCTTTATACTCCACCTTCAGGACTTCCTGGCATCATGCCCCCAGGGTTTCAAAACCAAAAGAAAATGAGTGGGTGAGCCAGGCCAATATCTTTCCCCAAATATCTAGGTCTCCACTTCGAATCTACCTTCTCCTGCAATACTTATGGGAAAAGGACTAACACATTTTGAATTAACTTGTGTTATTTCAGTTTTATGAGCATTTCAAGTTTCAGATGCGAGGAACTCCTCTAATAAGGGGCGACCAAGCGGGGACTAATGAAAATGAACGCTTAGTACCAGGCTTTTCTTCACTGCTGATCCAAACTAAACACTTTGCCTTGAGTCTCCCAGAACCTGATGGTTTGTAGCAGGCTGAAATGTGAGAGTGAGTAAACGTTGATCTAATTGATTTTCTAAGGAGTGTACGGTTATTTGCACCGAATGTTTCCTATTCTTTTTGTTCTGTGCTCCTGCTATGTCAGGATTGCACTCGGGCTATGACTGGCAAGCAGGCACAACCAGAGACCACCCTTCTGCCAGTGGCATGTCCAGGGAGTGGCCTGGAGTGGCACGTGCTACCCATGGCATCGTATTGACCACCACAGGTGCCACCCCCTTATCCTAAACTATGACCATGATGTGTGTGTGTGAGCTCGTACTTCATGCCACCCCTGAATAAGGCAGTGCCCCACTTGTGCTACCACAGTCACGCCTTGTGCTTCAGTATATTGGCTTGGCTCACCCCTCATGCCACAGCTCCCCTTGCTTTCCCCCTTATCTCCTGTACCCATGAGTACATTCTTGGAGGATGGCAGGAATTGTGCTAACGCTCGCTGGCACCAGACACAAAGCACTGCACCCTGCATAGGTCCATTAAGCAGACTTGCACATAGGGAAATACACCGGCGAATATCCCTGCAGACAACAGGCTAGCAGTGCTCAACTGCAACCAGTGGACACGAGATATTCATCAATGCCATGGAAGTGTGAGCTGAACCCCCTCTACTCCTTTCTGTACCCTTCTCTGATGCTCCCCTTTGCTTCTCCTCTCCCCTCTGTAGCCAGCACCTGGATGCCTGCGGGCGTTGTGCGCTCTGCAAATGCAAATATTAACAAATAAATAAATCTATGTATGTGTTTGGCCAGGACTCGTGCTATCCCCCTAACTGTAACAGCAGGAACGTAAAATAAATGGCTGTGTTCAATCCAATATTGTAATTGAAACCAGTAAATGCCTCTGCAGCACTCAAAAGATAGCAAGGACTCCTTGGGGTGTTTTCTTCAGCTGTTGGTGGGTAGATATAGGTAGACATAAAGTACGCTTTGCACAGTTCCATAAATCACGGTTTGTGCCGGCAGTGCAAAGTCGCTTTTCAGCAGTGCAAATTCACTTTGAACCGGGCAAATATTCAATGAATAGGGCCCATAGAGTTTTCATTCAGTTAGAGTAAAACTTTTATTTCCCCTGGAAAGCCTGCGCTCGTTGGAGCTGATGACCCTCTGGCCATCATTTCACAGAAAAATGGAGTGGAAAAGAGAGAAGACAGACGATGATCAAAGAAACAGGAGCTTCAGCGACAGAACATTCCTCACTCCCGAGCCTTGACCACAGAAGCGCAAAGATCCAAGATTGGGTGTTGGCACTGGTGAGGCTGGCGTGGGGTTTGGATTCAGTGTTGGCACTGGTGAGGCTGGCGTGGGCTCTGGCCGACGCAGAGCAAATTCCAAGCCCACTCTGTCCGCGTCCAAGCGGTTAGCAAAGCACGTTTTGATCCTTAAAGTATATAGTTCGGCTCATATGATATGATAACTATGCATAATTTATATAATTTGGAGAAATACAACCCAATGGGAAAAATGTGCAGTCCTTGTATTTCAAAAAATGCGTTGGCACACCAAGGAAGAGAATCAGTAGGTAGCACAGATTACCCTCATGTAAACATCACCCTATAGTATGACAGCCACGGCTGCCCAACTGGAAAAGAATTTGCTCAGGCCCCTTTATGCTGCTTTAATCATGGCTCCTTTTCTCATGCAGAATGATTTTACATGGGTTTTCTTTGCCTTCTTTTTCTGTTGCCAAAAGTTTTATATAAACTGTAATGCAATAAAATAAAAAAATAAAAACAATATAAAAAAATGAAATCTTCAAGAGATTTGCGAAACCTTGTGTTGGCTTCCACAAATTGACTCCAAGCAAGCGATGGCCACTAACTACAGTGATTTCTACATGTGCCTCTGCTCCGCAAGGAGACGCCTGTTCGTTCTTTGAGGAGCCAATGAGGGCGATACACGAATGCAAGCACAAGGTTTTCGTTGGGACATTGCGGAACCATCCACAGCCATTGGCTAGAATCCATGGGGCAACAGCTGCAGACCGATGCTTTGACTGGACTCAAAAAGGATCTGGACCGAAACAACTCCCCAGTAAGAGTTTCCCTCAACTAAAATCAGAAGTTCAATTGAGAGACGACGACCAGGAGCCATACTTTGAGGTAGAGCGACGCCCACTGTGAGCAGTGATAAAACTGGACATTCAGAGATTGCCGCAACAAGTGAAGGCACAACCCACAAAGCTGGACATTTTTAGAGCTGATCCTCTCTCACAAGGGTGTAATCACTTCTACCACCAGTGGGCAAGGTCATTACCAGGGGTGTTGCTAGGTCTGGAAAAGATCTGGGGCTACACTAATGTCAGGACTGGCGGGACTCAGGGCTAGCTAGCCTTTTGATTGTAGCTCCTGAGCTTCTATCCAGGGCTACAACCAAAAGACCCGGGGCTATAGCCCCCTAAGACACCGCCTAGCAATGCCTCTGGTTATTACCTCTTCACACATAGACGCCCAGAAAGCAATGTCTCCAGCCAAGCAAAGCCACATTCATTTAAGACCTTTCAAGAAGTTCTATATTCTGTTTTTGTCTCCCCGGTCTGTATTTCTACTACACACAATGCAACTTGTGCCAGGATACCCAAGGGTTCGTTGCACTGAAACAAATGCAAACATAAAGAAAAATGAATAAATAACAGTGTCAGCTAGGCCTCACAACCGGAGTAAAAAGACCTAAGATTCACTCGGCCGCATGCTGGGCATTCAGGAGAACACTGAAAACGTTGCTCTTCAACTAACTTTGCGCTTAAGGACCTCGCCCCTGTCTGACCGTATGTTCCTCCCACTTTTTCCCCCATCCAGTCCCCCTCCCTACTCTGCATGTCCACGCGACTAAAGTGTAACTGGTTGTAACAGCGCTTTGATGCCTACAGGTTTAGTGTGCCTTATAAATGTAAAAATAAATAAATAAAAAAACAAATATTACTAAAACCCTGTCTACGGCCACAACTTAAAAAAAGATGAATGCAAACCTAATCCCAGAGCTGGAATAAAAGCCTCCAAAGCCTAGAGAGAACCTGGAGAAACGTTGCTCAGAGAGACTAGAACAGGAGGATTGCACAGGGAGGGTCTAGAGAAGAAAATACAACATGGGAAATGAATCAGAGAGCCATTGTGTCAAGTTCACTGGGAGATGACTGAGCCTGATGCACTCAGAAACAGCCCATCTACCTCTTTCAAATAGTGGATAGATCACACTTCCTGCAAGGTCACATATATGACATCTGCAATACCATTCAGGCTGCTCACTGACTCATGTGGGCCTCCTAGCAAGCAGTCCAGCACTAAATACATTTTCTTAAATTAAGCTCCCCCCTATTTTTTCCAGGAAGAAGGAACAATCAATCTATCATCCTTGACAGAAGAACCATTGCCAGTGTTTTTTTATGTTCATTTTTTTTTTTTTTTAATCAAACACCGTATCAACGCTATAGCACAAGACTACACAGTTAATGTGTTAGGCTTCAAAGAGAAAAGTGTATATGGACTATAAATAAAAATAATAAAGACTGCGGCCCGAAGGTGTTATCCAACTATTGGCTAATCTCAAAATGTCCATCCCCGAGTAAACTACTGCAGGTAGACATTACAAGACAACCAATGGGAGACAGATTTTGTGGAATGAGATCAAAGAAGTTTTGATGAAAGCTCATATACAGCACTTATTTACTTGACCTAGTTTTGTGTCGACAGTATGACATGGGAGCACCATTGGTCATCCGGGGAAAACGCTTGGGATATCAGGCCTGACTTAAACATGTACTCAATCTTTTCTTTTTGATCATAGTCTATAGATGAGGATTTGTTTGAAATCACTACAAAGGAAATCCTTATTCCTGTTCGATATGTTTCCAGCGAAAATCTATCTTGGGAGCAAGGGAGTGCTGCCCAGGCCATAGATCAAAATATGAATAGCGAGCAAGAAGACACTCTTGTGATATGTAATTTATAAAGCACTTAATACCAAGAAGTTTCTAAGCACGGACTCAGGGATCGAACCTGTGTTGCTCCGTGTCATCTTGCTGCCAAGGTGAGCACGTTGCCGCTGAGCTGTCCTCCCGAGTAATAATGATCACGGCAGAATATTCACATCGGAGTGTTCACAAGATGGCCAGAATCCAGGTTACCTCTTGGTGTTGTTAGAAGAACCAGGCCCTCAGTTCAGCTTTTTCTGCTGTTTTTTAACTGTTGGTGATTTTTCCTTCTTCGTCTTGTTCCTTGAAATTGGAAGGGATTACTATGGGTTTGTTACTTGGTTTGGCAAAGGTTCCCCCTAACAGTTGTTTGAATCCCTCTAATGGTGCGTATGCGCGCTCATTAATGAAGTGATTCTGCTCACCTGATCATTCCATGTCATTATAGGTGGCGAGTGTCGCTGGAGCCATATTGAAATCCTCCCGCAGGCCTTTTGTCTTCAGGAAAGTGGTATGTTTATATTTTTGACCGACTGGCTTGCAGTCGCTCCATGTCCTTGTTCAGTAAGTTTGAGAACTTTTTTCACCAGTTTTAAGACTTTGCATCTGGACTGTGAAACAATGTCCTCTTCGGTTGACCACTTTTAGTTCCATAGGATGGTTGGGTCTTTCTCTGAAATACTTGAAAGAACTTAAGTGCTCCTGCCCTTTGGGGGTGATGTTCCTCTGATGGGGACTATTAGCGGCATGTGAAGTTGGTGTGTTAGTGGACTCCGGAGTTTCTGTAGATCCCAGATAGTAGGGTTCTATACATCTCTAACCAAGGGCTCTTGAGCACCTCTGTGAGGTTTTACCAAGGCATGGTGGGGGTAGCAGGCCTGCTGGAGTCTACTCTTCTTTGATCCACCTATCTGAATTGAGCTCACCAGATCTCAGGTGTTATCCTGATTAGACTCCTGCAATGATGACTGCTCCAGCACATCAACGCAAGACACCTCTGCAAGCTACACTTAGCCAACATCAAGTAGTAAGACTGTTCCTCAGCTCTTGGATCTCAGATCACCACACACCATCATTAATGGCTTTCCACTGGATGTCAGTAGAGTAAGGGATCACTTGTAAGATATCGTGCATGACCCTGTGCCTGCTCAGTCACCCGCCGGAGATCCAGAATCGGTGTTAACCTAGCCCCTCTCTACAGCACAGCCTCTAAAGAGTGATCCGGAAATACCATGACACAGCCTCCACACACATATAACTTGGCCAAGCAGGGGTGACCATCTATTCAGCCACCCCAAAGGATCAGTCCAAACATGCACCTACCTAGCACTAGCAACTGAAAGAGAAATGTACCATGCTCCAGTCATGTACATAACAATTGCAGCACTATAGAACTCAGAGATGCCTATCAGTGTTGGGCTCTTGCACAGACTTTGCTCTACTGCTTCGTCATTTTGTGATTCATGGCAATAGTGAACTATTATTTTCTTTGGGGATCTCTGCACTTCAAATGATGTCGGGCGTATAATAAACTCATACAATCAGGGCCGAGGAGTAGAGCCGATTGTACTAGGATACCAAAACCAAATGTCATCTGAATCCAGTGGTCGAAGTGAGTGGGAACATTTGGGAGTGGTGTTCCACTACTTTCTTTTTTTTACAATTAACAGTTGCACTACTTTTTGCAACCATTTTCACCATTCCGGAAATGTTCTTCATGAAGTCAAAGCACACTTCTCCACTTTGCCATCAGATAGCAGTTACAGCTAAACTGAAATCTGTTTCAACTTAATTGGCTGTCAAGCAGCATGGCTGCAACCCTTGAAAAATAGTTTGCGCATTGCTCTTTTTCTGCCTACTCTGTCCCGCGCCGGGGCACAGTTCCACTACTTTTTATGGTACAGTTCTATCATTGACTGAATCACATGTACCACTCATAAAATAGTGGCGACAGGCTGTTATTCTAGGGGATTCTGAATGAGTTTGGCCCATTACCCACACATTATTAGCAACGGACACCAATGAAAGTCAAAAGTGATTGTCACATGATCATGCACTGGATAGGATAGTCCTCTCAGCAGACAGTCTTGTTACCCACAAAGCCTCAAAGCTAAGGCGTATTCACGTAAATTATAATCTACTGTATAATGTATGGCTTTAGAAGCTATGCAAGAAACCCACATGAACGCTGTTTTTTGCTATTCAATGTCAGACTTCAGTCTACCAAATTCAAGGTATCATGCACCCATGCATCAACAGGCACCCTGCAGTGGTATGAGGCCAGGGCAGTAGAGTTTAACACTCTTCATGTTTAGAGTATCACCTCAATCCTGAACTTCAGGAAGGACCTGAACACCAAACACTTCCCAAAAAGACTCTCCAATCGCTGATTGCCCCACTCAACTCTAACTCAACCCTCTTGAGCTTCTACACTCTCCTCCTCCCTCTATCCATACCTCCTCCTCTGCTACCCCGGAACCCTTACCTGCTACCTCCTGCGTGTGCCTTCTATGTGCTTTACTCTCTTGCTTCCCTACAAGAATCATGTGTTATGAATTAAATGCATATAAACGTCCATATAAGTTACAGCAAAAGGACTCAAATACATGATAAAATACATGATTCACCCTGTATGAACCTGTGTCTTAACTTTACTATTTTTCTCTTGTATTTAGAATTCCCAAGTTAAGTGACACACATATGATGGCAAGTTTGAATCTCACTCCTGAGTCAGAGTGTCCCGGCACAGACTTGGTGACGTCCCTTATGTTTCTATCATGGGGCTAACAGCATGCTTTACAATGGACTTAAAAGGCACTTTCACAATAGGGCTATTAGATGCATTGTAGCACTTCTTAGCCTGCACAGTGAGGAGCCAGCAGCATAGCTCAGCAAGTTAGGCACCCACCTCTGAAATGAAGGCAATGTGCACTTCAGAAGTTCGAATCCTGGTCAGGCCAGCTGACCCTCCAAACATCTAAAGTGGATACACTGGGTAAAATCTGTTATTACAGTGCTTAGAATGTAGCATGAATTGCTAGATGAAAAAACAGATATTATTTTTGCAACCTCAGACGCAAAGGATGTGTTTTGTCCCTCTCCATATGAGCTGTTGTATAGTGCTCTGATGGCTTTGCTTATTGTGCTTCAGGACAGATATTCTTTCAGTGTGTGCCAAACCAGGGTGCCAAAGTGTCGAAATGCACAACTCATGCTGAAAGTTTCAAAGCATCATTTCTTGCATACCTTCCCTGTGTAATTCTTCTGCCTTGTCTGGGTATGATGTCTCTCGTGAGCCTCTGTTGCCAGGAGCAATAATGATTGGTCTAGCGGCTCAGAGTAATTACTACACCTGGTTAAGTGGGGTACAAAAAGGACGGATAATGAAAATTAACTCCCAGCCCAAATGGGATATGTTAACACACAGTGGGCCTCATTACACGGAAGGCGGTAATGGTTAACGGCCACCATTAATGGTAATGGTGACCGTTAACCATTACCGCCTTACTACGAGGTCCCTTAGCGGGTTGGTGCTTTAACGCCTGCTTTTTGCAGGCGTTAAAAACCAACCCGCTAAGGGACCTCGGAGCTAATTACGACACCGCAAAATTGCGGTGCCGTAATTAGCGCCTTCCCCATTCCCATAGAGCCCTATGGGGCAGAAATGGGAATGGGGAAGGGCAATGGTGGAAGGGGGATTTACCGCCCCACCAACCTTGGAATGGGGCGGTAAATCCCCTTTCCGCCAAGGCGGTGCCGGTATTTTACCGGCATGAGCCATGGCGCTAATAGCGCCATGGCTCACCGCCTTCCGTGTAATGAGGCCCAGTGTTCCTTCCCGACATACCCTTCTGCAATCAGCTACCTCTTCTTGGAGACATACATCATTAGAGAGAGGGAGACAAACAGCCGGCTGGGAGTACATTTGTTTAAGCATTGCTTCTTACAGCTGCAAATGGAAATGACTAAACTTTGAACTGCTTACATCACAGTTTTATACATGGTAACAGATTGTACAATCATGTATGCTAATATGAACCTTATATCTCAATAGGCTTTTGATTGTCCATTTTACTTAAGGGTCAAACATCGTTTGATTTCCACTGCAAACCCTTTTGGTTGCTACCCACATCCCATCACGGCAAATAACCTGTGAAACCAGCCTTACTGTGACAAGTCCAAACAGACCATGAAGAAATCCAACCCATGACTATATATTCAACCCGAGAAGATGTAGTAATGAGGCTCAAGCCTCAGTATCCAATAATCACTGCTGATGGATAAAATCTGTCAGCCAGAAGAAGAATAAAGGGCCAGCAGATCTCGAGATCTTCCAAGCTGCTTCTTCAGGGATTTGCTCCTGGAGGAGACTCAGTTCACAGTTCATCCTAATTAAAGAGTGCCTTTACCTCCCCTAGTGGTCAGGGTAAAACATCAGGCAGTTCATGGCCACTTGTGGGCCTATGGAAGGAGTCGAATGGTATTTACGGCTGTGATACCCAGTAATCATGCAAGGCCCTGCAGCATGTCTACTTTTGAGCTCAAAGCATTCTCACATCACACTCGGGTGCTGGATACGTACCACAGCCCCTCCCTCATCTGTTAAACCTTGCCACAGAAACTCGCCGGTAGAGAAACCATTACTCTGTGGCAGCCATCAGTGCCAACTAGGCCAGGAAATGGTAAATGCTACACTTTACAAACACTGCCTAAAATCAACCCACAAAATCCATGAGCATTCAAACTGCTCTATACTTCAGCGATACACGAGTAACTTACACTTTTCTGTGCATTAGCATTCTCCTATTACATACACACACATGCATACACACAGAAGTGTACATTAGCATCCTTAGATACTATTGTACCCAGTCAGACACACATGAATGTGCGGTTGAGTGCATAAGTGCTGTGCAGTGGCACTCATATGACACATTCCCCTGAATAGATTAAATGTCATCACTGCACCCATGGACCCACAGCGTTCTGCAGTTCTATAAACCCACGTCCTTCAATTCCTAAGATCATGCCCAGTAAGGTGCCAAGCAATTGTGGCTTCTGGGACATGAGCCTCGATCTTACATATCCACTTCTCTCTGCTACCCCCACTATGTACCTGTGTACAGAGTCAACTCTTAACTCGGCTTTTGCGTTCTGCATAAGCCACCATAGGCCCACATAAGCCACCGCATGCCCGGGCTTTAACAGCACGGATGTCGAGTATAGAAAAGTTCCATTGAAAAACGCTTTGTGAATCAGGCCCATCGTCCACCTGTTTGTCGCTAATTCATTTGTTAGAATTAGGGCTTTGCAGTTTTGGGACTTGGAAAGAGAGGGGGGTAACAGGAGCACTGGAGTGAGCATCACAATCCTCAATACAATGTGCATTGAATCTGACATGCAACTCTCCCCTGTGCCTGCGACCTCTTGTCAGATCAAAGGTGCGGGAGAATGAATGACATGAGGGCGGGTGTCCCCAACCAATGAACACATTAGTTATGAGCTTGTGCTCCCACCCACCACAGCAATGTGCAAAACCCTTTGGCAATCTGTGCATGCACAATGGTCGGTGCAGACAAACTTTGCATCCTATTTCCAGCCATTTTCTGGGGCTCTGCCCACCAGCTACAATGTTCAGGTACTTAGTGGACTGGTAGTTAGATTAGAAAATGGGCACTATGTCTAAACATCCGATTTAATTCAAAGAAAAAGTTGTCGGAGTGGGCGGGAGTGGTTGGAAGCAGTGGGCCTCTTCTACGGTTCCTATACTTTTATTTAAAAAAAGCAACCAAATGGTCTTGTTTTAAAAGAAAAGTGTAGGAATAAGTTGAAACTTGCACTTCAGCACTTTCAGACCGCACCCGGGTTTGGAGGCAGCCATGGTGCTAATAGCACCATGGCTGCCTCCAAACTCGGAATGACCCCTTGCGGTTAGGAAGATCCCCACCCTACCCTACTCCAGTAGGAGTAGTCATTAATAGCCCATGTTTGACCTGTTCACCATGAAATCTAACACAGACTATTAATGACAAAGAGGGGAATATTAAATGTATTAAATGCAATCCTCGCTTTATAAGTTCTTATTTCGTGACTGTGGGCCTAATTACACGGATGGAGGTGAACCATGGCGCTATTAGCGCCATGGTTCATGCCGGTAAAATACCAGTACCGCCTTGGTGGAAAGGGGAAATACCGCCCTATTCAAAGATTGGCCGGGCGGTAATTCCCCCTTCCACCATTGCCCTTCCCCATTCCCATTTTTGCCCCATAGGGCTCTATGGGAATGGGGAAGGCGCTAATTACAGTACCGCAAATTGCGGTAACGTAATTAGCTCCCTGGTCCCTTTGCGGGTTGGTTTTTAACGCCTGCAAAAAGCAGGCGTTAAATTCCCCAACCCGCAAAGGGACCTCGTAGTAAGGCGGTAAGGATTTACCGGTACCGGTAAAATACTGGTACTGGTAAACCCTTACCGCCATCCGTGTAATGAGGCCCTATCTCATTTATATCCTAGTCCCTCTGGAAACACATCTCAGTGTTGTGAGTGCCTGCTGCCAAGATGTGTAGTGCGTAGCTGCAGGTTACATGTAAGCCAGTAAATAGCTCATCGCGTTGAGGGCTCGCTACTGTGAACTGTGTGTGTGTGTGTGATCTGCAGGTCACAGGTTTGAATCATACCAAGGATAATGCAGCCTTTCATCCTTCCAAGGTCACTGCCTGTGTTATCCGTTGATACAGCTCCTCACCCACCACCAGCTCGCTTCAGATATCAGGGAAGCTAAGAAGTGCAGGGGACTGGCGCTGCTGGAGTAGTCCTTTGTCGGTTTCTAAACCCGCTCCCTGTCCATGCAGGCGGCCTCTGCAGCAGCAGGGCCCGCGGGCAGCAGCATGACGGATATTTGCGCGTTATCCGCATCTCCGCATTCGTGCTAGCTAAACCACCGCTATTTGTTTGGCATCTATCTGACACCCCTGTAGATGAAAGTGATTAGTTACGGATGAATAAGTGATGAACTACACCGAACACAGCCTGGTTATTTCTCTGTGTGAAGGCCAAACGCTCGTGCTTTGGGGCATTTCGATGTAATGTCGGTGCTATTCGTCAGCTTGGCATATTTATGCGCCAGACACATTGAATACTTGCTCACGCACAGTCTTGCAGTTCTGCGTCTGAGCCCAGAGGGAGTACCCGGCCCCGATGCCTCCAGTAGCGCTTTCTGGGTGGCACAGCTCAGAGCAGATCTGTTTGGGTGCGGAGTCTGGAACGGGTGCATAGCTTAAGGGTGCCAAATGGCAACTAGACGGATCGCTTCATCAAGCTGTAGACATCTTGGGTGGCGAAGCTCATCAAGTCGTGCCAGTGTAGTAGGCAGCAACATCAACTATCGGCCTGTCCTAGAGTAGGGAAATGTCTACTGGGAGCAGGCTCTGGCTGCAGGTCGGGAGCCCCTCTCCGTGTGGTGAGTTCACCCTCCTGCCACATGCCCTGATCCAGGTTTCCATCCAGCATGCCTGACGACTGGTGCATTCTGTGATGGCGAGCGGGCAGCTACTGCAATAGCCAGAGATCCAGGCATGCTCCCCAGTCGGGCGGTTGAAGGCAGGAACAATGCTTCGGTGAGCTGCTGTGCGCCGAATCAGAATCTCTGAGAAGGGCATGGGTGCCTAGTCCAGGTAACGCAATGCCACGCGGGCAGACATGCATTGCTAAGACCTAGGTCAATCAGAGCCAGGCATGGGGTCCAAAGGCAGGCTCTAAATGAGCCAGGCCATAGGCAACCACTGACATACTACTAGAATAGGGCTATGAAGTCTACAAGAAGCAGAAACAGGCACTTAAGTCAAAGCATATGAACATGCTTGCAAACATATATAATACATGCATGCATTTATTTTATTTAAAGAGATTCTATAAATTAATTCATGCAACTTTTTATGAACTTTAAATCGCTTGACAGTACATTAGGGTCTGGGGCTCGGTAGACTAATGCATCCCCTACATGGGTCTGTTTTTGACCCTATGGTCACGGGTTTGAATAACATCCTCCTGAGCTCGGTACAATGAGTACCATTAAGTTGGGTAACAATAAAATCTGTTATTACCGCCAAGATGCCCCTACAAGTCCACCTGTTATGTTATTAGGGATTGCCGTAGAAGCAATGAGCATGGATGGGACCATGTGTCATGCACGAGTTAACAACTGGTTAATCACCTCCATGTGTTTTCAGAGGTCTTGCTAGAACTGATTTTCAACATGGGGACCCCTTCCCCCAAGCGAATACCATCCCTTGTAAGGTGTTGGACTGGTCTTATGACTCTGACTATCTGGATGACCACTGAGGGCTGGATAGAGTGGTGTGGGGGCACTGGGTAATGGGTGGGATGCCTTGGAGGTAGACGACTCGCACGCCCTTTGTGTCTTCAGGGCCCTGCCGAACTGCAAGCAATCCGGTCCTTCCTTTTCGTTTGTGTAGCTGTGTTGTGGCAACGTCCATGTTACCACAACAAACCACGCACCACTGAAAATGAAGACTCTTTTGAAGATGAAGACACAGTTTGATAGTTGTATCTTCTTAATCAGAGAATGACGAAAAAGCACTCATCCGAGCAGGATTGCAGTGTGTCTGCTCTCCTGTATCCACTCAATACGTGTTTGCCTTTCACACTATGTGATCTGCAACCAGTCAGCTCGAACGTGGAAAGGAAGCTTCTGTTTCATGTTTACAACAACTGCTTTAGGCAGTGGCCTATGTGCTGTTGAAAGCTAATCTAAATTAAGAATCATCTCTACACAATCACACCTTTAGCATTTAAAACCAAGCCATACACATTGGCTTATTCTCTAAACATGGGTTCAGTAGTTCAAATGAAATATGTGTGTATGTCAAAGTGCAAAGATGAACAGCACAAGAGGAAGGAAGAAAGAGGCAAAGCCATTTAAAGAGTGTGCGCCCTGATCCTCAGAATGTAAGGCGAATGATGCAGGGGGGACAGCACAGAAGGATTATGGGATATTGAAGTGGTGATCCGAGTGATGGTATCACCACTGCAATATTGTGGTTAAGGAAGGTGGGGAAAAGTTGATGTGTCATTTCACACGTCATCCCTAGCTCCCACCCCTCACCTCTGTCATCCTCGAACAGCAGGAGAGCTAAGAAAAGGGTGTATTTGCGGGACTGGATCCATACTTCAGAGCAGTGTTGGGCATGCACAAGCTATGGGAATAATCAATGCATGGATAAAAAACTGGGAATATGTGAGCCATATAAAAAAAAAGAAAAGATTCCTATGTTGGACACCAGGTATCATTCCAATACCGCATAGAGTGTTTGAGAGACGATATGCACTCAAACAACTGTATCAAATGTGCCCCCGCACTGAAAGGGTAAAGGGATGCCAGCACACACCATTGGACATCATAGAGTTATAAGTGAAATATGACAAGGGTAGAGTGATGTCATGAAGGAGACATACCAAGATGCATTGACACTATATGAACATACTTAAAGTGTAACTGGACTAACAAGAGAAACATGTAATCAGATGTGAAGAAGTCATATGCACAGAAATAAGTGAGTAGATATGAAGTAACTGAATATATGCAGAAAGGCAAGGTAGATGACACATATAGAAGACATATAGAAGCTTGCTGCAGAAGAGACAATAATGTGGCTAGAGCGGCCATGAGAAAAAGATGAACGCCAGACTTGTGTTCAAAACAATCCAGCTACGTCAGAGACATACCAGGGCTGCAGAGTCAGGAGATGATGGAAGAACAGTTTTGTGTGAGGAATAATGAGGAGTCTATTGGACTGAGATCAAGGATGCTACTTCAAGGAATAATTGCAAGGCGCAAGGGGAGTCGACAGTATACGCCATCTATATAAGACATATTTCTCTTAGATTACGGAAAGCTGCAAACATCTGCATGAGCCAAGTATTGAACAATTAAAGAAGTGAATAGCCTATACAAGATGGAGTGAGCAAGTCACTAGAGGCCACCAGGAGTCACAACACCCTGCACAATTGAATCAAATAGTAGTAAATAGAAGTCTGAAATTGACATATTCATGGTCTCCTCAAACGTGATTCAGAAGTCAAAAACAAGGGCTATTAATTAAGCTCTAGGCAAAGAAATGGGTGTACCTACACTTCCTAAAAGTCCCAGAACAGTGAACAGGCTGCAAGGTCAACTACAAAGGAGAAGCCTTGGTTAATGGCCGTACACATGAGAGATGATGCACTAATTGGGAAAGTGGGGAGCAGTAGGAACTCTTGGAACCTGGGGTCCATTTTGCTTATGTGCTGCTAACGAGCCGAAAGTCCAAGGTTTGGGAAAGCATGCCAGCCCATCAGAAGGTCTATGTAGCAACATGCTATACAATGCTACAAGGGACAACCTGCTGCCATTATTCTGCTAGAATCAATATTATGTGCATTTAGAGGTAGTTTGAGGTGCGCATAACAAATAAGAGGCAGCCAATGGTGTCACTAACACTTATACATATTATAGTTAAATATATTCCCTTAACCAATGACTCCCTCCAATATGTTTTACTGTTTTCCACGTAGGATGACATCATAAATGACGCATATTGAGGTATAAAACTTTTGTATAATCAAATTGGGTTGTGAGTATGTAGATTTCAGCTTGTTGATTGCCAGATTGCTCTACTTTATTTTATTCTCATAATAAATTAGTACTTTGCCATATTCTTTGAGTCTGTCCGGTTATTTGGGTCTGAGATCCTTATTGATAATTCCATCTATCACACAAGATGCTTCAAGGTGCTAGAGCACATTTCGGTAGTGGTGCAGATGGTTCTGCTCTGATCGACCTAGGCCCAGATCTAGAATCTCGAACTCTCAATTGCTTTCGTCATTAGCCAGAAGACCGTGGAGCTTCCTGTGGAGATCAGCGTGCAAAACACACATGTGAGAAGAATCGGTTGAAAGGTGCCCCTTTGATGAAATTCCTTTCTGGTGCCCACAGGTGCCCCGCAAACTGAAATCGAACTGGTCGATTGGGGAAAAGTCGATCCCGAGTGACTCGAGCTGAGCCACGGATGTAAGTATAGCATCGGAAATGGTAAAAATAGGGGGAAAGTTTGAATTGTAAATATATGTATAGAAGTAATGGGGATTAGAAAGAAGACACATAGATACCTCGTTTTTCTGGTTCAAAGAGGGGCAGAAGGGTACGCACAAAAAAATTGTAGGAGTATTAAGGATTCCTTAGGCAAGGCCAAAAAGAAGTATGCGTATCAAACTCCAAGATGGGGTAAAAAGTGTGATGAAATACAATTACTAGAGATAGTAAAGTGTTAAGGATTCCAATCGGTGTCACATACTGGAGCAGGACACTTGGTCTTGGCCTAGGATGTGGTGCTCAATAGGAATGCTTTTTCTTGAATTTCAATTAATTCAAATTGAGCCGATACCCGACCTGTATCACACCCCCTTTAACAAATATCCTGGGTCACAATGGACCATGAACCAGGCCGTTGGTGAAATACAATATTTATTTATTCTTAGAATACACACAAATCACACAAATTTTAATATTGGCCAGCAATCACCATTGCAGTGATAATTACAATGGAAAAGGAAGCCATGCACTTAGTTAACCGTCTGGTAGAACATATCCAAGGCACAATTTAATAGGAACACTTTTTGAATTCGGATAGATAGCACCCTAGTTAAGGTTCCCCCCTGAAAAGTTCCCTCAAACCCACAAATAACCAAATTCTGAGTGGATAGAAAGAAGCAGCAGGTAGTCAGAGATAAGAGGCAGCGAACCAGAATCCGACCTTCCCTCACAAAATAAGAGGGAAAAACCCTTTGTAATAGCATGAAATATACTCGGAAATTGACAAATAAATAATTAGTGTGCGGTTAAATCTTTGAGACAAATATGACTTCGCACGACAACAGTAATGCATAAACCCAAGCAATCACAAGGCAAGGGATCAACACGAAGCATACAATTAAAAAACAAGTGGAAAATTAGAACATGCTGCCACCGAATGACACATTGGAAAGTTGCAATTTTCTCAATTCCTGTTTAAAAGAACACAAACAAATTTTAGAAAAAACAGATGAAATACTTGAATTCTCAATGCGGTTTTTGGGGGATAGATAAATATCACAGGGACAATATAGAGGTGAAAATAGGTCTCTAGCTGGTGAATTGACAGAGATTTGGAAGGTAGAGTAAGGTTTGTTTTTAGGAAAATATAGCAGTGAAAAAGAGAAAATCGGTTTTAAAATGAAAGACAAATTTGGCTTAAACTAGGTTTTATGGCTAAGAAAAGAGGAACGCCACCCGTGAATATAAAAGTTACACTGCAGTTGCAACCCTTCTCGCAGTGTACCCCTTTTCCTTAGGGAAAATTAATTTATTTAAACACAATATCGCTAATGACTTATGAACAATGCAAGACAGAAATGAGGAGAAAAGTGGCCCTATCGCTTGGCGATCAAGGACAAGAGGCACAGAGAATTCTGACAGTTTGACAAGTTATCAGGATATGGATAGGGTGGTTTAGAGAGTGGAACAAAGACAAAAATCAAGATGGTGGAGACTATGTGTTATGGGATGTGGGATACTCACAGTCCACGCTTGGGTTTGGGAATTTTCGAACAGTCAACAGGGTTCTGGTCACTGCACAACTCTGGTCACCAGGTAGCGGACTCTCCTGGCAAAAGACAGCAGGGCGAAGGTCTGGTCACCGAATGGTAAGTGCTACTGGGCAATTCGGGCCACTGGATGGCACAAGTAGTGGACAAGCCAGTCTGGTCTCAGTATGCTAAGGTACCACAGCCTTTCCCCTTTTTAATGGGATTTTAATTGCGGCCTTTGCTGGAGTAGAGGCAGCTATGCTTTGGCTTGGCCTGGCAGTGAAATCTGGTCAGCTTTGCTTTGGCCTTGTAATGGAATCTGGAGTCTGGCAGGATGAATGTGGAAGATCAGGAATGCAGGCGCTGGAAATTCAGGAGAGAGTGTGTGTTTGAGCTCTGACAACCTCTCTTATTTATAGAGCATGGAGACATCACAGAATTATTGGTGGGCAGGACTGAGCTAGCCTACCTCCAAGAAGCAGATACGACTATCAATGTTGGTTGCCTCCTCGAGGAGGAGTCCCAGTTTATGAGGATGCATTTTATGAGGTAAAAAGCCATCCCACAGTCCTTTTTGAAAAAAATCAGTCATAACCTAATTTACCCATTTATACATGTGTGGCACTTTAACAAATCACATGAGCCAATTACATATTGTATGTAGAGCATAGCAGTCCAATCCTCACGGTTGTTGGACCTTGTTTCGCCCTTCTACCAGTTTTTCGTGCTTTTCAGTGAGAATTATATTACTTAAAATTCTATAACTTTACACATGTGTATAGATTATTATTAGGCATATCAGTGTTAAAATTCACAATGGCCTCATGGATACTTTTCTTATAATAGCCAATTCTCTGCCATTTCTATTCCCCATGTGTCAGTGAAGTCTATGACATCGTAAATGAAGGCCCATAACATCACATTTATACTGTTAACTTTTCACGAGTAGGTGTGATTTTTCACTTCGCACATCCATGTCCTGGAAGTTCCATTGTAAGATGGCTCGGCCCAGACCCAAGTCTGATTAGTAAGTGAAGTTTCTTTGTCTTGGTCAGTTAAAGTTTTCCAACCTAGCAAATATCACTTTCATGTCCTGGAAATTAATGGTGGCTCCATTTTGGGGGAAGCCTTAGCTCTGACCAACTGTAATAACCTGTTTTGGGAGCTTTCAAAATCCAGCCCAGGCAGTTTAACAGTTTCTTTTTCTTTTATTTTGTCCTGAATCAAAACAGCCTATATATTTTTCTCCAGCAACAAACCCCTTTACATTATTAGGTACGGACACGCTTTCATTCAACATTGTACTTTTTAAAAACAGGCCATTTTCTTCTCTGGTTTGTAAAAGCCCATTTCGACACGTGGTCAATGCTGCTGGGAATTATCATCCATCTACTTCCCAATATTGTTCTGTAGCTGTAGTCAGCTTGTTTTACACATCAGTCTGTGCAAGGCAAAAGTCTTCCTGAAATTGACATGTGCACAGAAAGCTATGATTTTCTTTTCAAGCAGTTATATTTGACATTTAGTAGCAAACTTTAAGGGGCCAATTCATAGAATTCGGCGCACAAGTGGCGCACGCGGCTGGCGCACAGTGTGCGCGTGCGGTAGTCTGCGCCAGCCGCGTGCGCCGAAACACATTCAGGCGCACAGCGTATTCATGGATTCCAACATCCACAACCAGCCGTGGCGCAGAGTGGCGCAGCAACCCTGCAGCAGCGTCAGTTACGCCTCCAAGAACGCCCCTTGCGCAGGGAAAAGCCATCAAAATCCCCAATCCAGCGCAAAGGGCAGCAGCAAACGCAGAGCGGGGAGCGTGTATTTCAGGGGTGTGCGAGAAATTCTATTCGCGATTGGCCTGGGTACGTGTATTACAGGGGTGCGCGAGAAAATCTACACGCGATTGGGCTGGGTACGTGGATTTCAGGGGTGCGCGAGAAATTCTACACGCGATTGGCCTGGGTACGTGTATTACAGGGGTGCGCGAGAAATTCTACACGCGATTGGGCTGGGTACGTGGATTTCAGGGGTGCGCGAGAAATTCTACACGCGATTGGCCTGGGTACGTGGATTTCAGGGGTGCGCGAGAAATACTACACGCGATTGGCCTGGGTACGTGGATTTCAGGGGTGCGCGAGAAATTCTACACGCGATTGGCCTGGGTACGTGGATTTCAGGGGTGCGCGAGAAATTCTACACGCGATTGGGCTGGGTACGTGGATTTCAGGGGTGCGCGAGAAATTCTACACGCGATTGGCCTGGGTACGTGGATTTCAGGGGTGCGCGAGAAATCCTACACGCGATTGGGCCTGTGCGAGTGGGGCAGTGTATTACGTAGGTGTGCGGGAAGTTGAAGAGGTGAATTGCCAGTGTGGGTCCTCCCAGGTCTCCCCTCTACCCCCTCCACGACCTCTGCAGGCAGCCCACACCACAGGGGACTACCCTGCACCCCTGGTCATGTCCCGCAGGCAGCCCATCCACCATGGGCATGCCCCCCAGCCAAGCCACATGTCCCCTTGCACCCCCACCCCCCAGCACCGTGGGGCACCTGCCAGCAGGCCCCCAACCATGTCCCACTCATGTCCCCTTGCACCCCCACCCCCCAGCAGTGCAGGGGCAGCCTCCACCAGGCCCCCACCCATGTCTCCCACCACCCCCACCCCTCCAGTCACCAGGGGCAGCCTCCACCAGGCCCCCACCCATGTCTCCCACCACCCCCACCCCTCCAGTCACCAGGGGCAGCCTCCACCAGGCCCCCACCCATGTCAAACACCACCCCCACCCCTCCAGTCACCAGGGGCAGCCTCCACCAGCCCCCCACCCATGTCTCCCACCACCCCCACCCCTCCAGTCACCAGGGGCAGCCTCCACCAGGCCCCCACCCATGTCTCCCACCACCCCCACCCCTCCAGTCACCAGGGGCATCCTCCACCAGGCCCCCAACCATGTCCCACTCATGTCCCCTTGCACCCCCACCCCCCAGCAGGCCCCCACTCATGTCCCCTTGCACCCCCACCCCCCAGCACTGTGGGGCACCTGCCACCAGGCCCCCAACCATGTCCCCTTGCACCCCCACCCCCCAGCAGGCCCCCACTCATGTCCCCTTGCACCCCCACCCCCCAGCACTGTGGGGCACCTGCCACCAGGCCCCCAACCATGTCCCAGTCATGTCCCCTTGCACCCCCACCCCCCAGCAGGCCCCCACTCATGTCCCCCTGCACCCCCACCCCCCAGCACTGTGGGGCACCTGCCAGCAGGCCCCCAACCATGTCCCCTTGCACCCCCACCCCCCAGCAGGCCCCCACTCATGTCCCCCTGCACCCCCACCCCCCAGCACTGTGGGGCACCTGCCAGCAGGCCCCCAACCATGTCCCACTCATGTCCCCTTCCACCCCCACCCCCCAGCAGTGCAGGGGCAGCCTCCACCAGGCCCCCACCCATGTCTCCCACCACCCCCACCCCTCCAGTCACCAGGGGCAGCCTCCACCAGGCCCCCACCCATGTCTCCCACCACCCCCACCCCTCCAGTCACCAGGGGCAGCCTCCACCAGGCCCCCACCCATGTCTCCCACCACCCCCACCCCTCCAGTCACCAGGGGCAGCCTCCACAAGGCCCCCACCCATGTCTCACACCACCCCCACCCCCCAGTCACCAGGGGCAGCCTCCACAAGGCCCCCACTCATGTCCCCTTGCACCCCCACCCCCCAGCACTGTGGGGCACCTGCCAGCAGGCCCCCAACCATGTCCCACTCATGTCCCCTTGCACCCCCACCCCCCAGCAGGCCCCCACTCATGTCCCCCTGCACCCCCACCCCCCAGCACTGTGGGGCACCTGCCAGCAGGCCCCCAACCATGTCCCCTTGCACCCCCACCCCCCAGCAGGCCCCCACTCATGTCCCCCTGCACCCCCACCCCCCAGCACTGTGGGGCACCTGCCAGCAGGCCCCCAACCATGTCCCACTCATGTCCTCTTGCACCCCCACCCCCCAGCAGTGCAGGGGCAGCCTCCACCAGGCCCCCACCCATGTCTCCCACCACCCCCACCCCTCCAGTCACCAGGGGCAGCCTCCACCAGGCCCCCACCCATGTCTCCCACCACCCCCACCCCTCCAGTCACCAGGGGCAGCCTCCACCAGGCCCCCACCCATGTCTCCCACCACCCCCACCCCTCCAGTCCCCAGGGGCAGCCTCCACCAGGCCCCCAACCATGTCCCACTCATGTCCCCTTGCACCCCCACCCCCCAGCAGGCCCCCACTCATGTCCCCTTGCACCCCACCCCCCAGCACTGTGGGGCACCTGCCACCAGGCCCCCAACCATGTCCCCTTGCACCCCCACCCCCCAGCAGGCCCCCACTCATGTCCCCTTGCACCCCCACCCCCCAGCACTGTGGGGCACCTGCCACCAGGCCCCCAACCATGTCCCACTCATGTCCCCTTGCACCCCCACCCCCAGCAGGCCCCCACTCATGTCCCCTGCACCCCCACCCCCCAGCACTGTGGGGCACCTGCCAGCAGGCCCCCAACCATGTCCCCTTGCACCCCCACCCCACAGCAGGCCCCCACTCATGTCCCCCTGCACCCCCACCCCCCAGCACTGTGGGGCACCTGCCAGCAGGCCCCCAACCATGTCCCACTCATGTCCCCTTGCACCCCCACCCCCCAGCAGTGCAGGGGCAGCCTCCACCAGGCCCCCACCCATGTCTCCCACCACCCCCACCCCTCCAGTCACCAGGGGCAGCCTCCACCAGGCCCCCACCCATGTCTCCCACCACCCCCACCCCTCCAGTCACCAGGGGCAGCCTCCACCAGGCCCCCACCCATGTCTCCCACCACCCCCACCCCTCCAGTCACCAGGGGCAGCCTCCACCAGGCCCCCACCCATGTCTCCCACCACCCCCACCCCTCCAGTCACCAGGGGCAGCCTCCACCAGGCCCCCAACCATGTCCCACTCATGTCCCCTTGCACCCCCACCCCCCAGCAGGCCCCCACTCATGTCCCCTTGCACCCCCACCCCCCAGCACTGTGGGGCACCTGCCACCAGGCCCCCAACCATGTCCCCTTGCACCCCCACCCCCCAGCAGGCCCCCACTCATGTCCCCTTGCACCCCCACCCCCCAGCACTGTGGGGCACCTGCCACCAGGCCCCCAACCATGTCCCACTCATGTCCCCTTGCACCCCCACCCCCCAGCAGGCCCCCACTCATGTCCCCCTGCACCCCCACCCCCCAGCACTGTGGGGCACCTGCCAGCAGGCCCCCAACCATGTCCCCTTGTACCCCCACCCCCCAGCAGGCCCCCACTCATGTCCCCCTGCACCCCCACCCCCCAGCACTGTGGGGCACCTGCCAGCAGGCCCCCAACCATGTCCCACTCATGTCCCCTTGCACCCCCACCCCCCAGCAGTGCAGGGGCAGCCTCCACCAGGCCCCCACCCATGTCCAACTCATGTTCCCCACCCAACATGTCATCACAATCCAGATCCCTGGTCTCTATGGTCAGCCCCCAAATGCAAAACACCCACCCGAGTATTGCATCCACCCACTCATAATTTGCAATCACATCACAGAACACCAATTGGAAGTTCCCAAACAAACACATGTCCCTCACATACACCCAATGGGTGTCAGTGAATCTCAAAACACATAACATGAAATGCATGAAAACAATGAGATACCACACATTGAAGTTCAACAAAAAAATAATGTATTAAAGGAAACATGAATAGAATCAAAAATGAAGAAACAGAAATGTGAATGTAAAAAAATGAAAAGAAGCATGTCCGTTCAAAATAAAAAAAATAAAAATATATTGAAATCCAAAGTAATGTTGTACAAAGCCAATGTCCACAAAACAAAATCCAATGGGAAATAAAAATAAAAGCCATTGATCCATGGAGAATGTTAAAAAAGAAAGTATGTACAAGTCTACAACTATGTACGATGCAAGAAGCCAGGGTCCATTATCCCAACAAAATAAAGGAAACCTATCTAACTACACTAACTAATAAAAAAAATATATACAAAAATGTGGCCAATGTCCAAAAGGTCCAAATGAAACAAAAACAAAAATGAAACCTAACACTACCTACATAACTATGTACAAGGGCAGCGGGCTAGTTCCACGGCTCACTTCTGGATGTGCCGGGCCAGGGCATCATCGAACTCCTCCTCAATGTCCCGGAGGCGGTCCTCCTCCATGGCCCCGAGGGTCCGCAGGGCCGTCGACGTGTCCACCTCCAAACCCCTGCGGATTGCCTCGAGGCACTCGGCCCGCCTCAGGGCCCTCTGCATGGAGTTCTCCGCCCTGACCATTGAGAGCCGTGCCTCTTCCGCCCGCTGCCGCTCCGCATCTATGGCGTGGCCCAACCGCTGCCACACGGAAGACTTTTTTTGTCCTGGGTCCTCCTGCCCTCCGGCCGATGCCTGCCCCTCCGATGTCGAAGGCCCCGAGCCTTCATGGCTCCCACCATGGTGCTGCTGCTGCTGTGCCTCTGCCCCTGCACTGCCTCCTGCTGCCTGCACATCCTCCGCCGGCTGGGGTGCAGTCGTTGACGTGGCCACCCCTGCTGGATGTCCGACTCCCGACTGTGGCAGGGATGCCTCCTCCACCAGCCTGGCCGCACCGTCAGAGGCAGCTCCACAGGGCACCCAGGTGACTGATGGGTGGGAAGATGGCACAGAGGACGACTGGCGCGTAGGGGGTCCAGCTGAGGAGGGGGTCGTGGCAAGCCCCATCAGATGGAGGAATCCGGCCTGGGTGACCTGTCCCAGCAGGCTGACGTGGTCAACGAGCCATTCGAGATGACGTGCAGTCTCTTCATGAAAAGACTGCAGGTCACCTCGCATGGCCCGTTGACGCAACGCCACACCAGCCAGGACAGGCTCAACCCGGGCCTGGATAGCCACGTCCGCAGGCAGAGGAAGGCCAGTTGACGTCAGCTCATCCCCTGCCTGAAAACTGGTCTGGACATAGGCATCCCTGCTGGTGCAAGATGATGCAGGGACAGGATCAGGGACAGGATTGCACACAGGCACCTCCGCGGCGGCCTGTGCTGCCTCCTGTCCCTGGTCCTGCACTGCACCACTAGCACCAGTGGGATCCCCACCCCCAGACCCCGTCTCTGGTGCTTGCACGGCCTCCTCCTCCACCAAACCCCCCACCAACCTGGATGACTCTGTGCCATCTTCCCCCGTTGGGCCCTGTGGGGTCCCAGCTGCCCCTTCTGCTGCCGAGGAGTCCAACTGCAACCTCCGCCTCTTGGACCTCCCCCCGGCAGCTGCGGCCTGGGACGCGGCACCGGACTCCTCACTCCCCGACGAGATGACAACATGGGAGGGGAGCCGGGCCTTGCGTCTCCGGCTGGCGGTGGGATCCCCGCTGCTGTGCTCCACAGCACCTTCTCCGCCCTCTTCATCAGTTGACGCTGCAGACAGGGAGAAACAAAACACACGCATCAGGGCAATGTACAATGGACACATACACACATGACAGTTGTACATGAGTGGCATTGGCAAACCTCAGACATGTCATCACGATCCCCAACACACATGTCATTACAACTCGCACACACGAGCCATACCACAGCCATATCGCAACTGCCAACACCATCCATACACATACAACAGCATGAGCAGCCAAAGGTGAGCCAGACATCACATGCAACACAGGAAGTGCACCACACATGTACACACACCACCACACTTGCATGCATGTGTACACCTCTGCCAAGTGTCGCAGTGTTCAGACGGGCATCCATGTCACATCTGCCCATCAGGCTTCCACATACCGCTGTCACATGCATCCATGTTGCATCACTGTTGCACCCTTGTCAAATACACACACATGCACATGTACACAGCGCTGATACATGCAGCTGAAAACAACATACATGCGTGACGTCACGGACATGTCTACTCACATACACATTCATACAAACTTGTGTGCCCACACAACTGCATTTGGCATGCAAGCCCACACACACAGGCACCATCCATGTCTCACACATTACAGCCCTCGCAAGTGTCAGCCCCACGGACCTGTACACCCGCACCCATACTCGACCCCATACAAACAGATGTGCAACCTGCACACTACTGAACAATCACCACACGCACTGCTCACAATCAGGATGCATGTACACTCACCGCTCGACTCCAGACGGGTCTGCCTCTCAAGGACCTGGACGTGGAGCGCTGGGGATATGTGTTCCAGGACCCCCATCTGTTCTTCCGACAAGTGGCCCCGGCGCCCCTTGGCATCCGCTGCCTTCAAGAGGCGCCGGGCCTTGTTCAGGGTCCTGGACCTGAAGTCCTCCCAGCGCTTCTTGACATGTTGGAAGTCGCGGACTGCCACCCCCTCCGCGTTGATGGCAGTCACGATGTCAGTCCAGATCCGAGTCCGTCCTTCCTTGTCGGCGCGGGAACTTCCGAAGAGGGCATCATACTGCCCCAGGACTTGCTCCACCAGGACACCAACTTCGGTGGCACTGAAGCTGGTGCCCCTCTGCCTCTCTGGCCGGGGGTTGTCAGTGGTCACAGATGGAGTTTGCCCCGACATGACAACCCCAGAGGCAGGAGTGGGTGGGCAACTGGGTCCTGGGGCTGGGCTGTGGAGCGATGGAATCCCAGTCGGGAGTCTTTGGTTCCAGCAGGGGTGGTCACACCAACAGCACCCCTGGCTGATGTGCAGGCAGCAAATGGCAGGGCACGTGGGCAGCAGGCAGTCAGGCAGCAGCAGATGGCAGGTGGGAGCGTGCTCGGGGCTCTGGGGGGCAGTAGTTCGGCCTTCTGGGCAGGAGCGTGGTCTTCCGTGTGCTTACGCGTCGCCAGCTTGATACGGAGTGATTTGGCACGTGAAAATTCTGCACGTCAGCGTGTAATTCGAGGAAAGGCCCTTAGCGCGTAAGCGCGTCTGCACGCATACGCATTTTCATTGGACCAAAGGCCCTCAGCGCGTGAGCGCGTCTGTGACGTGACGTGCGAGGGAGTATCCCTCATTGCACGTGATGACAGAACACACGTGGATTTCAGTCAATCGCGTGTGAAAGTTCACGGCACCCCGGAACACACGTACCCAGGCCAATGGCGTCACGTACCCAGGCCAATGGCGTGTGGAACTACCCGCGCACCCCGAAACACACGTACCCAGGCCAATGGCGTGTGGAACTACCCGCGCACCCCGAAACACACGTACCCAGGCCAATGGCGTGTGGAACTACCCGCGCACCCCGAAACACACGTACCCAGGCCAATGGCGTGTGGAACTACCCGCGCACCCCGAAACACACGTACCCAGGCCAATCGCGTGTACGCTCGCTCCCCTCCGATCACACGCGATGACACCCGAATACGGGAAACCAACGAGTCCGCCCACACGGAGGCGTCCCGCGCCCGCGCACAGCATAAAAGTGCGCGCAAACAACAAACGCGTATATACAGCGACGATGAATGCCCCATTTGTTGCTGCACTGATTGTGGGACACCGCAGGAGGAGGAGAATAGCCAGGGCACGCATTTTTGCACCACGGTCAAGCCTTTTTGGGATGCCTGACGACCAGGTCTACGGCAGGTATAGGTTTCCACCCCATATCATCCTAGACCTGGTCAGGGAGTGGGAAGATGACCTCACATCCCCCACCCTATGCTCCCAAGCATTGAGCCCCTTGGAGAAGCTGCTCAATGTCTTGCATTTTTTGGCCACTGGGTCGTTTCAGCGGACCACTGCCATAGTGGGGGGGGTCTCACAGGCCACGCAGTCACGCTGCCTAGACCAGGTACTGGCAATCATGACAGCGCGCCCCTCAGTCCGCAGGCACATATACATGCCCAGAACACCCGCAGAAAGGCAGGCCGTTGTCCTGGATTTGTTCAGGGTGGCACACTTCCCCAAAGTGCTCGGTGCCATAGATTGCACCCATGTGGCCCTACGTCCACCTAGGGCCACTGAGCACATCTACCGAAACCGCAAGCACTGGCATTCCATCAATGTACAGGTGGTATGCGATGCAAAGGGAATCATCACCTCTGTCTATGCAAACTACCCTGGCTCCACCCATGACAGTTTCATATACAGAATGTCCGCCCTGAGCCGGGCCCTGGAAGCTGGGCAGCATGGCGACACATGGCTCATAGGTCAGTACAAATGCCCTTGCACATGCATGCAAGTCACACACAGACAAATATCCCAACCCTAATAATCTCAATTATTATCACCTCCCCAGGGGACAGTGCCTACCCTCTGAGCAACCACATGATGACGCCAATCCGGAACCCCACCACACCACCCCAGGTAAGATACAACGCCGCCCATATTGCAACCAGGGGCATAGTGGAGCGCACATTCGGAGTGCTCAAGTCACGTTTCCGCTCCCTTGACCGCTCTGGTGGGCAACTACTCTATGCACCACCAGTAGTGTGCAGGATCATTGTGGCAGCATGTGTCCTGCACAATGTTGCAACACGGCAGGGCGTCCCGGTGGACATGGTGGTGCCCCCACATCCCCAACCACAGGCACAGGCGCTGCCCATGGGAGGGGACAGGGCACGTGGCGAGGAAGCCCGGACCCAGCTTGTGGCCACATTTTTCACCTAAACTCCCACCCCTGCGGAGTGCACACAGGCCTGGCACATACCAGGTGACAATCGATGATGACAAAGTGACAGTCAACTGTCACAACCCTACCACCCTGAGATAGTTGCCATGGAAGTGCCACATCGTCTGCATCCCTAGCTACTTAAACACAAGCTATCCTGTGCAACCAAAATGCACACATATGACATGTGACATGACATGGGCCATACACAAGTATTCCAAGGCCCAATGAGGCAGGGGGGGGGAACAAGGGAACACAGAGAACGGTACTACTAGGCCAGGTGTCATTGAGATTGTGCAAGTGCAGGGGTAGGGGGAAGGGAAAAGTGCAAGGGGAAGGGTGGGGGGGAGTCCAGTACAGGGGAAGTAGGCCAAAAGAATAATACATAGGTCGCCTGGTGGCAACTGCAAAGATAAGTGCAGACAAGTGCTGGGAAGGGAGGGCTGTAGGGATAGAGAGACAGTACTGCAGTGCAGGGGTTGCCAGGGTGGCAGTGCAAGTGGACAGTGGCTGGGCCAGGGACCGAGGTTGGTGAGAGTGTCCCAGTAGCAGCTCCTGTGCAGTTCCAGTGAAGAATTCTGCAAGGGAGAGGCAGAGAGTAAGCAGAAGCAAAGAGGAAGGTCTTGAGGTGCTTCCAGAACTGGAGATGGTTCCCCTCAAGTTCAAGTCAGCCAGGAAGTCTGTTCCAGGGGGAGGGCCCTGCTGCGGAGAGAAACATACCCCCAGCTAGTTGCTCTGAGAAGCGGATGACCTGGACATGCAAGGTGTGCATCACACACACCTGCAAAACAGGCCATGGCCATCACTGTCATGTCACTCAAACCCTCCCAAACATCAACATGACATGGCAAGCAATACCCATACACTGACGCAGTAACAATAAGGTACACATTGCCATGTCCTAAATGTACAGTGGCATCGGACAATGATGCCTGACCCGGAATCAGATGAAATGACAGACCAACAAAATGTCCCACCCAAAATAAGTCGTTTCCAAATGCATTGCAACAGTCGTAGACGTAACATCACAATGAATACCTGTCTATATGCACATTATGCATTGCAAAATCAACACTGCAGCTCATGTGTGCAGTGTCCCACTCCTGCATCACACTGCTCAGCGCACAGCACAGTGAACAGCCATTGCGTGTGATGCACACCCTGAGCATCACATCTAAGTGACAGACTACATCAAACATCAAATTTTTGGCATGTACTGGAACCATAATCGGTCACAGAACATGTGCTGCCGGGACACAGTGGGCACCAGAAGGCAAACAGTGTACACGTGGATATGCAAGGGTGGGAGTACATGGAGTGCATCCGAGTGCAAGTGTGTGGTTCTGCAGGGACATGCACTCCACATATGCATGTGCACTCAAGTGACCATCAGTGTTCCCTACACATCACATGTGAACATCCACCATGTGTACACCCCAGCATGTCAAACCACAACTATCCCCTCACATGAACAGGCATTGATCAGCAGAACACAACATGTACATAGGACAACAACATTACAATGTCAGAGTTCCCATCACACTGCAGGGCAATGCAACTATCAACAACAACCCCCCCCTCCCGCGCAAATGACCATGACCCGCTGAACAACTGCACCTGGGTCATGGAGCCTCCAACCCTCATTTCCACCTGGCCACAGGATCACCTTTACCCTTCGTGTCCATCTCCCACCTTGTGTGTAAAAAGATGCCTGAACCCTCGGAATCCACACTCATTTACAAAATCACAAAATCCAAGGCATGAAAACGAACCCAAACACCCTCCAGTAGATGACTTGACGTAGCAGTACCTCACAAACGCCAAGTACTACCACAATGATGCAACAACCAAGGTAGCACAGCAGAACAATGTCACGACAGGATGTGAGACATGTGTGGTACATGACATAGGATGATGCACAATGAATGGATGTGTACTGTCACAGGTCCCCTGTACAGGCGCGGGAGTCTCATGAAACAACCACCCACACCATGTCCCGGGTGCCTGCAAGGTCAAACTCACACAGGCCCCTGAGATCATGGTGGGGAATGAGGTTCAGGGATATGCAGTCGGGACAGGTGTAGACACACTGGATGACTGGAATGAGTGGCAGGTGAGGGGAGGAGGAATGACACATGAAACTAGGGAATGCACAAAAATGTACAACCTGCATGAACACATACACAATCCAAACAAACTTGGACATCATTGTCATGACATTCTGTAGTCCAGGCTCAGGAGTGGTACGAACCAACCACCCCCTCTAGGGTTTTGGCGCCTGCAAGTTCGGGGCTTACACAGGCATCCGCAACCCCAGTGGGGAAAGAGGGTCAGGGAACGTTGCTTGGATAGGCACGGGAAGCAGGAACACCGGGTAGAGGGTACAGGTTTCATAATTGCATAGGATCACGGGTGATTAGGGAAAAAAACATACCAAATAGGACCACACATACATCCGTGCATCAGTACACTCCCCAGCAAGCCTATGCAGGGCAGTTTGTAAGGAAAACAACAAGACACTTAGCTCTGGTTTTGAGTGCTGGCCTCCTGCCTGCGCACTCTCAGGGCCGGTTACAGGAGCACTCCAATGCTGCAAAGAGAGACACAGTCAACAACCTGTATGTGCCAATTACACGAAAACACAACACAAAACATGCCCCATAGCAACAAACTACTCTACAAACAGACAATCAGTGCTCGATGCTTCGTACCCATATATAACATCACCCCTGTGACGGGTCATACACAGTCAATGCAGTGAGTCAGGCGCTGGTGGGTGCGTGTTGCAAATGGAACACCAATGTGTCACAATTCACACAACATGCAATGTTCCCTGGGTAAGCAGACAGACCCATATGGCAAGCCATGACTACAGAGCAAGTTGCGTACCACCATGACCAAAACAAAGTTGGCAGTGCATTTATCATGAAGTACGTGGAATAGACATGCACTGCACCCAAGTATGTCCCTTGCTGTATGTCCCTGTGAGCTGCCCCTTTCCATGTCTCTGAAGGCTACATGGTTGATACAAGTGCCTCAATGAACCTTGGTGTACCGCAGGGTATGTGCCACTGCCCCTGCATGTGTCCCAGACAACCCTACTATCAACAGCCATCAGTCCACAAACACATCTGAGCTGCATTGTGTGCTTCAACACCAATATTCGTCTAAGCTCACCCTCAGTGCTGTGACTAAGCCTGCATGTGCAACTTGCCTGGTGCAAGCTTTGCTGTGTCGTGGCCCCCCTGTGATGCTCACCTTGCCTGGAGTTCCTTGGAACATGTCAGCAGTTCTAGGATGTGGGTCTGCAATCACTGTGGCTCTGCTCGTGCACACATGTGCATGTGGGCACCAACAAACGGGTCAGGAATTCCGTCGTCCAATGGGCCATGTCTGCTGCCAAAGGTGCTCTGGTGCCTCATCCCCCTGCAGAAAGTGCATGGAACAAATGATTAATGCATGAAAGTGATCTGTGTGTGTCTCATCAGGCATCTCATTACTTGACCATGTCAGAGAGTCACATCACAAATCACACCATCAGTCCGTCTTTGACTTCCAAAGTGTGGAACACTATCTACAGCATGAATTGCAACAGGCACGTGTACAGGAAAGAAATGAGACATAATACACAATGCATAGCAATCAATGTCCACATTAATCATGACACACCCCATCTAGCAAAAGCTGAACAGTGGACAATTACACCTAAATCATCCCCACTAGGGGTGTCAACACAAGTCACAAAGCACCAGACATGCCACAGATATGACAGTCCAAAGCCCTTGTGTAAAATTCTGTAACACCGAACCATCCTTGCGAGCCCATGGATAAGGGAGGCAGGAGTGGCATATGTGAGTCAAGGAACCCAAGCAGCAAACACATACACAAGACAACCATGAAGGGCCCAGCTGGAACAGACAGTGGATGCCTTCAAAAACCACAAGGCACCGCACTGTCACATGAAAGCACAATAGACTACAAATTTTAAACTAACTCAACTATTAACTAATTACACTAACTATGGAAAACCTACATTACCTATTTAAACTAACTATCAAACAGAAACTTAACTAACTAAACTAAATGAAAAATCAAAAATGGCCACATACGACCCGGGGGGAGGGGAGGCACCCAGGAGGGGGGAGGTACAAGGTGCTGCTCAACATCCACATGCGATGATGCTGAGCCAAAAAAAAATACCTCCATGGGCTCAACGCCTGCACAGCACGACCTATGTGGGAGATAGATGGTCGTCCGAGTCTGGCTCATCCTGTAAAGGAGGACGTGTCACAGTAGCCTGGCCACGCCTAGCCGCAGCTTGCCCCTCGTCGGCATCAAGTCTGCCGGACAGGTGAGCCTGGTTCTGTGTGGCGATGTTACATAGGTCTGCATGCAGAACCTCACGTGATACACGTGCTTCCTCTTGCAAGGTAGCACGTGTAACACGGAGTTCCTCCTGCAAGGCCTGGCTGGACAACGGCTGCACCTCCCGGCAAGCCTGTAGCTCAGCCGAGATGGTGCGCTCAAGCTGTGCAAACCTCTCCTCTGCCTGCTGCCTCTGGGACATCATAAGGACACCCAGAGTGGATCTGAGGGAGGCATAGTCCTCCCTCAGGGCATCCATGTGCGCCTCTGCGTGAGCAGCAATTGCTTGACGCAGAGATGACATTTCAGCCTGGCGTGCCCTGTCTGAGGCCGCCATGCCCAGCCTGAGCGAGCGGGCCGTGGACCGTGCCGCCTGCTGCTGGAGAAGCACCTGCCTAGCAGGGGGGAGCACAGATCGGGCCACACGCTCCATGCTCTCAGCGATGTTCTCCATTGCTGCCCCCTGCCGTTCGGTATTGGCAGTCATGTCTTGCTCCCACTCAGTATACAGCGGTTGCGCGCGGCGACCGCGTTGCCGGGCTTGACCCCTGCGGGACCCAAGGACCGGAGGTCCTCGCTGTGTTGGCACCGCCTGCGGCTGCACGACTACATGCCCCCGTCGACGTGATGTCCCAGGCACATCAGTGACTGGTGTGGAGGGTGACCCTGCGTCCCGATCCACCACGGGCGGAGGAACCAAGACTGTCTGATCCCTCAGTGCAGGTGTCGCAGACAGAGGAGTGTCCACATCAGAATCACTCACCCCTGATACATGGACTTGATGGTCATCCAACTCAACATGGACGTCAGAGTCGTCATCAAGGCTGGACTCATAGGCAGCCAGAGACAGGATGGACTGCAGCACTTGGGGGGTTTCGTGGCCTACCACCCCACGACCCCCACTAGTGCCGGGTTGATGTGGTCTTACCAACCCTGTGTCTGGCGTGACAACACCATCCTCTGCATCCATTGCGTCATCACCTGAAAAATATAGAGGAAAAGGTAACTACACATGTCAGAAGCACACAACACACACACACACCGACAGCAAAGGCATCCGGCAGACATGTGACACACAACATATGACCTGGCATGCATGCTGGGTCTACTTAGAACAGCCACTGTGATCAGACCTGTTGAAAGGTGGCAGTTTGCATGGAAGTTGGTCTATGCAGTGCTGAAAATGTGTACGCCACTCACTACCTACATGTACAAGCACTCCATGGTGTGTGCCAGGAAATGTGAAGGCAGTGCAATGTCAAATTCAGACATCACGTGCATTGTGTATTCAATGTGTACCATGTCTAGCAGCCAAGCACCCCTCCACCCCAGTACCAAAGCAGGGATGCCTAGCATGGTATCAAAAGGCTGCCCATACACCTGTGTATTGACAAGCAGTGTTGACTGACATCAACAGCTTAATGTGAATCAAATTACAACACTGCTAATGATGCTGGGACAGTGGGCAGGACACATGATGGAAGATCCGGAGGCCAGCCACGTGTGAAGAAGACACGACAAGAGTTGGACAGAGTCATTGGCCATTGAACAGGCTGAGGCCTGTGAGCCACACAGATTGTCATTGCCTAAACATGTGTGCAACGCAGGACTGAGCCACAGTTGACATGGGGAGGCCGATAATATGGCAGGCAATGTATGTAACCAAGGACTCATATTACAGTGCTCATCCAGTCAAGGACACATAGGGGCATGCGTGCAATGCACATGGAGCATGAATGGGCACTCATGTCCCTGCGGGACATCTGACCCATGCACAGTACAAGTGGGATACCCTGCATCGAGTACTAAGGCTGTACCACACGGCATATGTCTGGCAGTTTCTAAGCTGGAAGTTAGCATCTACACAGGACACATGAACAAGAAACTACACATTGGCAAGAATGTAGCAGACCAGTGCAAAGGTGGAACTGGGGTGCAGAGTGGCGGAGGAGGGGCAAGGGAGCATGCCCACATGGAGTCCCGCATGCAGGCAGAGGAGACATGCATGACGGTAGCATTGCATTACTTACACCTCAGAACCATGTACACGTCACATGTAGCAGCAATCATGCACAACACATCCCACAAGTGAAACACACACGTCCTCAACAACTACGCTTCAACACTCACTGGACTGGGCATCAAAGTCCAGCATCTCTCCCACACCTTCGACCAATTCTGGTGGTATGAACTCCGCAACGAGAGCCTCATGCGGAGTGAGTTCTTCCTCCTCTGGTGCAGGCCCACCGCCAGTCACAAGAGTCAAGTTGTAATTTGAGGCACGCTTAGCCTTAGTGCTGCGCTTGATGTCATTCCAGCGCTTTTTGCACTCCTGCGCTGTGCGCACCTCATGGCCGAATGAACTGACATGTTCCGCAACATGCTTCCAGTGGGTGTCACGTTGGGCAGCCGTAGTCTGACTATTGGCACCCACTAGCATGTCACGGCTGTGTCCCCGCACGTAGTCCACGAGGAAGTCCAGTTCCTGCTTACAGAAAGGCTTCTTCCTCGACGTGCAGGAGGTCGTGGCTGTGTGTGGGGTCCCAGCCTGTGCTGCAGGTGCAACCTTCCTGCTCTTGGACTGTGGCGCAGACCCTGGCTGGCTAATGCCGCCCTGACCAGTATGGCCAGTGGGTTCGGTGGATTGAGCCGAGGGAGTGGCAGGTGGAGGGATGACCAAAGGCCTGACTTGTGTCAGTGGCAGCTGGGTGCCCACTAATGGACCCTGCGCAGCAACATCAGCTGTGGCAGGGTCATTGACCGCAACGGTCCTGGTTGGCAGACTCACAACCGGGGTGCTGTTGGGTGCATCTGCCCCTGCACTTGCCAACACCCGGCTGTTCGGGGCAGCAGATGACATGACTGCCCCAGGGACACGTGTCTTGGTCTGAGCAGCCCGGCGTGCCCCTATGGTTTCCCCCCTGGCCTGTTGGAGATCTACCAAGGGCTCTTCAAGTGCCAACGCAGCCTGCGCTGGCAGACCCTGAGCCTGGGTGGCGGTGTCCACAGCTGCACCTGCAGCTACCGCTACCCTTGGGCCCGTGGCAGTCGATGGAACGGACTGCTGGGTCATACGGGTGCCAGTGCCAGATGCAGGAGCTGCATCCCCCGGAACCACAGGGGGTGGTGGCATGGCTGCACCGACACATGGCACAACATTGTGCTCAAGTGGCGCACCCCTGCCTCTTCCCCCTCTGTGGCTGTCCTGGACACCCTGGAGTCCCCCTACTCCCTGGTCACCACGGCCACGTCCCCGACCACGCCCGCCACGAGGAGTACGCCCAGCTGAGGCGCCCCTCACCTTTGGTGGCCTCCCAACCATGGCACAGATGTAATAGTGCTGGCACAGATGGAGTGGTGCCAATGGGAGGTGTACACCACAATTGTCCTGGGCAATTGGGGTGAAGGGGGTGGGAAGCAAGATGTTAACAGCCCCCCTGCACCTGCAAGGCTGTATGTGACCCCGGTGATGTGGTGACGGGTCACGCAACGCTCAGGCACCCCAAAACTGCAGTAAAACCGTGCACGCAACCCTGCAGCCTACGTGCGTGGATTTGACCTCCCGCAGTACGCGGTGGCACCCAGTAACACGAATAACGCGTACGCGTGGGACACGCAGGCTACGATGACATCGAAAATGGGTGCAATACACAGGGGCACCCGCAGTGGGAAAAGGAGCGTTTGCGACTCACCGTCTGACTAGCGCGATGCAGAAAAACACGCGTAGCCAATACCCCCGCCAAAAGAAGAGATACGTCCTTGAGAGCTGTGAAGTAGATGGCGCGCGAAACAACTGGAAGCAGCAACACACGTCGGTCTCCACGGAAGGCACGTACAGCGAACTGCTGGGCCCGCTCACCTTTAACCCGTGCTGAGGGAAACGCACGCGCGCGTCACGTCACATGCGGACGTGCAGTTTTTCATGCGCGATTATGCGCATTACACGCAGACGTGCAGTTTTTCACGCGCGATTACGCGCATTACACGCGGACGTGCAGTTTTCCACACGCGATTAGCCTGGGTACGTGTGTTCCGGGGTGGTGTGAACTTTCACACGCGATTGATTGTAATCCACGTGTGTTCTGTCATCACGTGCAATGAGGGATACACCCTCGCACGACACGTCACAGACGCGCTCACGCGCTGAGGGCCTTTGGTCCAATGAAAATGCGTATGCGTGCAGACGCGCTTACGCGCTACGGGCCTTTCCTCGAATTACACGCTGACGTGCAGATTTTTCACGTGCCAAATCACTCCGTATCAAGCTGGCCACGAATACACACGGAAGACCACGCTCCTGCCCAGTAGGCCGAATCACTGCCCCCCAGTGCCCCGAGCAGCCTCCCACGTGCCATCTGCTGCTGCCTGCCTGCCTGCCTGCCTGCTGCCACCGTGCCCTGCCATTTGGTGCCTGCACATCAGCCATCTGCAGGGGTCCAGTTGCTGTGTCGACCCCTGCTGGAACAGTAGACTCCCGACTGGGATACCATCGCTCCACAGCCCAGCCCCAGGACCCAGTTGCCCACCCACGCCTGCCTCGGGGGTCGCCATGTCGGGGCAAGCACCATCTGAGACCAGTGGCGACCCCCAGCCAGAGAGGCAGAGGGCCACCAGCTTCAGTGAGAAGGAAGTTGGTGTCCTGGTGGAGCATGTCCTGGGGCATTATGATGCCCTCTTCGGAAGACCACGCGCCAACAAGGAAGGACGGGAGAGGATCTGGGACGATGTAGTGGTTGCCATCAACGCGGAGGGGGTGGCAACCCGCGACATCAAGCACATCAAGAAGCGCTGGGAGGACTTGAGGTCCAGGACCCTCAATAAGGCCCGGCGCCTCGCGGAGGGGGGCCGGGCACGCCTGAGTGACATCGAGATGAGGGTCCTGGAACGCGTAGACCCAGCGCTCCACGCCCAGATCCTTCGGAGGCAGATCCATCTGGAGTTGGCCGGTAAGTGGCCAAGCATTACTGTGTGAGACAGGGCATGTTGCAGTGTGCTGGTTGTCTGATACCTGCCTGTATGTGTGACATAGGCCATGTACGTATGTGTGTGTGCAGGGACATCATGGTCAGGCATGTGAGTACAGTGATGTGTGAACCACATGGTTGGTGCATGTGTTCTATTGCAACATGGGGGGCTCTGTGCGGAATGGACACATGGAAGCATGGCAGTCTCTGTTCCTGGACATGGGTGGGGGTGAGGGATGGGTGCTGGTCCCATGTACACGTATGGTGCCCATGTGTGTGTGTCTGAACTGCGTGTCTGTGACTTGTAACTGCCATGGATGCATGACACATGTCTGTGACAATGTTCAGATTCACTGATGCAGCCTAGTCATCCTTGTATCCACTGCGTCTGTGGTGTACGAGGCCAGATGGATGGAATTACGGTGAGGTGTGTGCATGTGATGGCAAGACCCATGATGCATGTGAGTTTGAAACCAACATTGTATGAATCATGAGTCCCTTGGTCATGTATGCCAATGTCCATGGCATGCGCCATGCCTGTTACTGTATGTGTTTTGCCTGCACTGACCCATGTGTTGTGGCGGGACATGATGGAAGTGATGTATGACAGTGCCACTCATCTGCTGTTGCTTCCTGTCTAGGGGACCATTGTACAGTACCCTGATGCTTGTGTTCTATGTCTCCCTCTACACAGTGGCAAGTGAAGAAGAGGGCGGAGAAGGCGCTGTGGAGCAGAGCGGCGGGGATGCCACCACGGCTGCAGCGGAAGGGGTGGGTGAGCCCCCACAGGGGCTTGCACCGGCGGAAGACGGCGTGGAGACATCCAGGTTGGTGGTTTCCACAGAGGGGGAGGAGGCCGCTACTGAGCCACACATGGGGCCTGGTGGGGGCATCCCCGCTGGTGCAAGTGGTGCAGTCCAGGGCCAGGGGCAGGAGGCAGCACAGGTCGCCGTGGAGGTGCCTGTGCATGTCACTGTCCCTGACACTGTGACTGCACCACCATGCACCAGCAGGGATGCCCCATCCCAGGCCCGTCCGCAGGTAGGGGAGATGTCCATGTCATCTGACACTCCTCTACCTGCGGACAAGGGGACCCCTGGCCGTGTGGAGAGGGTCCTGATTGGTGTCGCGTTGCGCACGGCTGGCATTCGTGATGAGGTGCATGCTTCCCGGGAGGAGCATGCACATCATCACGAAGAGCACCGTGCGTACGTGAACCATTTGGGAGCCGCCATGGTCGGGGGTTTCCTACATGTGTGTGGCCTTCTGGCGACCCTCTCCTCCTCTGTGGAGGCTATGCGCCAGTCGTGCTCCATGCCGTCTTCCGGCCCAGATGCCACCAGGGCCCCCTGTGGACCTGCCCCGACCAACGCAGCCAGCTCGGTGGGGACCCCATCCCTGCCACAGTCGGGAGTCGAAGGTCCAGCAGGGGTGGACACACCAGCAACTGTCCCCCTGCAGATGGAGGATGTGCCGGCATCATCTGGCAGGGCACGTGCACGACGGCATCGGTGGATTCCATCAGCCTGGATGCCGTCGTGCTGGCAGAGGCAGTGGCGTCGGAGGCAGCAGCAGGCTCGACGTGGGAGGCATCATGGCTCGGGGCCATCAAGATCAGAGGGGCAGGCATCGGCCGGAGGGCAGGGGAACCCTGGGATGGCAGTGTCTTCCGTGTGGGAACAGTTGGTCCAGCGGATAGGTACGGAGCGGCAGCGGGCGGAAGAGGAGCGGCTCACCATGGTCAGGGTGGAGTTCTCCATGCGTCGGGCGTTGAGGCGGGCTGAGTGCCTCGAGGAAGCTCGCAGGGAGTTTGAGGTGGACACGGGGTTGTCCCTGCGAGACCTCGGGGCCAGGACAGAGTCCCGCCTCCGGGACATCGACATGGAGTTCGAGGATGCCCTGGCCGGCAACATCACAGAGTGAGCCGCAGGACTTGCCCGCTGCCATTGTATATAGTTCTTTAGTTAGTTAGTGTTAGGTTTCCTTTATTTTTTAAGTTTTTTTTGGACCGCTCGGACAATGGCCACTTTTCTGTATATATTTTTATTATTAGTTAGTAGTAGTAGGTTTAATTTATGGTGTTGGGCTCATGGACCCTGGGATATTCTTGTACATAGTTTGATGTTTGGAAAACATTTGTTGGATTTATATTTGTGTTCACCATGAGGCAATGGTTTTTCCTTATTTTTCCCCCCATTATTTTGCTTTGGACTACATTATTTTTTGGATTCCTTTGTTTTTTGATTTTTTCTATTTGTTCTCGGACATGGACCATTTGTTTTGTCATCCCCATTGTTGTGTGTTTTATTTCTTTACTTCATTTTCATCTTTAATACATATATTTATTACTTACATTTGTGGTATTTTCTCATTAGTTTCATGCATGTCATGATATGGGTTTTGACATTCACTTGCACCCATTGTGTATGTGTGTGTGAGGGACATGTGTTCATTTACATACTTGCCATTGGGGTTGTATCATGTAATTGCATCTACTATGTGGGTGGATGCAATCCTTGCCTGGGTGTTTGTGCTGGGTATGCTGCCCATTACTGCCATGATTGCGTTTCATCAGGACCTGGGGGCAGGGGGACATGAGTGGGGGCCTGCTGGGGGGTGGGGGTGCAAGGGGACATGAGTGGGACATGGTTGGGGGCCTGCTGGCAGGTGCCCCACAGTGCTGGGGGGTGGGGGTGCAAGGGGACATGAGTGGGACATGGTTGGGGGCCTGGTGGCAGGTGCCCCACAGTGCTGGGGGGTGGGGGTGCAAGGGGACATGAGTGGGGGCCTGCTGGGGGGTGGGGGTGCAAGGGGACATGAGTGGGACATGGTTGGGGGCCTGGTGGCAGGTGCCCCACAGTGCTGGGGGGTGGGGGTGCAAGGGGACATGAGTGGGGGCCTGCTGGGGGGTGGGGGTGCAAGGGGACATGAGTGGGACATGGTTGGGGGCCTGCTGGCAGGTGCCCCACAGTGCTGGGGGGTGGGGGTGCAAGGGAACATGAGTGGGGGCCTTGTGGAGGCTGCCCCTGGTGACTGGAGGGGTGGGGGTGGTGGGAGACATGGGTGGGGGCCTGGTGGAGGCTGCCCCTGGTGACTGGGGGGGGCAAGGGGACATGAGTGGGACATGGTTGGGGGCCTGCTCGCAGGTGCCCCACAGTGGCCTGCTGGGGGGTGGGGGTGCAAGGGGACATGGTTGGGGGCCTGGTGGCAGGTGCCCCACAGTGCTGGGGGGTGGGGGTGCAAGGGGACATGAGTGGGGGCCTGCTGGGGGGTGGGGGTGCAAGGGGACATGAGTGGGACATGGTTGGGGGCCTGCTGGCAGGTGCCCCACAGTGCTGGGGGGTGGGGGTGCAAGGGGACATGAGTGGGGGCCTTGTGGAGGCTGCCCCTGGTGACTGGAGGGGTGGGGGTGGTGGGAGACATGGGTGGGGGCCTTGTGGAGGCTGCCCCTGGTGACTGGAGGGGTGGGGTGGTGTGAGACATGGGTGGGGGCCTTGTGGAGGCTGCCCCTGGTGACTGGGGGGTGGGGGTGGTGTGAGACATGGGTGGGGGCCTGGTGGAGGCTGCCCCTGGTGACTGGGTGGTGGGGGTGGTGGGAGACATGGGTGGGGGCCTGCTGGGGGGTGGGGGTGCAAGGGGACATGGTTGGGGGCCTGCTGGCAGGTGCCCCACAGTGCTGGGGGGTGGGAGCGCAGGGGGACATGAGTGGGGGCCTGGTGGAGGCTGCCCCTGGTGACTGGAGGGGTGGGGGTGGTGGGAGACATGGGTGGGGGCCTGGTGGAGGCTGCCCCTGGTGACTGGGGGGGGGCAAGGGGACATGAGTGGGACATGGTTGGGGGCCTGCTGGCAGGTGCCCCACGGTGCTGGGGGGTGGGGGTGCAAGGGGACATGTGGCTTGGCTGGGGGGCATGCCCATGGTGGATGGGCTGCCTGCGGGACATGACCAGGGGTGCAGGGTAGTCCCCTGTGGTGTGGGCTGCCTGCAGAGGTCGTGGAGGGGGTAGAGGGGAGACCTGGGAGGACCCACACTGGCAATTCACCTCTTCAACTTCCCGCACACCCACGTAATACACTGCCCCACTCGCACAGGCCCAATCGCGTGTAGATTTTCTCGCGCACCCCTGAAATCCATGTACCCAGGCCAATCGCGTGTAGATTTTCTCGCGCACCCCTGTAATACACGTACCCAGGCCAATCGCGTGTAGCATTTCTCGCGCACCCCTGAAATCCACGTACCCAGGCCAATCGCGTGTAGATTTTCTCGCGCACCCCTGTAATACACGTACCCAGGCCAATCGCGTGTAGCATTTCTCGTGCACCCCTGAAATCCACGTACCCAGGCCAATCGCGTGTAGCATTTCTCGCGCACCCCTGAAATCCACGTACCCAGGCCAATCGCATGTAGATTTTCTCGCGCACCCCTGTAATACACGTACCCAGGCCAATCGCGTGTAGCATTTCTCGTGCACCCCTGAAATCCACGTACCCAGGCCAATCGCGTGTAGATTTTCTCGCGCACCCCTGAAATCCACGTACCCATGCCAATCGCGTGTAGATTTTCTCGCGCACCCCTGTAATACACGTACCCAGGCCAATCGCGTGTAGCATTTCTCGTGCACCCCTGAAATCCACGTACCCAGGCCAATCGCGTGTAGATTTTCTTGCGCACCCCTGAATTCCACGTACCCAGGCCAATCGCGTGTAGATTTTCTCGCGCACCCCTGTAATACACGTACCCAGGCCAATCGCGTGTAGAATTTCTCGCGCACCCCTGAAATCCACGTACCCGCTCAATCGCGTATTTAACTTCCCGCGCGCCACTTTTTGGATGCGCTGGGACTCTACCGCCTGCCTTCGTGTGGCGGCCGTGTTTCAGCTTGTGCGTGTCTTTGGCTGTGCGTGGCTTTGCCCTATTCGATTCCATGAATACGTGTGGTTCGAGTGCGTGTGGGCGTTCCGTCTGCTTCCCTGCAGTACATCCCCAGTTACGCCCTTATTTTCGCGTGTTGTTCCCCATTCCGCGCGTTACGCCCCATGTCCCGCCCACTTTCTGGTGTGTGCGCTGCGGTTGTGCGCTTTCACTGTGCGCGTCGCGCACGCCTTTCGCGATGTTGCAGTGATGTGTGCGCCATGCACGGGTTTGGCGCACATCCCGAGGAAGACACGCGCAGGGACTTCCATGAATCGCACGCGTGCGCGTGCGCCTCTTTTTTTCCGCTTGCGCCTGCTTGCGCCTGCTTGCGCGTAGATTTTCGGCGCACGTTTGTTCCATGAATCGGCCCCTAAGTGTTTCCCGTGCAGCTGAAGGAACGCTTTTGCTGATTTTCTCACATTTGGCTGGCACAGCCTGTCATTCAGGAATAAGGCTCTTTTTTGATGGAGCACAATGTGAATATGGCTGGTCATGACAGGGTCTTTTTTTGCTAAAGGTAGTCTGATGAAGAACAGGGACAAATAGCATCAGAGCAGCATCATTTTAAAGGTGATAAATTCCCTTTTTCAAATGGGAACTTTGGGCTTTTTTAGAAAAGCAGCGCTGAATTTTTACTCCCGTTTTGTACATGTAAGAACACACTGCCAAGCTTTTTCAGTCTGCCCTCTTGTTCCATCCTGACCACTATGTGCTTGGAAAGATGTTGCAGCCATCTTTTTGTTGTTGCAAAACACAGTTTTGGCGTGAGGCAATGCTGTTCACAGGATCCAGCACAGCCATTTTGCTGGTTCTGCTGAAGTGCAGCTTGGTGATGTGGGGAAGTATTGCTGAGTGGGTAAATATACCCACAAAAGGAAGGTGTATACAGAAAATTAAAAAAAGTGCACATGTGTATGGGGTTATAAATATGTCAGTATATAACTTTGATTGTGTCTAGATTAGGAGATATAAAATTATTTAAAAAAAATAAGGTAATCATTAGATCTATTAATTAAGCAATTGATATCAATCAGGAGGGTAACAATTGAAGGAGAATAATAAATAAATAAAGAAGAAATTCTTAAAAAATCAATAATAAAACAACACGATAGCAAAAATGCATAGAAAGCGTGAACAAAGAAGCAAAAAGACATCATTGCATACATTTTTAAAGTGGTTAAAAACATGTTTTTTTATAAGCATCGATTGACAGTGCCTGCTCAAATTAATCAGTGTGGTATACTTGAAAAATTAAATAAAAGAATAAAAGATCTGGTAAGTATTGACCGTTGAGATGGACTAATACGTATAAGACAATATGATGCAGAGTAGGTTAGAGGCATGACTAATATAACACTCATGCCATGGCCTCAAGAGGTTGCATTGACAAAACAGTATTGCAACATATTTCATGCTTCATATGAGGGGAAAAAGGTTGCCCATTTTAGAGTTGTAGTAGATATATCATAATGAGAAAGAAGATCCGCCTGAGAAGGAGAGGATGCTTAATCAGCATAAAGACGAGAATGTAACATCTTTGCCTCCTCTTTCCCATTCTGAAAACAAGAGAGCAGATATTGAGGAGAAGGGATTTTATCCTTTAAAAGAATTAAACGCAGCAGCGTGGTATGTTAATCCGACATATGCGACCACTGCTTAAAATAGTGAGAAATGCTGAAAAACGCAAAATAAGAGAACAAATGTCAACATGTGATGAAAGTAAACCGGGTGATGACAGACAGGAACTGATGATAGTACAGCATGAATGAATGGGAGGCCTGATATTACTCAAACTAGTCAACAAGGGCATTGATGGAGTAATAGAAAGAGAAGAATGAGAAGAGTGGGATAAGAAAGAAAGCAAAAGGAAGAATGAAGAAGGTATGAGGCAAGGAAAGAAAAGGAGAGACTAGATGAGAAGAAATGAGAGGAAATAGAAATACAAAGATTGAAAGCATGCAGGCTGCAAAGAAGGCAAGAGGAAGAAGAGTTGAGAGAGATGACGAGAAGGGATGAAGAGATGAGCAGATGTAGGGGACTACAGGATGACGATATAGATTATCCATTTCACAGAAGCACAGCGCAAATTGAAGCATGAGAATAATCAGAGGAAAAGAGAAGATCACAACAGCCTGCCAGGGATCTGCAAGGGATACCGAGAATACAAACATGGGCTGACGATCATGAAG